>NW_027362763.1:697294411-697894411 GCF_046119375.1 Phyllobates terribilis | reverse complement strand
CATCTCTGGGAACTCCTTCAAGATTGTTGGAAGACCATTTCCGGTGACTACTGCTTGAAGCTCATCAAGAGAATGCCAAGAGTGTGCAAAGCAGTCATCAAAGCAAAAGGTGGCTACTTTGAAGAACCTAGAATATAAGACATATTTTCAGTTGTTTCACACTTTTTTGTTAATTATATAATTCCACATGTGTTAATTCATAGTTTTGATGCCTTCAGTGTGAATGTACAATTTTCATAGTCATGAAAATACAGAAAAATCTTTAAATGAGAAGGTGTGTCCAAACTATTGGTCTGTACTGTATATACCGTATATAAACGATATGTCCTGAGCCGAGATCGCCAGAAGGGAGCGGCGGGTGAATAAGGACCTGTCACCAAGTCCAAAGTGGGCATTTCTCTTCTTATTTTATTCCCACTGTTCCCCTGATTATTGTTTTTTTTGTTTGTTTTTATTTTTTTATAATCCGCAATACGTTTCCAGTGATATGGGCCTCTTATATGATGCTAATGTTTAAGGTCTTTACCAAGGGACGTGGCTTACACAATTCTCTGAGGGGACCTGTCTTTACATTGTTCTGCATAATTACTTTGATAAAAAATATAAAAAAGCACCAAATTATTTATATTTATATTTACTGTCCACTTAGGAAGCAACACTGATTGACAATCAATTTCACATGCTGTTGTGCAAATGGAATAGATGGAAATTATTGGCAATTATCAAGACACCCTCAATAAAGGAGTGGTTCTGCAGGTGGGGAACACAGACCACATCTCAGTACCAATGCTTTCTGGCTGATGTTTTGGTCACTTTTGAATGTTGGTTGTGCTTTCACACTCGTGGTAGCATGAGACGGACTCTACAACCAACAGAAGTTGCTCAGGTTGTGCAGATCATCCGGGATGGCACATCAATGCGAGCTGTGGCAAGAAGGTTTGCTGTGTCTGTCAGCGTAGTGTCCAGAGGCTGGAGGCGCTACCAGGAGACAGGCCAGTACACCAGGAGACGTGGAGGGGGCCGTAGGAGGGCAGCAACCCAGCAGCACGACCGCTACCTCTGCCTATGTGCAAGGAGGAACAGGAGGAGCACTGCCAGAGCCCTGCAAAATGACCTCCAGCAGGCCACAAATGTGCATGTGTCTGCACAAACGGTTAAAAACCGACTCCATGAGGGTGGTATGAGGGCCCGACGTTCACAGATGGGGGTTATGCTCACAGCCCAACACTGTGCAGGACGCTTTGCATTTGCCATAGAACACCAGGATTGGCAAAATCGCCACTGGCGCCCCATGCTCTTCACAGATGAAAGCAGGTTCACACTGAGCAATCAGTGTTCCTTCCTAAGTGGACAGTTTGATTTCACAGAAGGTTGATTTACTTGGAGTTATATTCTGTTGTTTAAGTGTTCCCTTTATTTTTTTGAGCAGTGTACTATATTCTCATACGGTATTGTATCATTCACTATTTTTTTCCATTGGTTGATAGTAGATTTCCCTCCCATCCATGTTAGTGCTATCGCTTTCCTGGCCATAAATATAACCTCCCAGAGGAATATCCAATCATAGTGTGTCCACATTTCCTCGTCCACAATACCCAAGATACAAAACTCTGGACTACATTCAATTGGCATCCCAACTATCCGTTCCAATGTAGTTATCACTTCACTCCAATATCTTCGCATTATCCCACAATTCCAAATAAGATGCCAGAAATCCGCTCCTGATTCCCCACATCTGTGACATTCATCAGATGCCATTGTACCATATCTATGCAGTCTTATTGGGGTTAGGTAGTATTGATGGAGTATATATAATTGAATTAATTTATTATTGGCGGCTGGTGACACCACCATATGCGCCTCCAGCGCATCATTCCACTGATCATCACTTATAGAAGGGATTAATTGCCGCCATTTATTCTCTACAACAAGTTGGGTAGAAGTGATCTTAGAGTTCAGTAGAAAGGTATATAGAGAGGATACCACGCCTGTGAGTCCTTGAGTTTTAAGTACTCCTATTAATGGGTATTTGGATATTCGTATCCTAGGATGTGAGAATTGGTGTGTTATGGCATGCCTCATTTGTAAATATCTGTAGAAGTCCCTATGAGGGATCCCAAACTTTATATGGATTTGATCAAATGACAATAAAATTTCATTTTCAAGTGGTCCCCATACTTCTGTATGACGTCTCCATGGTGCCCTGTACAGGTGCTGTATGTGGTCCCTGTGGTGTCCTGTACAGGTGCTGTATGTGGTCCCTGTGGTGTCCTGTACAGGTGCTGTATGTGGTCCCTGTGGTGTCCTGTACAGGTGCTGTATGTGGTCCCTGTGGTGTCCTGTACAGGTGCTGTATGTGGTCCCTGTGGTGTCCTGTACAGGTGCTGTATGTGGTCCCTGTGGTGTCCTGTACTGGTGCTGTATGTGGTCCCTGTGGTGTCCTGTACAGGTGCTGTATGTGGTCCCTGTGGTGTCCTGTACAGGTGCTGTATGTGATCCCTGTGGTGTCCTGTACAAGTGCTGTATGTGGTCCCTGTGGTGTCCTATACAGGTGCTGTATGTGGTCCCTGTGGTGTCCTATACAGGTGCTGTATGTGGTCCCTGTGGTGTCCTGTACAGGTGCTGTATGTGGTCCCTGTGGTGTCCTGTACAGGTGCTGTATGTGGTCCCTGTGGTGTCCTGTACAGGTGCTGTATGTGGTCCCTGTGGTGTCCTGTACAGGTGCTGTATGTGGTCCCTGTGGTGTCCTGTACAGGTGCTGTATGTGGTCCATGTGGTGTCCTGTACAGGTGCTGTATGTGGTCCCTGTGGTGTCCTGTACAGGTGCTGTATGTGGTCCCTGTGGTGTCCTGTACAGGTGCTGTATGTGGTCCCTGTGGTGTCCTGTACAGGTGCTGTATGTGGTCCATGTGGTGTCCTGTACTGGTGCTGTATGTGGTCCCTGTGGTGTCCTGTACAGGTGCTGTATGTGGTCCCTGTGGTGTCCTGTACAGGTGCTGTATGTGGTCCCTGTGGTGTCCTGTACAGGTGCTGTATGTGGTCCCTGTGGTGTCCTGTACAGGTGCTGTATGTGGTCCCTGTGGTGTCCTGTACAGGTGCTGTATGTGGTCCCTGTGGTGTCCTGTACAGGTGCTGTATGTGGTCCCTGTGGTGTCCTGTACAGGTGCTGTATGTGGTCCCTGTGGCGTCCTGTACAGGTGCTGTATGTGGTCCCTGTGGCGTCCTGTACAGGTGCTGTATGTGGTCCCTGTGGTGTCCTGTACAGGTGCTGTATGTGGTCCCTGTGGTGTCCTGTACAGGTGCTGTATGTGGTCCCTGTGGTATCCTGTACAGGTGCTGTATGTAGTCCCTTTTGTGTCCTGTACAGATGCTGTATGTGGTCCCTGTGGTGTCCTGTACAGGTGCTGTATGTGGTCCCTGTGGTGTCCTGTACAGGTGCTGTATGTGGTCCCTGTGGTGTCCTGTACAGGTGCTGTATGTGGTCCCTGTGGTGTCCTGTACAGGTGCTGTATGTGGTCCCTGTGGTGTCCTGTACAGGTGCTGTATGTGGTCCCTGTGGTGTCCTGTACAGGTGCTGTATGTGGTCCATGTGGTGTCCTGTACTGGTGCTGTATGTGGTCCCTGTGGTGTCCTGTACAGGTGCTGTATGTGGTCCCTGTGGTGTCCTGTACAGGTGCTGTATGTGGTCCCTGTGGTGTCCTGTACAGGTGCTGTATGTGGTCCCTGTGGTGTCCTGTACAGGTGCTGTATGTGGTCCCTGTGGTGTCCTGTACAGGTGCTGTATGTGGTCCCTGTGGTGTCCTGTACAGGTGCTGTATGTGGTCCCTGTGGTGTCCTGTACAGGTGCTGTATGTGGTCCCTGTGGTGTCCTATACAGGTGCTGTATGTGGTCCATGTGGTGTCCTGTACAGGTGCTTTATGTGGTCCCTGTGGTGTCCTGTACTGGTGCTGTATGTGGACCCTGTGTTGTCCTGTACAGGTGCTGTATGTGGTCCCTGTGGTGTCCTGTACAGGTGCTGTATGTGGTCCCTGTGGTGTCCTGTACTGGTGCTGTATGTGGTCCCTGTGGTGTCCTGTACTGGTGCTGTATGTGGTCCCTGTGGTGTCCTGTACAGGTGCTGTATGTGGTCCCTGTGGTGTCCTGTACAGGTGCTGTATGTGGTCCCTGTGGTGTCCTGTACAGGTGCTGTATGTGGTCCCTGTGGTGTCCTGTACAGGTGCTGTATGTGGTCCCTGTGGCGTCCTGTACAGGTGCTGTATGTGATCCCTGTGGTGTCCTGTACAGGTGCTGTATGTGGTCCCTGTGGTGTCCTGTACAGGTGCTGTATGTGGTCCCTGTGGTATCCTGTACAGGTGCTGTATGTAGTCCCTTTTGTGTCCTGTACAGATGCTGTATGTGGTCCCTGTGGTGTCCTGTACAGGTGCTGTATGTGGTCCCTGTGGTGTCCTGTACAGGTGCTGTATGTGGTCCCTGTGGTGTCCTGTACAGGTGCTGTATGTGGTCCCTGTGGTGTCCTGTACAGGTGCTGTATGTGGTCCCTGTGGTGTCCTGTACAGGTGCTGTATGTGGTCCATGTGGTGTCCTGTACAGGTGCTGTATGTGGTCCCTGTGGTGTTCTGTACTGGTGCTGTATGTGGACCCTGTGGTGTCCTGTACAGGTTCTGTATGTGGTCCCTGTGGTATCCTGTACAGGTGCTGTATGTGGTCCCTGTGGTGTCCTGTACTGGTGCTGTATGTGGTCCCTGTGGTGTCCTGTACTGGTGCTGTATGTGGTCCCTGTGGTGTCCTGTACAGGTGCTGTATGTGGTCCCTGTGGTGTCCTGTACAGGTGCTGTATGTGGTCCCTGTGGTGTCCTATACAGGTGCTGTATGTGGTCCCTGTGGTGTCCTGTACAGGTGCTGTATGTGGTCCCTGTCGTGTCCTGTACAGGTGCTGTATGTGGTCCCTGTGGTGTCCTGTACTGGTGCTGTATGTGGTCCCTGTGGTGTCCTGTACAGGTGCTGTATGTGGTCCCTGTGGTGTCCTGTACAGGTGCTGTATGTGGTCCCTGTGGTGTCCTGTACAAGTGCTGTATGTGGTCCCTGTGGTGTCCTGTAAAAGGTGCTGTATGTGGTCCCTGTGGTGTCCTGTACAGGTGCTGTATGTGGTCCCTGTGGTGTCCTGTACAGGTGCTGTATGTGGTCCCTGTGGTGTCCTGTACAGGTGCTGTATGTGGTCCCTGTGGTGTCCTGTACTGGTGCTGTATGTGGTCCCTGTGGTGTCCTGTACAGGTGCTGTATGTGGTCCCTGTGGTGTCCTGTACAGGTGCTGTATGTGGTCCCTGTGGTGTCCTGTACAGGTGCTGTATGTGGTCCCTGTGGTGTCCTGTACAGGTGCTGTATGTGGTCCCTGTGGTGTCCTGTACAGGTGCTGTATGTGGTCCCTGTGGTGTCCTGTACAGGTGCTGTATGTGGTCCCTGTGGTGTCCTGTACAGGTGCTGTATGTGGTCCCTGTGGTGTCCTGTACAGGTGCTGTATGTGGTCCCTGTGGTATCCTGTAAAGGTGCTGTATGTAGTCCCTTTTGTGTCCTGTACAGGTGCTGTATGTGGTCCCTGTGGTGTCCTGTACAGGTGCTGTATGTGGTCCCTGTGGTGTCTTGTACAGGTGCTGTATGTGGTCCCTGTGGTGTCCTATACAGGTGCTGTATGTGGTCCCTGTGGTGTCCTGTACAGGTGCTGTTTGTGGTCCCTGTGGTGTCCTGTACAGGTGCTGTATGTGGTCCCTGTGGTGTCCTGTACAGGTGCTGTATGTGGTCCCTGTGGTGTCCTGTACAGGTGCTGTATGTGGTCCCTGTGGTGTGCTGTATGTGGTCCCTGTGGTGTCCTGTACAGGTGCTGTATGTGGTCCCTGTGGTGTCCTGTACAGGTGCTGTATGTGGTCCCTGTGGTGTCCTGTACAGGTGCTGTATGTGGTCCATGTGGTGTCCTGTACAGGTGCTGTATGTGGTCCCTGTGGTGTCCTGTACAGGTGCTGTATGAGGTCCCTGTGGTGTCCTGTACAGGTGCTGTATGTGGTCCCTGTGGTGTCCTGTACAGGTGCTGTATGTGGTCCCTGTGGTGTCCTGTACTGGTGCTGTATGTGGTCCCTGTGGTGTCCTGTACAGGTGCTGTATGTGGTCCCTGTGGTGTCCTGTACAGGTGCTGTATGTGGTCCCTGTGGTGTCCTGTACAGGTGCTGTATGTGGTCCCTGTGGTGTCCTGTACAGGTGCTGTATGTGGTCCCTGTGGTGTCCTGTACAGGTGCTGTATGTGGTCCCTGTGGTGTCCTGTACAGGTGCTGTATGTGGTCCCTGTGGTGTCCTGTACAGGTGCTGTATGTGGTCCCTGTGGTGTCCTCTACAGGTGCTGTATGTGGTCCATGTGGTGTCCTGTACAGGTGCTGTATGTGGTCCCTGTGGTGTCCTGTACTGGTGCTGTATGTGGACCCTGTGTTGTCCTGTACAGGTGCTGTATGTGGTCCCTGTGGTGTCCTGTACAGGTGCTGTATGTGGTCCCTGTGGTGTCCTGTACTGGTGCTGTATGTGGTCCCTGTGGTGTCCTGTACTGGTGCTGTATGTGGTCCCTGTGGTGTCCTGTACAGGTGCTGTATGTGGTCCCTGTGGTGTCCTGTACAGGTGCTGTATGTGGTCCCTGTGGTGTCCTGTACAGGTGCTGTATGTGGTCCCTGTGGTGTCCTGTACAGGTGCTGTATGTGGTCCCTGTAGTGTCCTGTACTGGTGCTGTATGTGGTCCCTGTGGTGTCCTGTACAGGTGCTCTATGTGGTCCCTGTGGTGTCCTGTACAGGTGCTGTATGTGGTCCCTGTGGTGTCCTGTACTGGTGCTGTATGTGGTCCCTGTGGTGTCCTGTACTGTTGCTGTATGTGGTCCCTGTGGTGTCCTGTACAGGTGCTGTATGTGGTCCCTGTGGTGTCCTGTACAGGTGCTGTATGTGGTCCCTGTGGTGTCCTGTACAGGTGCTGTATGTGGTCCCTGTGGTGTCCTGTACAGGTGCTGTATGTGGTCCCTGTGGTGTCCTGTACAGGTGCTGTATGTGGTCCCTGTGGTGTCCTGTACAAGTGCTGTATGTGGTCCCTGTGGTGTCCTGTACAGGTGCTGTATGTGGTCCCTGTGGTGTCCTGTACAGGTGCTGTATGTGGTCCCTGTGGTGTCCTGTACAGGTGCTGTATGTGGTCCCTGTGGTATCCTGTACAGGTGCTGTATGTAGTACCTTTTGTGTCCTGTACAGATGCTGTATGTGGTCCCTGTGGTGTCCTGTACAGGTGCTGTATGTGGTCCATGTGGTGTCCTGTACAGGTGCTGTATGTGGTCCCTGTGGTCTCCTGTACTGGTGCTGTATGTGGACCCTGTGTTGTCCTGTACAGGTGCTGTATGTGGTCCCTGTGGTGTCCTGTACAGGTGCTGTATGTGGTCCCTGTGGTGTCCTGTACTGGTGCTGTATGTGGTCCCTGTGGTGTCCTGTACTGGTGCTGTATGTGGTCCCTGTGGTGTCCTGTACAGGTGCTGTATGTGGTCCCTGTGGTGTCCTGTACAGGTGCTGTATGTGGTCCCTGTGGTGTCCTGTACAGGTGCTGTATGTGGTCCCTGTGGTGTCCTGTACAGGTGCTGTATGTGGTCCCTGTAGTGTCCTGTACTGGTGCTGTATGTGGTCCCTGTGGTGTCCTCTACAGGTGCTCTATGTGGTCCCTGTGGTGTCCTGTACAGGTGCTGTATGTGGTCCCTGTGGTGTCCTGTACTGGTGCTGTATGTGGTCCCTGTGGTGTCCTGTACTGTTGCTGTATGTGGTCCCTGTGGTGTCCTGTACAGGTGCTGTATGTGGTCCCTGTGGTGTCCTGTACAGGTGCTGTATGTGGTCCCTGTGGTGTCCTGTACAGGTGCTGTATGTGGTCCCTGTGGTGTCCTGTACAGGTGCTGTATGTGGTCCCTGTGGTGTCCTGTACAGGTGCTGTATGTGGTCCCTGTGGTGTCCTGTACAGGTGCTGTATGTGGTCCCTGTGGTGTCCTGTACAAGTGCTGTATGTGGTCCCTGTGGTGTCCTGTACAGGTGCTGTATGTGGTCCCTGTGGTGTCCTGTACAGGTGCTGTATGTGGTCCCTGTGGTGTCCTGTACAGGTGCTGTATGTGGTCCCTGTGGTGTCCTGTACAGGTGCTGTATGTGGTCCCTGTGGTGTCCTGTACAGGTGCTGTATGTGGTCCCTGTGGTATCCTGTACAGGTGCTGTATGTAGTACCTTTTGTGTCCTGTACAGGTGCTGTATGTGGTCCCTGTGGTGTCCTGTACAGGTGCTGTATGTGGTCCCTGTGGTGTCCTGTACAGGTGCTGTATGTGGTCCCTGTGGTGTCTTGTACAGGTGCTGTATGTGGTCCCTGTGGTGTCCTATACAGGTGCTATATGTGGTCCCTGTGGTGTCCTGTACAGGTGCTGTATGTGGTCCCTGTGGTGTCCTGTACTGGTGCTGTATGTGGACCCTGTGGTGTCCTGTACAGGTGCTGTATGTGGTCCCTGTGGTATCCTGTACAGGTGCTGTATGTCGTCCCTGTGGTGTCCTGTACTGGTGTTGTATGTGGTCCCTGTGGTGTCCTGTACTGGTGCTGTATGTGGTCCCTGTGGTGTCCTGTACAGTTGCTGTATGTGGTCCCTGTGGTGTCCTGTACAGGTGCTGTATGTGGTCCCTGTGGTGTCCTGTACAGGTGCTGTATGTGGTCCCTGTGGTGTCCTGTACAGGTGCTGTATGTGGTCCCTGTGATGTCCTGTACTGGTGCTGTATGTGGTCCCTGTGGTGTCCTGTACAGGTGCTGTATGTGGTCCCTGTGGTGTCCTGTACAGGTGCTGTATGTGGTCCCTGTGGTGTCCTGTACAGTTGCTGTATGTGGTCCCTGTGGTGTCCTGTACAGGTGCTGTATGTGGTCCCTGTGGTGTCCTGTACAGGTGCTGTATGTGGTCCCTGTGGTGTCCTGTACAGGTGCTGTATGTGGTCCCTGTGGTGTCCTGTACAGGTGCTGTATGTGGTCCCTGTGGTGTCCTGTACAGGTGCTGTATGTGGTCCCTGTGGTGTCCTGTACAGGTGCTGTATGTGGTCCCTGTGGTGTCCTGTACAGGTGCTGTATGTGGTCCCTGTGGTGTCCTGTACAGATGCTCTATGTGGTCCCTGTGGTGTCCTGTACAGGTGCTGTATGTGGTCCCTGTGGTGTCCTGTACAGGTGCTGTATGTGGTCCCTGTGGTGTCCTGTACTGGTGCTGTATGTGGTCCCTGTGGTGTCCTGTACAGGTGCTGTATGTGGTCCCTGTGGTGTCCTGTACAGGTGCCGTATGTGGTCCCTGTGGTGTCCTGTACAGGTGCTCTATGTGGTCCCTGTGGTGTCCTGTACAGGTGCTGTATGTGGTCCCTGTGGTGTCCTGTACAGGTGCTGTATGTGGTCCCTGTGGTGTCCTGTACTTTTGCTGTTTGTGGTCCCTGTGGTGTCCTGTACAGGTGCTGTATGTGGTCCCTGTGGTGTCCTGTACAGGTGCTGTATGTGGTCCCTGTGGTGTCCTGTACTGGTGCTGTATGTGGTCCCTGTGGTGTCCTGTACAGGTGCTGTATGTGGTCCCTGTGGTGTCCTGTACAGGTGCTGTATGTGGTCCCTGTGGTGTCCTGTACTGGTGCTGTATGTGGTCCCTGTGGTGTCCTGTACTGGTGCTGTATGTGGTCCCTGTGGTGTCCTGTACAGGTGCTGTATGTGGTCCCTGTGGTGTCCTGTACAGGTGCTGTATGTGGTCCCTGTGGTGTCCTGTACAGGTGCTGTATGTGGTCCTTGTGGTGTCCTGTACAGGTGCTGTTTGTGGTCCCTGTGGTGTCCTGTACAGATGCTGTATGTGGTCCCTGTGGTGTCCTGTACAGGTGCTGTATGTGGTCCCTGTGGTGTCCTGTACAGGTGCTGTATGTGGTCCCTGTGGTGTCCTGTACAGGTGCTGTATGTGGTCCCTGTGGTGTCCTGTACAGGTGCTGTATGTGGTCCCTGTGGTGTCCTATACAGGAGCTGTATGTGGTCCCTGTGGTGTCCTGTACTGGTGCTGTATGTGGTCCCTGTGGTGTCCTGTACAGGTGCTGTATGTGGTCCCTGTGGTGTCCTGTACAGGTGCTGTATGTGGTCCCTGTGGTGTCCTGTACAGGTGCTGTATGTGGTCCCTGTGGTGTCCTATACAGGTGCTGTATGTGGTCCCTGTGGTGTCCTGTACTGGTGCTGTATGTGGACCCTGTGGTGTCCTGTACAGGTGCTGTATGTGGTCCATGTGGTGTCCTGTACAGGTGCTGTATGTGGTCCCTGTGGTGTCCTGTACAGGTGCTGTATGTGGTCCCTGTGGTGTCCTGTACTGGTGCTGTATGTGGTCCCTGTGGTGTCCTGTACAGGTGCTGTATGTGGTCCCTGTGGTGTCCTGTACAGGTGCTGTATGTGGTCCCTGTGGTGTCCTGTACAGGTGCTGTATGTGGTCCCTGTGGTGTCCTGTACAGGTGCTGTATGTGGTCCCTGTGGTGTCCTATACAGGTGCTGTATGTGGTCCCTGTGGTGTCCTGTACAGGTGCTGTATGTGGTCCCTGTGGTGTCCTGTACAGGTGCTGTATGTGGTCCCTGTGGTGTCCTGTACTGGTGCTGTATGTGGTCCCTGTGGTGTCCTGTACTGGTGCTGTATGTGGTCCCTGTGGTGTCCTGTACAGGTGCTGTATGTGGTCCCTGTGGTGTCCTGTACAGGTGCTGTATGTGGTCCCTGTGGTGTCCTGTACAGGTGCTGTATGTGGTCCTTGTGGTGTCCTGTACAGGTGCTGTTTGTGGTCCCTGTGGTGTCCTGTACAGATGCTGTATGTGGTCCCTGTGGTGTCCTGTACAGGTGCTGTATGTGGTCCCTGTGGTGTCCTGTACAGGTGCTGTATGTGGTCCCTGTGGTGTCCTGTACAGGTGCTGTATGTGGTCCCTGTGGTGTCCTGTACAGGTGCTGTATGTGGTCCCTGTGGTGTCCTATACAGGAGCTGTATGTGGTCCCTGTGGTGTCCTGTACTGGTGCTGTATGTGGTCCCTGTGGTGTCCTGTACAGGTGCTGTATGTGGTCCCTGTGGTGTCCTGTACAGGTGCTGTATGTGGTCCCTGTGGTGTCCTGTACAGGTGCTGTATGTGGTCCCTGTGGTGTCCTATACAGGTGCTGTATGTGGTCCCTGTGGTGTCCTGTACTGGTGCTGTATGTGGACCCTGTGGTGTCCTGTACAGGTGCTGTATGTGGTCCATGTGGTGTCCTGTACAGGTGCTGTATGTGGTCCCTGTGGTGTCCTGTACAGGTGCTGTATGTGGTCCCTGTGGTGTCCTGTACTGGTGCTGTATGTGGTCCCTGTGGTGTCCTGTACAGGTGCTGTATGTGGTCCCTGTGGTGTCCTGTACAGGTGCTGTATGTGGTCCCTGTGGTGTCCTGTACAGGTGCTGTATGTGGTCCCTGTGGTGTCCTGTACAGGTGCTGTATGTGGTCCCTGTGGTGTCCTATACAGGTGCTGTATGTGGTCCCTGTGGTGTCCTGTACTGGTGCTGTATGTGGTCCCTGTGGTGTCCTATACAGGTGCTGTATGTGGTCCCTGTGGTGTCCTGTACAGGTGCTGTATGTGGTCCCTGTGGTGTCCTGTACAGGTGCTGTATGTGGTCCCTGTGGTGTCCTGTACTGGTGCTGTATGTGGTCCCTGTGGTGTCCTGTACTGGTGCTGTATGTGGTCCCTGTGGTGTCCTGTACAGGTGCTGTATGTGGTCCCTGTGGTGTCCTGTACAGGTGCTGTATGTGGTCCCTGTGGTGTCCTGTACAGGTGCTGTATGTGGTCCCTGTGGTGTCCTGTACAGGTGCTGTATGTGGTCCTTGTGGTGTCCTGTACAGGTGCTGTTTGTGGTCCCTGTGGTGTCCTGTACAGATGCTGTATGTGGTCCCTGTGGTGTCCTGTACAGGTGCTGTATGTGGTCCCTGTGGTGTCCTGTACAGGTGCTGTATGTGGTCCCTGTGGTGTCCTGTACAGGTGCTGTATGTGGTCCCTGTGGTGTCCTGTACAGGTGCTGTATGTGGTCCCTGTGGTGTCCTATACAGGAGCTGTATGTGGTCCCTGTGGTGTCCTGTACTGGTGCTGTATGTGGTCCCTGTGGTGTCCTGTACAGGTGCTGTATGTGGTCCCTGTGGTGTCCTGTACAGGTGCTGTATGTGGTCCCTGTGGTGTCCTGTACAGGTGCTGTATGTGGTCCCTGTGGTGTCCTGTACAGGTGCTGTATGTGGTCCCTGTGGTGTCCTGTACAGGTGCTGTATGTGGTCCCTGTGGTGTCCTGTACAGGTGCTGTATGTGGTCCCTGTGGTGTCCTGTACATGTGCTGTATGTGGTCCCTGTGGTGTCCTGTACAGGTGCTGTATGTGGTCCCTGTGGTGTCCTGTACTGGTGCTGTATGTGGACCCTGTGGTGTCCTGTACAGGTGCTGTATGTGGTCCATGTGGTGTCCTGTACAGGTGCTGTATGTGGTCCCTGTGGTGTCCTGTACAGGTGCTGTATGTGGTCCCTGTGGTGTCCTGTACTGGTGCTGTATGTGGTCCC
This sequence comes from Phyllobates terribilis, assembly GCF_046119375.1. Lineage (NCBI taxonomy): Eukaryota > Metazoa > Chordata > Amphibia > Anura > Dendrobatidae > Phyllobates > Phyllobates terribilis. Next base: position 697,881,789 of record NW_027362763.1, on the reverse strand, counting down.
TGTGGTGTCCTGTACAGGTGCTGTATGTGGTCCCTGTGGTGTCCTGTACAGGTGCTGTATGTGGTCCCTGTGGTGTCCTGTACAGGTGCTGTATGTGGTCCCTGTGGTGTCCTGTACAGGTGCTGTATGTGGTCCCTGTGGTGTCCTGTACAGGTGCTGTATGTGGTCCCTGTGGTGTACTGTACAGGTGCTGTATGTGGTCCTTGTGGTGTCCTGTACAGGTGCTGTATGTGGTCCCTGTGGTGTCCTGTACAGGTGCTGTATGTGGTCCCTGTGGTGTCCTGTACAGGTGCTGTATGTGGTCCCTGTGGTGTCCTGTACAGGTGCTGTATGTGGTCCCTGTGGTGTCCTGTACAGGTGCTGTATGTGGTCCCTGTGGTGTCCTGTACAGGTGCTGTATGTGGTCCCTGTGGTGTCCTGTACAGGTGCTCTATGTGGTCCCTGTGGTGTCCTGTACAGGTGCTGTATGTGGTCCCTGTGGTGTCCTGTACAGGTGCTGTATGTGGTCCCTGTGGTGTCCTGTACTGGTGCTGTATGTGGTCCCTGTGGTGTCCTGTACAGGTGCTGTATGTGGTCCCTGTGGTGTCCTGTACAGGTGCTGTATGTGGTCCCTGTGGTGTCCTGTACAGGTGCTGTATGTGGTCCCTGTGGTGTCCTGTACAGGTGCTGTATGTGGTCCCTGTGGTGTCCTGTACAGGTGCTGTATGTGGTCCCTGTGGTGTCCTGTACAGGTGCTCTATGTGGTCCCTGTGGTGTCCTGTACAGGTGCTGTATGTGGTCCCTGTGGTGTCCTGTACAGGTGCTGTATGTGGTCCCTGTGGTGTCCTGTACAGGTGCTGTATGTGGTCCCTGTGGTGTCCTGTACAGGTGCTGTATGTGGTCCCTGTGGTGTCCTGTACAGGTGCTGTATGTGGTCCCTGTGGTGTCTTCATGTTAATTGCTACAAGTATTTATTGCAGCAGACGTGGGGCTGGTGCTTCCTAGTAATATTAGTCCTGGCAGAGCTCGTCCAGCCAAAGATTGCAGCACAATCCACGTGGTGGGCTACATTGCGGCCCACCAGGTATCATGTCCGATACCAGGATGCCACATAACGTTGTAATCAGTTGGATTTTTTGTCGCATTACCTGCACATTGCAGCGTAACCACATTCCTGTGCATTCTTCTGCCATGTTGTAGCTGCAGCACTCTGCACCCTGGGACCTGTGTTATGGCTATCGCTGCATTGTGGCCCGAGCCTTAAAGGGATCTTAGCGCCATTTGAAACCATTAATGCCTCTGGGACAATATAATGGCTTCTTTAAGTCATGACCCGGTGTGACACTAATCTTATCATCCAGAGAATGATTGTAGCTCATAACTGTAATAAACAGACATAGCAAGTGCCGATATCACTGCTGCTGCACGCTGTGGCGACGTTACTGCTGCTGCACGCTGTGGCGACGTTAGTGCTGCTGCACGCTGTGGCGACGTTACTGCTGCTGCACGCTGTGGCGACGTTAGTGCTGCTGCACGCTGTGGCGACGTTAGTGCTGCTGCACGCTGTGGCGACGTTAGTGCTGCTGCATGCTGTGGCGACGTTACTGCTGCTGCACGCTGTGGCGACATTACTGCTGTTGCACGCTGTGGCGACATTACTGCTGCACGCTGTGGCGACATTACTGCTGCTGCACGCTGTGGCGACATTACTGCTGCTGCACGCTGTCGCGACATTACTGCTGCTGCATGCTGTGGCGACATTACTGCTGCTGCACGCTGTGGAGACATTACTGCTGCTGCACGCTGTGGTGACATCACTGCTGCTGCACGCTGTGGCGACATCACTGCTGCTGCACGCTGTGGCGACATCACTGCTGCTGCACGCTGTGGAGACATTACTGCTGCTGCACGCTGTGGAGACATTACTGCTGCTGCACGCTCTGGTGACATTACTGCTGCTCTGGTGACATTACTGCTGCACGCTGTGGTGACATTACCGCTGCTGCACTCTGTGGTGACATTACTGCTGCACGCTGTGGTGACATTACTGCTGCTGCACTCTCTGGTGACATCACTACTGCTCGCTGTGGCGACTTTACTGCTGCTGCACGCTATGGCGACATCACTGCTGCTTCACGCTGTGGTGACATTACTGCTGCTGCACGCTGTGGTGACATTACTGCTGCTGCACGCTGTGGTGACATTACTGCTGCTGCACGCTGTGTTGACATTACCGCTGCTGCACACTGTGGTGACATTACTGCTGCACGCTGTGGTGACATTACTGCTACACGCTGTGGTGACATTACTGCTGCTGCACGCTGTGGTGACATTACTGCTGCTGCACGCTGTGGTGACATTACTGCTGCTGCATTCTGTGTTGACATTACCGCTGCTGCACGCTGTTGTGACATTACTGCTGCACGCTGTGGTGACTTTACTGCTGCTCTGGTGACATTACTGTTGCTGCACGCTGTGGTGACATTACATTACTGCTGCTGCACGCTGTGGTGACATTACTGCTGCTGAACGCTGTGGTGACATTACTGCTCCTGCTCTCTGTGGTGACATTACTGCTGCTGCATCCTGTGGTGACATTACTGCTGCTGCACACTGTGGTGACATTACTGCTGCACACTGTGGTGACATTACTGCTGCTGTGGTGACATTACTGCTGCTGCACTCTGTGGTGACATTACTGCTGCACGCTGTCGTGACATTACTGCTGCACGCTGTCGTGACATTACTGCTGCTGCACGCTGTGGAGACATTACTGCTCCTGCTCTCTGTGGTGACATTACTGCTGCTGCACGCTGTGGTGACATCACTGCTCCTGCTCTCTGTGGTGACATTACTGCTGCTGCATCCTGTGGTGACATTACTGCTGCTGCACGCTGTGGTGACATTACTGCTGCACACTGTGGTGACATTACTGCTGCTGCACGCTGTGGTGACATTACTGCTGCTGCACGCTGTGGAGACATTACTGCTCCTGCTCTCTGTGGTGACATTACTACTGCTGCACGCTGTGGTGACATTACTGCTGCTGCACGCTGTGGAGACATTACTGCTCCTGCTCTCTGTGGTGACATCACTGCTCCTGATCTCTGTGGTGACATTACTGCTGCTGCATCCTGTGGTGACATTACTGCTGCTGCACGCTGTGGAGACCTTACTGCTCCTGCTCTCTGTGGTGACATTACTGCTCCTGCTCTCTGTGGTGACATTACTGCTGCTGCATCCTGTGGTGACATTACTGCTGCTGCACGCTGTGGTGACATTACTGCTGCACACTGTGGTGACATTACTGCTGCTGTGGTGACATTACTGCTGCTGCACTCTGTGGTGACATTACTGCTGCACGCTGTGGTGACATTACTGCTGCTGCACGCTGTGGTGACATTACTGCTGCTGCACGCTGTGGAGACATTACTGCTCCTGCTCTCTGTGGTGACATTACTACTGCTGCACGCTGTGGTGACATTACTGCTGCTGCACGCTGTGGAGACATTACTGCTCCTGCTCTCTGTGGTGACATTACTACTGCTGCACGCTGTGGTGACATTACTGCTGCTGCACGCTGTGGAGACATTACTGCTCCTGCTCTCTGTGGTGACATCACTGCTCCTGCTCTCTGTGGTGACATTACTGCTGCTGCATCCTGTGGTGACATTACTGCTGCTGCACGCTGTTGTGACATTACTGCTGCTGCACGCTGTGGAGACATTACTGCTCCTGCTCTCTGTGGTGACATTACTGCTCCTGCTCTCTGTGGTGACATTACTGCTGCTGCATCCTGTGGTGACATTACTGCTGCTGCACGCTGTGGTGACATTACTGCTGCACACTGTGGTGACATTACTGCTGCTGTGGTGACATTACTGCTGCTGCACTCTATGGTGACATTACTGCTGCACGCTGTGGTGACATTACTGCTGCTGCACGCTGTGGTGACATTACTGCTGCACGCTGTGGTGACATTACTGCTGCATGCTGTGGTGACATTACTGCTGCTGCACGCTGTGGTGACATCACTGCTCCTGCTCTCTGCGGTGACATTACTGCTGCTGCATCCTGTGGTGACATTACTGCTGCTGCACGCTGTGGTGACATTACTGCTGCACACTGTGGTGACATTACTGCTGCTGCACTCTGTGGTGACATTACTGCTGCACGCTGTGGTGACATTACTGATGCTGCACGCTGTGGTGACATTACTGCTGCTGTGGTGACATTACTGCTGCTGTGGTGACATTACTGCTGCACGCTGTGGTGACATCACTGCTCCTGCTCTCTGTGGTGACATTACTGCTGCTGCACGCTGTGGAGACATTACTGCTCCTGCTCTCTGTGGTGACATCACTGCTCCTGCTCTCTGTGGTGACATTACTGCTGCTGCACGCTGTGGTGACATCACTGCTCCTGCTCTCTGTGGTGACATTACTGCTGCACGCTGTGGTGACATTACTGCTGCTGTGGTGACATTACTGCTGCACGCTGTGGTGACATTACTGCTGCTGTGGTGACATTACTGCTGCACGCTGTGGTGACATTACTGCGACAGCCTCCATAACATGCGCTGGATGTAGAGCCCAGAAATGACCGGTGAATACGGGTAGAGCACTGAGGGTCGGATTCTGCTGATTCTGCATTTTTGATACATTTTGTATAGGAGTGGATCCCTTTGTATACCAGTGGATCCCTTTGTATACCAGTGGATCCCTATGAATGGATGTTTGCACATTGTTTCAGAGGATTTCAGCAGTCGGCCCCTGCGCTCCTGCGAGGCTGCGATGGAAAACATACCATTATAATGTAGCGGGTAGCAGGACATGGAGTGAAGCGTCCACTCGGAAATGTCACAGGAGCGGCTGTGCATTAATCAAGCGCGTGTGTGTAAACAGATAAGTCTTCCGTCTGATTCTAAAGATTTCTGGAGAGGGACATCTCTGAATAGATGAATACACAACACATTGTATATTGCTGGAGGGAGAGAATACAACATTAATCACATTATAATCGCCAGACTGCTAGAATTTATTCCCCAGGTCTCCGTTCTATGCAAAACGCCAGCGTCTCCTTAAATGTTACCTTTTACATACAGATTCGCCTCATCCCGAGGAGGAAAAGGGGGATTATTGCAAAGTCTCCACTCAATTATAGCCATTTTCTTAAAGTGTTGGCACGATCTGTATTTACCAGTTTATCTTCATCACTTTCCCTGGTAAACAAGGCTTATCACCCGTCCCTGCATTTAATAAGCCCCCCTGATCCGTCCCATAAATTATTCCCTCGTTATCCACAAGCGCACCCAAATCCAAACCAGCCCTCAATCACTTTCCCAGACGAGGACATAGATCAGCGAGCCGCGTTCGTTTAGATCGTCATTCATTTCCTGGAAATCCGGATACAGTATGTATATGATAGCGCCCCTTCCCCCGCCAGCGATAACGCATGTTTGTAGGATTACACTCCATGATGAATGAAATCAATGCGAAGAGATATCTAATAATAATAATAATTATAGGGAAAGATGGAAAAACCATGAAAAGCGCAGAGGTAGATTTATGGGAATTGTAACCTTCAGCTAAAGAGCAAATCCAGATATTAACACCGGCCATGCAGGAAAGACGTTGTGTTTTATTCATCCGGATATGGAGAAGACATTTCCAATTCTCCCCTTTCTCCGAGACTCATTTTTGTCCTCTGCTGGACAGGGAGTTTTGCTTCAGGTCCCTTTAGGAGTGGGGGAGGGGAAGTGATGACTGATCTGAGCATATTTCTAGGTCAGAAGAACAGTTGTCACTTTATAAGCCTATTCCACCATTGGTCTGATGAATAAGAGTCATTGCAGCAGTGAGTGTTGCCGCATTTCCCCCCAAAAGTGAGGGCGAGGAATGCAGTTGGAAAAAAAGCTGGTGGTCTTTTTTTTTTTTCATCTTTTATATACATATGCTTAGGGGTACTGACCACTATGGGAAAGAATTTACTACTGCTAATGGAGAGGACCACAGGACCCTGGTGTAGTGGCCACATTGATGACCCAGTGGTGGAATTTGAAGCTTATGGGCCTCAATGCAAATTCTCCAATGGGGCCCTCAACTAACACGGGTTCTTTAATAATAATAGTCTTTTCATATGGGGCAAAGAAACCTTTTGGGACCCCCTATTCTCCAGGGGCTAGGTGAGATTGCAACCCCTGCACCTATTATAGTTGCACCCCTGACTAGACCAGAGCCCTGCGAAACACCTCTTACCCGCTGGAAGCTCCTCTTCTGATCACTCGCCCTGGCGCGACATCATGTCATCATGCATTGCACCGCAACTAAGTTGCGTCAGGCCAACTTGTTAAAATAGGACCTTGGGATGCTGGCATGTAGCAGGAGGTTCACAGGGCTATTGTCTGTTGACCACTGATCACCAAAGTTTCCCTGTAAAAGGGCCTTGCAAACTTTTTTACTCAATTTTACTAGACAGTAGAAGAGTGCCGACCATTAAAAACTCCTAATCTATATGTCCGATGCAACATAAAGGCGATTAAACCTGAGGCTACACGGCAACTTTGGCCGCGACACAAGTTGCTAGGAGTTGCTGCCAAGTTGCAACACAATACTAGTAAGTGAGGTCACATTGAGACCCCGAAGGTAATGCAACTACGATACGACAAGCAAATCACAAAAAAATCAAAGGTGGCTGGGCTTTTTTCAACTTGCTTATGGCAGTACCCTCGGGGGTCACAAGGCGACCGCATTCACTGTTATAGCCCTGCGATGTAGTAGCGATTCTTGGCCAGAGTTTTTTTGCCCAAAGACAATGTGTAGTCCCAGTCTGAGGACTCATTCAGAGGTCCATTTTTTCGTAGGAGGGCTATCTATGAAATCACGGTTAGCACTCGTTCTTACGATAGTCTATGGGGCTATTCACATGTTGGACTTTTTTCTTGGACCAAAAGGTCTGCAGAAAATCGTGGAGACATTTTCTATTTTTATCCAAGGGTAGGATCAAAATCGGCAATGCAAGTCAATGGGTCCGTGAAAAAATCTCGACCACATTTGGATGCCGTCAGAGTGCAGTCCGATTTTCACACAGAATGGAGAATTTTTTTTTTAAATTTCTCCACATACCCTAAAATCGGATGACACATGTACCACACTCTGATCAAACTCAGTAATCTGTTTTTTTTTTTTTTGTACTTGGGAAAAATCAGACATCTGCATGAGCCCTTAAAGTCCCCGCATTGGAAACCTTTTTTTCTCCAATATCTTCTTACAAATCTAGTAGTTAGGGGGCTCCATATTTAGGCCCCTAATCTAAAAAAAAAAAAAAATCATGGAAGAGCAGTCACGTTTAAGTAATACACATACAAATAGAGATGTGTAATACCTTATCTCGCCTGCGGGAGTGCTGTTGGGAAATGAAACACTTACTGTGTCGCTCACCCTCAGATCACAGCTGCTCTCTAGGGAGCAGGACATTTTATATAAACACATATATTTGCACAGGTGCCACATTTTATTCCAAAATGTGCCATTAAACGTCGGGAAAGGAGGCAGCTCCGGCTCTAATGGATAAAGGGAGCCGGAGAGGGAACGGCATCATTGTCTTCATTTGTAAATAACATATTGCAGCCAACTGTTTCTTAATTGCCCAGACTGTTGATAAATAATCCAGTCCTGCTGCTCTCCACAGACAATTTGCTTTGGATCGGGCTAAGGTAATTCAAATAACACTAATTATTTATGATTTTATGATGTTAAAATGAATATTAAATGAAACAAAATTCCCAAGGATTACTCGCATGGCGGCTAAGTACATAACATTTTGTACAGATGGTTGGAAGACTCATTTTTGCTTCATTGCCGCATACATATCCTTGAAGGATTCCGTCGGAAGACAAGCCTATCTTTGAATTTTTCATTAAACCAGACGTCTTGAAATATGAATTCCTTTTATGTTTCTGCGAGTTTTGGGTAAGAGAACTCCGAGTGAATAAATCATACAATGCTACGTGTCACCAGGACTTGTGAATATTTCTGCAATGTTATTTTATCCTCAGTAGAGCCCCATTGATTATCAAACTCAGCGGAGAGCGTTTTATGATCATATATCTCCATTAGCGCCTACTTTGACTGCCATAGATTTCTTTTTTTTTTCTGGTTAAAGCCTGCATTATGTATTAGCCGTCCCGTCTTCTCAATACCCAAAGTTTGATATGGCTTTCAATTATATGTTACGTATAGACTTTTTTTTTTTTTTTTTTCTTATCTGTTATATGTTTAAAAAAATATATAAAAAAAATCAGAGGTGGTGTATGTCTGTGCCTATGTGTGTGAGCGTCAGCGGCCGAGACCTAAGCCACCCTTCTCCTCTCCTCTTCCTCCGCAGACAGCGTACTTTATTATGAAGATGAATTTCTACAATGAAATGGCTGTCAGGGTAAATATCTCTCTTCTTGTTATACAGATGAAAAGTCAATTGTGATCTGAATTTACTTTTAATAATGTAAGTAAACTAGACTAATGCCTACATGATCAAGACGAGGGCAAAATGGAAAAACTACGGTGCAGCCGTCACGGAAAATGAAGGAGAAACGGACTGAACAGACAGCTGGGGGTTTTACCTCCACTAATGAATTTGTGATTTTATTAAGGGATCTTACTTTATTTAAAAAAAAAAAATCCATTTAGAAAGAAGCCAAATCCAAATCGTCTTTGTATTCTTAGTTATTATTGATAAATGGATAAAATTGCAAAGGGTTTGTAAAAGCAAATTTCCTGTAAATGAAAATCATCTCCGTTACCTGTCATTAAAAATTGGCCACCTCTGTTGTTTTATCAGAGGCGGCCGGTCTCCTAAGCGAAGAGAGCAGCGCTTACCAGCTCTTTGCTTTAGAAATTGTAAGTGCTTCTCTTATTACTAGATCCAGCCAGGTTCAGTACCCTGGTGCACCCCTACCTCTGCTTGCAGCATGGTTAAAGGGGTTGTCCAGCCTTAGGGTACAAGTCTGCAGTCACTTGTGAATCCTGAATGCTGTGAGGGTTCTCCAGTGTCGGCATCCTCAAGTGAGCGGGCACGTGACCGCGAGTATGTGATTTGCATACATGCGGTCACGTGCCGACTAGACGTGCGCAGCCTTGCTCAATGCAAGAGAATTGAGCGTGGCCGGACAAGTCTGGTCAGAATGTGGCTGCATGTATGCAAATCGAATATTTGTGGTCATATAACCTCACGGCGTGCAGTGAGGATTCACAAGGCAGCAGGGCTCAGGCATAACTACTAACAATGCACCCCTTTACAGCTAAGACCCCGTCTTCTTCTTCATATGCTATAGTGTATGGAAGACGGGACTGAGGGGACTACATAGAATGGAAGAGGGAACTGAGGGGACTACAAACAATGGAAGAGAGGAGGGGACTACAGAGAATGGAAGAGAGGAGGGGACTAGGAAATGGAAGAGGGAACTAAGGGGACTGCAGAGAATGGAAGAGAGGAAGGGACTGAGGGGGCTACAGAGAATGGAAGAGGGGACTACATGAATGGAATAGAGGAGGGGACTACAGATAATTTAAGTGAAGAAGGGACTGAGGGGACTACAGAGAATGGAAGAGGGAACTGAGGGGACCACAAACAATGGAAGAGAGGAGGGGACTGTAGAAAATGGAAGAGGGAACTAAGGGGACTACAGAGAATGGAAGAGAGGAAGGGACTGAGGGGGCTACAGAGGATGGAAGAGGGGACTAAAGGGACTGCAGAGAATGGAAGAGAGGACCACGGAGAATGGAAGAGAGGAGGGGACTACAAAGAAAGGAAGAGGGGACTACAAAGAATGGAAGAGGGGACTGAGGGGACTACAGAGAATGGAAGAGGGAACTGAGGGGACTACAGAAAATGGAAGAGAGGAGGGGACTGAGGGGACTACAGAGAATGGAAGAGAGGACTGATGGGACTAAATGGACTGGATGAGGGTACGATAAAGAATGGAAAAGGAGTCGGAGGGGGGGACTAAAGAGAATGGAAGAGAGGACTACAAAGAATGGAAGAGAGGAGGGGACTACAGAGAATGGAAGAGAGGAGGGGACTACAGAGAATGGAAGAGAGGAGGGGACTACAGAGAATAGAAGAGAGGAGGGGACTACAGAGAATTGAAGAGGGAAGGGGACTACAGAGAATGGAAGAGAGGAGGGGACTACAGAGAATGGAAGAGGGGAGGGGACTACAGAGAATGGAAGAGGGGAGGGGACTACAGAGAATGGAAGAGAGGAGGGGACTACAGAGAATGGAAGAGGGGAGGGGACTACAGAGAATAGAAGAGAGGAGGGGACTACAGAGAATGGAAGAGAGGAGGGGACTACAGAGAATGGAAGAGAGGACTACAAAGAATGGAAGAGAGGAGGGGACTACAGAGAATGGAAGAGGGGAGGGGACTACAGAGAATGGAAGAGAGGAGGGGACTACAGAGAATAGAAGAGAGGAGGGGACTACAGAGAATGGAAGAGGGGAGGGGACTACAGTGAATGGAAGAGGGGACTACAGAGAATAGAAGAGGGGAGGGGACTACAGAGAATGGAAGAGAGGAGGGGACTACAGAGAATGGAAGAGGGGAGGGGACTACAGTGAATGGAAGAGGGGACTACAGAGAATGGAAGAGGGGAGGGGACTACAGTCAATGGAAGAGGGGACTACAGAGAATGGAAGAGGGGAGGGGACTACAGAGAATGGAAGAGGGGAGGGGACTACAGAGAATGGAAGAGAGGACTACAAAGAATGGAAGAGAGGAGGGGACTACAGAGAATGGAAGAGAGGAGGGGACTACAGAGAATGGAAGAGGGGAGGGGACTACAGAGAATGGAAGAGGGGAGGGGACTACAGAGAATGGAAGAGGGGACTACAGAGAATGGAAGAGGGGAGGGGACTACAGAGAATGGAAGAGAGGAGGGGACTGCAGAGAATGAAAGGGGAGGGGACTACAAAGAATGAAAGAGGGTACTACAAAGAATGGAAGAGAGGAGGGGACTACAGAGAATGGAAGAGAGGAGGGGACTACAGAGAATGGAAGAGAGGAGGGGACTACAGAGAATGGAAGAGGGGAGGGGACTACACAGAATGGAAGAGGGGAGGGGACTACAGAGAATGGAAGAGAGGAGGGGACTACAGAGAATGGAAGAGGGGAGGGGACTACAGAGAATGGAAGAGGGGAGGGGACTACAGAGAATGGAAGAGGGGAGGGGACTACAGAGAATGGAAGAGGGGAGGGGACTACAGAGAATGGAAGAGAGGAGGGGACTACAGAGAATGGAATAGGAGACTATAAAGAATGGAAGAGGGGAGGGGACTACAGAGAATGGAAGAGGGGACTACAAAGAATGGAAGAGAGGAGGGGACTACAGAGAATGGAAGAGGGGAGGGGGCTACAGAGAATGGAAGAGAGGAGGGGACTGCAGAGAATGGAAGAGGGGAGGGGACTACAGAGAATGAAAGAGGGGACCACAAAGAATGGAAGAGAGGAGGGGACTACAGAGAATGGAAGAGGGGAGGGGACTACAGAGAATGGAAAAGGGGACTACAAAGAATGGAAGAGAGGAGGGGACTACAGAGAATGGAAGAGGGGAGGGGGCTACAGAGAATGGAAGAGAGGAGGGGACTGCAGAGAATGGAAGAGGGGAGGGGACTACAGAGAATGAAAGAGGGGACTACAAAGAATGGAAGAGAGGAGGGGACTACAGAGAATGAAAGAGGGGAGGGGACTACAGAGAATGAAAGAGGGGAGGGCACTACAGAGAATGGAAGAGAGGAGGGGACTACAGAGAATGGAAGAGGGGAGGGGACTACAGAGAATGGAAGAGGAGAGGGGACTACAGATAATGAAAGAGGGGAGGGGACTACAGAGAATGAAAGAGGGTACTACAAAGAATGGAAGAGAGGAGGGGACTACAGAGAATGGAAGAGAGGAGGGGACTACAGAGAATGGAAGAGAGGAGGGGACTGCAGAGAATGAAAGAGTGGAGGGGACTACAAAGAATGAAAGAGTGTACTACAAAGAATGGAAGAGAGAAGGGGACTACAGAGAATGGAAGAGAGGAGGGGACTACAGAGAATGGAAGAGAGGAGGGGACTACAGAGAATGGAAGAGGGGAGGGGACTACACAGAATGGAAGAGGGGAGGGGACTACAGAGAATGGAAGAGAGGAGGGGACTACAGAGAATGGAAGTGGGGAGGGGACTACAGAGAATGGAAGAGGGGAGGGGACTACAGAGAATGGAAGAGAGGAGGGGACTACAGAGAATGGAAGAGGGGAGGGGACTACAGAGAATGGAAGAGGGGAGGGGACTACAGAGAATGGAAGAGAGGAGGGGACTACAGAGAATGGAATAGGAGACTATAAAGAATGGAAGAGGGGAGGGGACTACAGAGAATGGAAGAGGGGACTACAAAGAATGGAAGAGAGGAGGGGACTACAGAGAATGGAAGAGGGGAGGGGGCTACAGAGAATGGAAGAGAGGAGGGGACTGCAGAGAATGGAAGAGGGGAGGGGACTACAGAGAATGAAAGAGGGGACTACAAAGAATGGAAGAGAGGAGGGGACTACAGAGAATGGAAGAGGGGAGGGGACTACAGAGAATGGAAAAGGGGACTACAAAGAATGGAAGAGAGGAGGGGACTACAGAGAATGGAAGAGGGGAGGGGGCTACAGAGAATGGAAGAGAGGAGGGGACTGCAGAGAATGGAAGAGGGGAGGGGACTACAGAGAATGAAAGAGGGGACTACAAAGAATGGAAGAGAGGAGGGGACTACAGAGAATGAAAGAGGGGAGGGGACTACAGAGAATGAAAGAGGGGAGGGCACTACAGAGAATGGAAGAGAGGAGGGGACTACAGAGAATGGAAGAGGGGAGGGGACTACAGAGAATGAAAGAGGGGAGGGGACTACAGAGAATGAAAGAGGGGAGGGGACTACAGAGAATGAAAGAGGGGAGGGGACTACAGAGAATGAAAGAGGGGAGGGGACTACAGAGAATGAAAGAGGGGAGGGGACTACAGAGAATAGAAGAGAGGAGGGGACTACAGAGGATGGAAGAGGGGAGGGGACTACAGAGAATGGAAGAGGGGAGGGGACTACAGAGAATGGAAGAGGGGAGGGTACTACAGAGAATGGAAGAGAGGAGGGTACTACAGAGAATGGAAGAGAGGAGGGAACTACAGAGAATGGAAGAGGGGAGGGGACTACAGAGAATGGAAGAGGGGAGGAGACTACAGAGAATGGAAGAGGGGACTACAGAGAATGGAAGAGGGGAGGGGACTACAGAGAATGGAAGAGAGGAGGGGACTGCAGAGAATGGAAGAGGGGAGGGGACTACAGAGAATGAAAGAGGGGAGGGGACTACAGAGAATGAAAGAGGGGAGGGGACTACAGAGAATGAAAGAGGGGAGGGGACTACAGAGAATGAAAGAGGGGAGGGGACTACAGAGAATGAAAGAGGGGAGGGGACTACAGAGAATAGAAGAGAGGAGGGGACTACAGAGAATGGAAGAGGGGAGGGGACTACAGAGAATGGAAGAGGGGAGGGGACTACAGAGAATGGAAGAGGGGAGGGTACTACAGAGAATGGAAGAGAGGAGGGTACTACAGAGAATGGAAGAGGGGAGGGGACTACAGAGAATGGAAGAGGGGAGGGGACTACAGAGAATGGAAGAGGGGACTACAGAGAATGGAAGAGGGGAGGGGACTACAGAGAATGGAAGAGAGGAGGGGACTGCAGAGAATGAAAGAGGGAAGGGGACTACAAAGAATGAAAGAGGGTACTACAAAGAATGGAAGAGAGGAGGGGACTACAGAGAATGGAAGAGAGGAGGGGACTACAGAGAATGGAAGAGAGGAGGGGACTACACAGAATGGAAGAGGGGAGGGGACTACAGAGAATGGAAGAGAGGGGGGGACTACAGAGAATGGAAGAGGAGAGGGGACTACAGAGAATGGAAGAGGGGAGGGGACTACAGAGAATGGAAGAGGGGAGGGGACTACAGAGAATGGAAGAGAGGAGGGGACTACAGAGAATGGAAGAGGGGAGGGGGCTACAGAGAATGGAAGAGAGGAGGGGACTGCAGAGAATGGAAGAGGGGACTACAGAGAATGGAAGAGGGGAGGGGACTACAGAGAATGGAAGAGAGGAGGGGACTGCAGAGAATGAAAGAGGGGAGTGGACTACAAAGAATGAAAGAGGGTACTACAAAGAATGGAAGAGAGGAGGGGACTACAGAGAATGGAAGAGAGGAGGGGACTACAGAGAATGGAAGAGGGGAGGGGACTACACAGAATGGAAGAGGGGAGGGGACTACAGAGAATGGAAGAGAGGAGGGGACTACAGAGAATGGAAGAGGAGAGGGGACTACAGAGAATGGAAGAGGGGAGGGGACTACAGAGAATGGAAGAGGGGAGGGGACTACAGAGAATGGAAGAGAGGAGGGGACTACAGAGAATGGAAGAGGGGAGGGGGCTACAGAGAATGGAAGAGAGGAGGGGACTGCAGAGAATGGAAGAGGGGAGGGGACTACAGAGAATGAAAGAAGGGACTACAAAGAATGGAAGAGAGGAGCGGACTACAGAGAATGGAAGAGGGGAGGGGACTACAGAGAATGGAAGAGGGGACTACAAAGAATGGAAGAGAGGAGGGGACTGCAGAGAATGGAAGAGGGGAGGGGACTACAGAGAATGGAAGAGGGGACTACAAAGAATGGAAGAGAGGAGGAGACTACAGAGAATGGAAGAGGGGAGGGGACTACAGAGAATGGAAGAGGGAAGGGGACTACAGAGAATGAAAGAGGGGAGGGGACTACAGAGAATGGAAGAGAGGAGGGGACTACAGAGAATGGAAGAGGGGAGGGGACTACAGAGAATGGAAGAGGGGAGGGGACTACAGAGAATGGAAGAGGGGACTACAAAGAATGGAAGAGAGGAGGGGGCTACAGAGAATGGAAGAGGGGAGGGGACTACAGAGAATGGAAGAGGGGACTGCAAAGAATGGAAGAGAGGAGGGGACTACAGAGAATAGAAGAGAGGAGGAAACTACAGAGAATGGAAGAGAGGACTACAAAAAATGGAAGAGAGGAGGGGACTACAGAGAATGGAAGAGTGGAGGGGACTACAGAGAATGGAAGAGAGGAGGGGACTACAGAGAATAGAAGAGAGGAGGGGACTACAGAGAATGGAAGAGGGGAGGGGACTACAGTGAATGGAAGAGGGGACTACAGAGAATGGAAGAGAGGAGGGGACTACAGAGAATGGAAGAGGGGAGGGGACTACAGTGAATGGAAGAGGGGACTACAGAGAATGGAAGAGGGGAGGGGACTACAGAGAATGGAATAGGAGACTATAAAGAATGGAAGAGGGGAGGGGACTACAGAGAATGGAAGAGGGGACTACAGAGAATGGAAGAGGGGAGGGGACTACAGAGAATGGAAGAGGGTAGGGGACTACAGAGAATGGAAGAGGGGACGGGACTACAGAGAATGGAAGAGAGGAGGGGACTACAGAGAATGGAAGAGGGGAGGGGACTACAGAGAATGGAAGAGGGGAGGGGACTACAGAGAATGGAAGAGAGGAGGGGACTACAGAGAATGGAAGAGGGGAGGGGGCTACAGAGAATGGAAGAGGGGAGGGGACTACAGAGAATGGAAGAGGGTAGGGGACTACAGAGAATGGAAGAGAGGAGGAGACTACAGAGAATGGAAGAGGGGAGGGGACTACAGAGAATGGAAGAGAGGAGGGGACTACAGAGAATGGAATAGGAGACTATAAAGAATGGAAGAGGGGAGGGGACTACAGAGAATGGAAGAGGGGACTACACAGAATGGAAGAGGAGAGGGGACTACAGAGAATGGAAGAGAGGAGGGGACTGCAGAGAATGAAAGATGGGAGGGAACTACAAAGAATGAAAGAGGGTACTACAAAGAATGGAAGAGAGGAGGGGACTACAGAGAATGGAAGAGAGGAGGGGACTACAGAGAATGGAAGAGAGGAGGGGACTACAGAGAATGGAAGAGGGGAGGGGACTACACAGAATGGAAGAGCGGAGGGGACTACACAGAATGGAAGAGAGGAGGGGACTACAGAAAATGGAAGAGGGGAGGGGACTACAGAAAATGGAAGAGGGGAGGGGACTACAGAGAATGGAAGAGAGGAGGGGACTACAGAGAATGGAAGTGGGGAGGGGACTACAGAGAATGGAAGAGGGGAGGGGACTACAGAGAATGGAAGAGAGGAGGGGACTACAGAGAATGGAATAGGAGACTATAAAGAATGGAAGAGGGGAGGGGACTACAGAGAATGGAAGAGGGGACTACAAAGAATGGAAGAGAGGAGGGGACTACAGAGAATGGAAGAGGGGAGGGGGCTACAGAGAATAGAAGAGAGGAGGGGACTACAGAGAATGGAAGAGGGGAGGGGACTACAGTGAATGGAAGAGGGGACTACAGAGAATGGAAGAGGGGTGGGGACTACAGAGAATAAAAGAGAGGAGGGGACTACAGAGAATGGAAGAGGGGAGGGGACTACAGTGAATGGAAGAGGGGACTACAGAGAATGGAAGAGGGGAGGGGACTACAGAGAATGGAAGAGAGGAGGGGACTACAGAGAATGGAAGAGGGGAGGGGACTACAGTGAATGGAAGAGGGGACTACAGAGAATGGAAGAGGGGAGGGGACTACAGAGAATGGAATAGGAGACTATAAAGAATGGAAGAGGGGAGGGGACTACAGAGAATGGAAGAGGAGACTACAGAGAATGGAAGAGGGGAGGGGACTACAGAGAATGGAAGAGGGTAGGGGACTACAGAGAATGGAAGAGGGGAGGGGACTACAGAGAATGGAAGAGAGGAGGGGACTACAGAGAATGGAAGAGGGGAGGGGACTACAGAGAATTGAAGAGGGGAGGGGACTACAGTGAATGGAAGAGGGGAGGGGACTACAGAGAATGGAAGAGAGGAGGGGACTACAGAGAATGGAAGAGGGAAGGGGACTACAGAGAATGGAAGAGGGGAGGGGACTACAGAGAATGGAAGAGTAGACTACAGAGAATGGAAGAGGGGAGAGACTACAGAGAATGGAAGAGAGGAGGGGACTGCAGAGAATGAAAGAGGGGAGGGGACTACAAAGAATGAAAGAGGGTACTACAAAGAATGGAAGAGAGGAGGGGACTACAGAGAATGGAAGAGAGGAGGGGACTACAGAGAATGGAAGAGAGGAGGGGACTACAGAGAATGGAAGAGGGGAGGGGACTACACAGAATGGAAGAGGGGAGGGGACTACAGAGAATGGAAGAAAGGAGGGGACTACAGAGAATGGAAGAGGGGAGGGGACTACAGAGAATGGAAGAGGGGAGGGGACTACAGGGAATGGAAGAGAGGAGGGGACTACAGAGAATGGAAGAGGGGAGGGGACTACAGAGAATGGAAGAGGGGAGGGGACTACAGATAATGGAAGAGAGGAGGGGACTACAGAGAATGGAATAGGAGACTATAAAGAATGGAAGAGGGGAGGGGACTACAGAGAATGGAAGAGGGGATTACAAAGAATGGAAGAGAGGAGGGGACTACAGAGAATGGAAGAGGGGAGGGGGCTACAGAGAATGGAAGAGAGGAGGGGACTGCAGAGAATGGAAGAGGGGTGGGGACTACAGAGAATGAAAGAGGGGACTACAAAGAATGGAAGAGAGGAGGGGACTACAGAGAATGGAAGAGGGGACTACAAAGAATGGAAGAGAGGAGGGGACTACAGAGAATGGAAGAGGGGATGGGGCTACAGAGAATGGAAGAGAGGAGGGGACTGCAGAGAATGGAAGAGGGGAGGGGACTACAGAGAATGAAAGAGGGGACTACAAAGAATGGAAGAGAGGAGGGGACTACAGAGAATGAAAGAGGGGAGGGGACTACAGAGAATGAAAGAGGGGAGGGGACTACAGAGAATGGAAGAGACGAGGGGACTACAGAGAATGGAAGAGGGGAGGGGACTACAGAGAATGGAAGAGACGAGGGGACTACAGAGAATGGAAGAGAGGAGGGGACTACAGAGAATGGAAGAGGGGAGGGGACTACAGAGAATGGAAGAGGGGAGGGGACTACAGAGAATGGAAGAGGGGACTACAAAGAATGGAAGAAAGGAGGGGACTACAGAGAATGGAAGAGGGGAGGGGACTACAGAGAATGGAAGAGGGGACTGCAAAGAATGGAAGAGAGGAGGGGACTACAGAGAATAGAAGAGAGGAGGGGACTACAGAGAATGGAAGAGAGGACTACAAAGAATGGAAGAGAGGAGGGGACTACAGAGAATGGAAGAGGGGACTACAAAGAATGGAAGAGAGGAGGGGACTGCAGAGAATGGAAGAGGGGAGGGGACTACAGAGAATGGAAGAGGGGACTACAAAGAATGGAAGAGAGGAGGAGACTACAGAGAATGGAAGAGGGGAGGGGACTACAGAGAATGGAAGAGGGAAGGGGACTACAGAGAATGAAAGAGGGGAGGGGACTACAGAGAATGGAAGAGAGGAGGGGACTACAGAGAATGGAAGAGGGGAGGGGACTACAGAGAATGGAAGAGGGGAGGGGACTACAGAGAATGGAAGAGGGGACTACAAAGAATGGAAGAGAGGAGGGGGCTACAGAGAATGGAAGAGGGGAGGGGACTACAGAGAATGGAAGAGGGGACTGCAAAGAATGGAAGAGAGGAGGGGACTACAGAGAATAGAAGAGAGGAGGAAACTACAGAGAATGGAAGAGAGGACTACAAAAAATGGAAGAGAGGAGGGGACTACAGAGAATGGAAGAGTGGAGGGGACTACAGAGAATGGAAGAGAGGAGGGGACTACAGAGAATAGAAGAGAGGAGGGGACTACAGAGAATGGAAGAGGGGAGGGGACTACAGTGAATGGAAGAGGGGACTACAGAGAATGGAAGAGAGGAGGGGACTACAGAGAATGGAAGAGGGGAGGGGACTACAGTGAATGGAAGAGGGGACTACAGAGAATGGAAGAGGGGAGGGGACTACAGAGAATGGAATAGGAGACTATAAAGAATGGAAGAGGGGAGGGGACTACAGAGAATGGAAGAGGGGACTACAGAGAATGGAAGAGGGGAGGGGACTACAGAGAATGGAAGAGGGTAGGGGACTACAGAGAATGGAAGAGGGGACGGGACTACAGAGAATGGAAGAGAGGAGGGGACTACAGAGAATGGAAGAGGGGAGGGGACTACAGAGAATGGAAGAGGGGAGGGGACTACAGAGAATGGAAGAGAGGAGGGGACTACAGAGAATGGAAGAGGGGAGGGGGCTACAGAGAATGGAAGAGGGGAGGGGACTACAGAGAATGGAAGAGGGTAGGGGACTACAGAGAATGGAAGAGAGGAGGAGACTACAGAGAATGGAAGAGGGGAGGGGACTACAGAGAATGGAAGAGAGGAGGGGACTACAGAGAATGGAATAGGAGACTATAAAGAATGGAAGAGGGGAGGGGACTACAGAGAATGGAAGAGGGGACTACACAGAATGGAAGAGGAGAGGGGACTACAGAGAATGGAAGAGAGGAGGGGACTGCAGAGAATGAAAGATGGGAGGGAACTACAAAGAATGAAAGAGGGTACTACAAAGAATGGAAGAGAGGAGGGGACTACAGAGAATGGAAGAGAGGAGGGGACTACAGAGAATGGAAGAGAGGAGGGGACTACAGAGAATGGAAGAGGGGAGGGGACTACACAGAATGGAAGAGCGGAGGGGACTACACAGAATGGAAGAGAGGAGGGGACTACAGAAAATGGAAGAGGGGAGGGGACTACAGAAAATGGAAGAGGGGAGGGGACTACAGAGAATGGAAGAGAGGAGGGGACTACAGAGAATGGAAGTGGGGAGGGGACTACAGAGAATGGAAGAGGGGAGGGGACTACAGAGAATGGAAGAGAGGAGGGGACTACAGAGAATGGAATAGGAGACTATAAAGAATGGAAGAGGGGAGGGGACTACAGAGAATGGAAGAGGGGACTACAAAGAATGGAAGAGAGGAGGGGACTACAGAGAATGGAAGAGGGGAGGGGGCTACAGAGAATAGAAGAGAGGAGGGGACTACAGAGAATGGAAGAGGGGAGGGGACTACAGTGAATGGAAGAGGGGACTACAGAGAATGGAAGAGGGGTGGGGACTACAGAGAATAAAAGAGAGGAGGGGACTACAGAGAATGGAAGAGGGGAGGGGACTACAGTGAATGGAAGAGGGGACTACAGAGAATGGAAGAGGGGAGGGGACTACAGAGAATGGAAGAGAGGAGGGGACTACAGAGAATGGAAGAGGGGAGGGGACTACAGTGAATGGAAGAGGGGACTACAGAGAATGGAAGAGGGGAGGGGACTACAGAGAATGGAATAGGAGACTATAAAGAATGGAAGAGGGGAGGGGACTACAGAGAATGGAAGAGGAGACTACAGAGAATGGAAGAGGGGAGGGGACTACAGAGAATGGAAGAGGGTAGGGGACTACAGAGAATGGAAGAGGGGAGGGGACTACAGAGAATGGAAGAGAGGAGGGGACTACAGAGAATGGAAGAGGGGAGGGGACTACAGAGAATTGAAGAGGGGAGGGGACTACAGTGAATGGAAGAGGGGAGGGGACTACAGAGAATGGAAGAGAGGAGGGGACTACAGAGAATGGAAGAGGGGAGGGGACTACAGAGAATGGAAGAGGGGAGGGGACTACAGAGAATGGAAGAGTAGACTACAGAGAATGGAAGAGGGGAGAGACTACAGAGAATGGAAGAGAGGAGGGGACTGCAGAGAATGAAAGAGGGGAGGGGACTACAAAGAATGAAAGAGGGTACTACAAAGAATGGAAGAGAGGAGGGGACTACAGAGAATGGAAGAGAGGAGGGGACTACAGAGAATGGAAGAGAGGAGGGGACTACAGAGAATGGAAGAGGGGAGGGGACTACACAGAATGGAAGAGGGGAGGGGACTACAGAGAATGGAAGAAAGGAGGGGACTACAGAGAATGGAAGAGGGGAGGGGACTACAGAGAATGGAAGAGGGGAGGGGACTACAGGGAATGGAAGAGAGGAGGGGACTACAGAGAATGGAAGAGGGGAGGGGACTACAGAGAATGGAAGAGGGGAGGGGACTACAGATAATGGAAGAGAGGAGGGGACTACAGAGAATGGAATAGGAGACTATAAAGAATGGAAGAGGGGAGGGGACTACAGAGAATGGAAGAGGGGATTACAAAGAATGGAAGAGAGGAGGGGACTACAGAGAATGGAAGAGGGGAGGGGGCTACAGAGAATGGAAGAGAGGAGGGGACTGCAGAGAATGGAAGAGGGGTGGGGACTACAGAGAATGAAAGAGGGGACTACAAAGAATGGAAGAGAGGAGGGGACTACAGAGAATGGAAGAGGGGACTACAAAGAATGGAAGAGAGGAGGGGACTACAGAGAATGGAAGAGGGGATGGGGCTACAGAGAATGGAAGAGAGGAGGGGACTGCAGAGAATGGAAGAGGGGAGGGGACTACAGAGAATGAAAGAGGGGACTACAAAGAATGGAAGAGAGGAGGGGACTACAGAGAATGAAAGAGGGGAGGGGACTACAGAGAATGAAAGAGGGGAGGGGACTACAGAGAATGGAAGAGACGAGGGGACTACAGAGAATGGAAGAGGGGAGGGGACTACAGAGAATGGAAGAGACGAGGGGACTACAGAGAATGGAAGAGAGGAGGGGACTACAGAGAATGGAAGAGGGGAGGGGACTACAGAGAATGGAAGAGGGGAGGGGACTACAGAGAATGGAAGAGGGGACTACAAAGAATGGAAGAAAGGAGGGGACTACAGAGAATGGAAGAGGGGAGGGGACTACAGAGAATGGAAGAGGGGACTGCAAAGAATGGAAGAGAGGAGGGGACTACAGAGAATAGAAGAGAGGAGGGGACTACAGAGAATGGAAGAGAGGACTACAAAGAATGGAAGAGAGGAGGGGACTACAGAGAATGGAAGAGTGGAGGGGACTACAGAGAATGGAAGAGAGGAGGGGACTACAGAGAATAGAAGAGAGGAGGGGACTACAGAGAATTGATGAGGGAAGGGGACTACAGTGAATGGAAGAGGGGACTGCAGAGAATGGAAGAGGGGAGGGGACTACAGAGAATGGAAGAGAGGAGGGGACTTCAGAGAATGGAAGAGGGGAGGGGACTACAGTGAATGGAAGAGGGGACTACAGAGAATGGAAGAGGGGAGGGGACTACAGAGAATGGAATAGGAGACTATAAAGAATGGAAGAGGGGAGGGGACTACAGAGAATGGAAGAGGGGACTACAGAGAATGGAAGAGGGGAGGGGACTACAGAGAATGGAAGAGGGTAGGGGACTACAGAGAATGGAAGAGGGGAGGGGACTACAGAGAATGGAAGAGAGGAGGGGACTACAGAGAATGGAAGAGGGGAGGGGACTACAGAGAATGGAAGAGGGGAGGGGACTACAGAGAATGGAAGAGGGGAGTGGACTACAGAGAATGGAAGAGAGGAGGGGACTACAGAGAATGGAAGAGGGGAGGGGACTACAGAGAATGGAAGAGTGGAGGGGACTACAGAGAATGGAAGAGGGGATGGGACTACAGATAATGGAAGAGAGGAGGGGACTACAGAGAATGGAATAGGAGACTATAAAGAATGGAAGAGGGGAGGGGACTACAGAGAATGGAAGAGGGAACTACAAAGAATGGAAGAGAGGAGGGGACTACAGAGAATGGAAGAGGGGAGGGGGCTACAGAGAATGGAAGAGAGGAGGGGACTGCAGAGAATGGAAGAGGGGTGGGGACTACAGAGAATGAAAGAGGGGACTACAAAGAATGGAAGAGAGGAGGGGACTACAGAGAATGGAAGAGGGGACTACAAAGAATGGAAGAGAGGAGGGGACTACAGAGAATGGAAGAGGGGAGGGGGCTACAGAGAATGGAAGAGAGGAGGGGACTGCAGAGAATGGAAGAGGGGAGGGGACTACAGAGAATGAAAGAAGGGACTACAAAGAATAAAAGAGAGGAGGGGACTACAGAGAATGAAAGAGGGGAGGGGACTACAGAGAATGAAAGAGGGGAGGGGACTACAGAGAATGGAAGAGACGAGGGGACTACAGAGAATGGAAGAGGGGAGGGGACTACAGAGAATGGAAGAGACGAGGGGACTACAGAGAATGGAAGAGGGGAGGGGACTACAGAGAATGGAAGAGAGGAGGGGACTACAGAGAATGGAAGAGGGGAGGGGACTACAGAGAATGGAAGAGGGGAGGGGACTACAGAGAATGGAAGAGGGGACTACAAAGAATGGAAGAGAGGAGGGGACTACAGAGAATGGAAGAGGGGAGGGGACTACAGAGAATGGAAGAGGGGACTGCAAAGAATGGAAGAGAGGAGGGGACTACGGAGAATAGAAGAGAGGAGGGGACTACAGAGAATGGAAGAGAGGACTACAAAGAATGGAAGAGAGGAGGGGACTACAGAGAATGGAAGAGTGGAGGGGACTACAGAGAATGGAAGAGAGGAGGGGACTACAGAGAATAGAAGAGAGCAGGGGACTACAGAGAATTGAAGAGGGAAGGGGACTACAGTGAATGGAAGAGGGGACTACAGAGAATGGAAGAGGGGAGGGGACTACAGAGAATGGAAGAGAGGAGGGGACTTCAGAGAATGGAAGAGGGGAGGGGACTACAGTGAATGGAAGAGGGGACTACAGAGAATGGAAGAGGGGAGGGGACTACAGAGAATGGAATAGGAGACTATAAAGAATGGAAGAGGGGAGGGGAATACAGAGAATGGAAGAGGGGACTACAGAGAATGGAAGAGGGGAGGGGACTACAAAGAATGAAAGAGGGTACTACAAAGAATGGAAGAGAGGAGGGGACTACAGAGAATGGAAGAGAGGAGGGGACTACAGAGAATGGAAGAGGGAACTGAGGGGACTACAGAAAATGGAAGAGAGGAGGGGACTGAGGGGACTACAGAGAATGGAAGAGAGGACTGATGGGACTAAATGGACTGGATGAGGGTACGATAAAGAATGGAAAAGGAGTCGGAGGGGGGGACTAAAGAGAATGGAAGAGAGGATTACAAAGAATGGAAGAGAGGAGGGGACTACAGAGAATGGAAGAGAGGAGGGGACTACAGAGAATGGAAGAGAGGAGGGGACTACAGAGAATAGAAGAGAGGAGGGGACTACAGAGAATGGAAGAGGGGAGGGGACTACAGTGAATGGAAGATTGGACTACAGATAATGGAAGAGGGGAGGGGACTACAGAGAATGGAAGAGAGGAGGGGACTACAGAAAATGGAAGAGGGGAGGGGACTACAGTGAATGGAAGAGGGGACTACAGAGAATGGAAGAGGGGAGGGGACTACAGAGAATGGAATAGGAGACTATAAAGAATGGAAGAAGGGAGGGGACTACAGAGAATGGAAGAGGGGACTACAGAGAATGGAAGAGGGGAGGGGACTACAGAGAATGGAAGAGGGTAGGGGACTACAGAGAATGGAAGAGGGGAGAGGACTACAGAGAATGGAAGAGAGGAGGGGACTACAGAGAATGGAAGAGGGGAGGGGACTACAGAGAATGGAAGAGGGGAGGGGACTACAGAGAATGGAAGAGGGGAGGGGACTACAGAGAATGGAAGAGAGGAGGGGACTACAGAGAATGGAAAAGGGGAGGGGACTACAGAGAATAGAAGAGGTGAGGGGACTACAGAGAATGGAAGAGGGGACTACAGAGAATGGAAGAGGGGAGGGGACTACAGAGATGGAAGAGAGGAGGGGACTGCAGAGAATGAAAGAGGGGAGGGGACTACAAAGAATGAAAGAGGGTACTACAAAGAATGGAAGAGAGGAGGGGACTACAGAGAATGGAAGAGAGGAGGGGACTACAGAGAATGGAAGAGAGGAGGGGACTACAGAGAATGGAAGAGGGGAGGGGACTACACAGAATGGAAGAGGGGAGGGGACTACACAGAATGGAAGAGAGGAGGGGACTACAGAGAATGGAAGAGGGGAGGGGACTACAGAGAATGGAAGAGGGGAGGGGACTACAGTGAATGGAAGAGAGGAGGGGACTACAGAGAATGGAAGAGGGGAGGGGACTACAGAGAATGGAAGAGGGGAGGGGACTACAGAGAATGGAAGAGAGGAGGGGACTACAGAGCATGGAATAGGAGACTATAAAGAATGGAAGAGGGGAGGGGACTACAGAGAATGGAAGAGGGGACTACAAAGAATGGAAGAGAGGAGGGGACTACAGAGAATGGAAGAGGGGAGGGGGCTACAGAGAATAGAAGAGAGGAGGGGACTACAGAGAATGGAAGAGGGGAGGGGACTACAGTGAATGGAAGAGGGGACTACAGAGAATGGAAGAGGGGAGGGGACTACAGAGAATAAAAGAGAGGAGGGGACTACAGAGAATGGAAGAGGGGAGGGGACTACAGTGAATGGAAGAGGGGACTACAGAGAATGGAAGAGGGGAGGGGACTACAGAGAATGGAAGAGAGGAGGGGACTACAGAGAATGGAAGAGGGGAGGGGACTACAGAGAATGGAAGAGGGGAGGGGACTACAGTGAATGGAAGAGGGGACTACAGAGAATGGAAGAGGGGAGGGACTACAGAGAATGGAAGAGAGGAGGGGACTGAAGAGAATGAAAGAGGGGAGGGGACTACAGAGAATGAAAGAGGGTACTACAAAGAATGGAAGAGAGGAGGGGACTACAGAGAATGGAAGAGAGGAGGGGACTACAGAGAATGGAAGAGAGGAGGGGACTACAGAGAATGGAAGAGGGGAGGGGACTACACAAAATGGAAGAGGGGAGGGGACTACAGAGAATGGAAGAAAGGAGGGGACTACAGAGAATGGAAGAGGGGAGGGGACTACAGAGAATGGAAGAGGGGAGGGGACTACAGAGAATGGAAGAGAGGAGGGGACTACAGAGAATGGAAGAGGGGAGGGGACTACAGAGAATGGAAGAGGGGAGGAGACTACAGATAATGGAAGAGAGGAGGGGACTACAGAGAATGGAATAGGAGACTATAAAGAATGGAAGAGGGGAGGGGACTACAGAGAATGAAAGAGGGGACTACAAAGAATGAAAGAGAGGAGGGGACTACAGAGAATGGAAGAGGGGAGGGGGCTACAGAGAATGGAAGAGAGGAGGGGACTGCAGAGAATGGAAGAGGGGTGGGCACTACAGAGAATGAAAGAGGGGACTACAAAGAATGGAAGAGAGGAGGGGACTACAGAGAATGGAAGAGGGGACTACAAAGAATGGAAGAGAGGAGGGGACTACAGAGAATGGAAGAGGGGAGGGGGCTACAGAGAATGGAAGAGAGGAGGGAACTGCAGAGAATCGAAGAGGGGAGGGGACTACAGAGAATGAAAGAGGGGACTACAAAGAATAGAAGAGAGGAGGGGACTACAGAGAATGGAAGAGAGGAGGGGACTACAGAGAATGGAAGAGGGAACTGAGGGGACTACAGAAAATGGAAGAGAGGAGGGGACTGAGGGGACTACAGAGAATGGAAGAGAGGACTGATGGGACTAAATGGACTGGATGAGGGTACGATAAAGAATGGAAAAGGAGTCGGAGGGGGGGACTAAAGAGAATGGAAGAGAGGACTACAAAGAATGGAAGAGAGGAGGGGACTACAGAGAATGGAAGAGAGGAGGGGACTACAGAGAATGGAAGAGAGGAGGGGACTACAGAGAATAGAAGAGAGGAGGGGACTACAGAGAATGGAAGAGGGGAGGGGACTACAGTGAATGGAAGAGGGGACTACAGATAATGGAAGAGGGGAGGGGACTACAGAGAATGGAAGAGAGGAGGGGACTACAGAGAATGGAAGAGGGGAGGGGACTACAGTGAATGGAAGAGGGGACTACAGAGAATGGAAGAGGGGAGGGGACTACAGAGAATGGAATAGGAGACTATAAAGAATGGAAGAGGGGAGGGGACTACAGAGAATGGAAGAGGGGACTACAGAGAATGGAAGAGGGGAGGGGACTACAGAGAATGGAAGAGGGTAGGGGACTACAGAGAATGGAAGAGGGGAGAGGACTACAGAGAATGGAAGAGAGGAGGGGACTACAGAGAATGGAAGAGGGGAGGGGACTACAGAGAATGGAAGAGGGGAGGGGACTACAGAGAATGGAAGAGGGGAGGGGACTACAGAGAATGGAAGAGAGGAGGGGACTACAGAGAATGGAAAAGGGGAGGGGACTACAGAGAATAGAAAGGGGAGGGGACTACAGAGAATGGAAGAGGGGACTACAGAGAATGGAAGAGGGGAGGGGACTACAGAGATGGAAGAGAGGAGGGGACTGCAGAGAATGAAAGAGGGGAGGGGACTACAAAGAATGAAAGAGGGTACTACAAAGAATGGAAGAGAGGAGGGGACTACAGAGAATGGAAGAGAGGAGGGGACTACAGAGAATGGAAGAGAGGAGGGGACTACAGAGAATGGAAGAGGGGAGGGGACTACACAGAATGGAAGAGGGGAGGGGACTACACAGAATGGAAGAGAGGAGGGGACTACAGAGAATGGAAGAGGGGAGGGGACTACAGAGAATGGAAGAGGGGAGGGACTACAGTGAATGGAAGAGAGGAGGGGACTACAGAGAATGGAAGAGGGGAGGGGACTACAGAGAATGGAAGAGGGGAGGGGACTACAGAGAATGGAAGAGAGGAGGGGACTACAGAGCATGGAATAGGAGACTATAAAGAATGGAAGAGGGGAGGGGACTACAGAGAATGGAAGAGGGGACTACAAAGAATGGAAGAGAGGAGGGGACTACAGAGAATGGAAGAGGGGAGGGGGCTACAGAGAATAGAAGAGAGGAGGGGACTACAGAGAATGGAAGAGGGGAGGGGACTACAGTGAATGGAAGAGGGGACTACAGAGAATGGAAGAGGGGAGGGGACTACAGAGAATAAAAGAGAGGAGGGGACTACAGAGAATGGAAGAGGGGAGGGGACTACAGTGAATGGAAGAGGGGACTACAGAGAATGGAAGAGGGGAGGGGACTACAGAGAATGGAAGAGAGGAGGGGACTACAGAGAATGGAAGAGGGGAGGGGACTACAGAGAATGGAAGAGGGGAGGGGACTACAGTGAATGGAAGAGGGGACTACAGAGAATGGAAGAGGGGAGGGACTACAGAGAATGGAAGAGAGGAGGGGACTGAAGAGAATGAAAGAGGTGAGGGGACTACAAAGAATGAAAGAGGGTACTACAAAGAATGGAAGAGAGGAGGGGACTACAGAGAATGGAAGAGAGGAGGGGACTACAGAGAATGGAAGAGAGGAGGGGACTACAGAGAATGGAAGAGGGGAGGGGACTACAGAGAATGGAAGAAAGGAGGGGACTACAGAGAATGGAAGAGGGGAGGGGACTACAGAGAATGGAAGAGGGGAGGGGACTACAGAGAATGGAAGAGAGGAGGGGACTACAGAGAATGGAAGAGGGGAGGGGACTACAGAGAATGGAAGAGGGGAGGGGACTACAGATAATGGAAGAGAGGAGGGGACTACAGAGAATGGAATAGGAGACTATAAAGAATGGAAGAGGGGAGGGGACTACAGAGAATGAAAGAGGGGACTACAAAGAATGAAAGAGAGGAGGGGACTACAGAGAATGGAAGAGGGGAGAGGGCTACAGAGAATGGAAGAGAGGAGGGGACTGCAGAGAATGGAAGAGGGGTGGGCACTACAGAGAATGAAAGAGGGGACTACAAAGAATGGAAGAGAGGAGGGGACTACAGAGAATGGAAGAGGGGACTACAAAGAATGGAAGAGAGGAGGGGACTACAGAGAATGGAAGAGGGGAGGGGGCTACAGAGAATGGAAGAGAGGAGGGAACTGCAGAGAATCGAAGAGGGGAGGGGACTACAGAGAATGAAAGAGGGGACTACTAAGAATGGAAGAGAGGAGGGGACTACAGAGAATGAAAGAGGGGAGGGGACTACAGAGAATGAAAGAGGGGAGGGGACTAATGAGAATGGAAGAGAGGAGGGGACTACAGAGAATGGAAGAGGGGAGGGGACTACACAGAATGGAAGAGGGGAGGGGACTACAGAGAATGAAAGAGGGGAGGGGACTACAGAGAATGAAAGAGGGGAGGGGACTACAGAGAATAGAAGAGAGGAGGGGACTACAGAGAATGGAAGAGGGGAGGGGACTACAGAGAATGGAAGAGGGGAGGGGACTACAGAGAATGGAAGAGGGGAGGGGACTACAGAGAATGGAAGAGAGGAGGGGACTACAGAGAATGGAAGAGGGGAGGGGACTACAGAGAATGGAAGAGGGGAGGGGACTACAGAGAATGGAAGAGGGGACTACAGAGAATGGAAGAGGGGACTACAGAGAATGGAAGAGAGGAGGGGACTGCAGAGAATGAAAGAGGGGAGGGGACTACAAAGAATGAAAGAGGGTACTACAAAGAATGTAAGAGAGGAGGGGACTACAGAGAATGGAAGAGAGGAGGGGACTACAGAGAATGGAAGAGAGGAGGGGACTACAGAGAATGGAAGAGGGGAGGGGACTACACAGAATGGAAGAGGGGAGGGGACTACAGAGAATGGAAGAGAGGAGGGGACTACAGAGAATGGAAGAGGGGAGGGGACTACAGAGAATGGAAGCGAGGAGGGGACTACAGAGAATGGAAGAGGGGAGGGGACTACAGAGAATGGAAGAGGGGAGGGGACTACAGAGAATGGAAGAGAGGAGGGGACTACAGAGAATGGAAGAGGGGAGGGGGCTACAGAGAATGGAAGAGAGGAGGGGACTGCAGAGAATGGAAGAGGGGAGGGGACTACAGAGAATGAAAGAGGGGACTACAAAGAATGGAAGAGAGGAGGGGACTACAGAGAATGGAAGAGGGGAGGGGACTACAGAGAATGGAAGAGGGGACTACAAAGAATGGAAGAGAGGAGGGGACTACAGAGAATGGAAGAGGGGAGGGGGCTACAGAGAATGGAAGAGAGGAGGGGACTGCAGAGAATGGAAGAGGGGAGGGGACTACAGAGAATGAAAGAGGAGACTACAATGAATGGAAGAGAGGAGGAGACTACAGAGAATGGAAGAGGGGAGGGGACTACAGAGAATGGAAGAGGGGAGGGGACTACAGAGAATGAAAGAGGGGAGGGGACTACAGAGAATGGAAGAGAGGAGGGGACTACAGAGAATGGAAGAGGGGAGGGGACTACAGAGAATGGAAGAGGGGAGGGGACTACAGAGAATGGAAGAGGGGACTACAAAGAATGGAAGAGAGGAGGGGACTACAGAGAATGGAAGAGGGGAGGGGACTACAGAGAATGGAAGAGAGGACTACAAAGAATGGAAGAGAGGAGGGGACTACAGAGAATAGAAGAGAGGAGGGGACTACAGAGAATGGAAGAGAGGACTACAAAGAATGGAAGAGAGGAGGGGACTACAGAGAATGGAAGAGTGGAGGGGACTACAGAGAATGGAAGAGAGGAGGGGACTACAGAGAATAGAAGAGAGGAGGGGACTACAGAGAATTGAAGAGGGAAGGGGACTACAGTGAATGGAAGAGGGGACTACAGAGAATGGAAGAGGGGAGGGGACTACAGAGAATGGAAGAGAGGAGGGGACTACAGAGAATGGAAGAGGGGAGGGGACTACAGTGAATGGAAGAGGGGACTACAGAGAATGGAAGAGGGGAGGGGACTACAGAGAATGGAATAGGAGACTATAAAGAATGGAAAAGGGGAGGGGACTACAGAGAATGGAAGAGGGGACTACAGAGAATGGAAGAGGGGAGGGGACTACAGAGAATGGAAGAGGGTAGGGGACTACAGAGAATGGAAGAGGGGAGGGGACTACAGAGAATGGAAGAGAGGAGGGGACTACAGAGAATGGAAGAGGGGAGGGGACTACAGAGAATGGAAGAGGGGAGGGGACTACAGAGAATGGAAGAGGGGAGGGGACTACAGAGAATGGAAGAGAGGAGGGGACTACAGAGAATGGAAGAGGGGAGGGGACTACAGAGAATGGAAGAGGGGAGGGGACTACAGAGAATGGAAGAGGGGACTACAGAGAATGGAAGAGGGGAGGGGACTACAGAGAATGGAAGAGAGGAGGGGACTGCAGAGAATGAAAGAGGGGAGGGGACTACAAAGAATGAAAGAGGGTACTACAAAGAATGGAAGAGAGGAGGGGACTACAGAGAATGGAAGAGAGGAGGGGACTACAGAGAATGGAAGAGGGGAGGGGACTACAGAGAATGGAAGAGGGGAGGGGACTACACAGAATGGAAGAGGGGAGGGGACTACAGAGAATGGAAGAGAGGAGGGGACTACAGAGAATGGAAGAGGGGAGGGGACTACAGAGAATGGAAGAGGGGAGGGGACTACAGAGAATAGAAGAGAGGAGGGGACTACAGAGAATGGAAGAGAGGAGGGGACTACAGAGAATGGAAGAGGGGAGGGGACTACAGAGAATGGAAGAGAGGAGGGGACTACAGAGAATGGAATAGGAGACTATAAAGAATGGAAGAGGGGAGGGGACTACAGAGAATGGAAGAGGGGACTACAAAGAATGGAAGAGAGGAGGGGACTACAGAGAATGGAAGAGGGGAGGGGGCTACAGAGAATGGAAGAGAGAAGGGGACTGCAGAGAATGGAAGAGGGGAGGGGACTACAGAGAATGAAAGAGGAGACTACAAAGAATGGAAGAGAGGAGGGGACTACAGAGAATGGAAGAGGGGAGGGGACTACAGAGAATGGAAGAGGGGACTACAAAGAATGGAAGAGAGGAGCGGACTACAGAGAATGGAAGAGGGGAGGGGGCTACAGAGAATGGAAGAGAGGAGGGGACTGCAGAGAATGGAAGAGGGGAGGGGACTACAGAGAATGAAAGAGGGGACTACAAAGAATGGAAGAGAGGAGGGGACTACAGAGAGTGAAAGAGGGGAGGGGACTACAGAGAATGAAAGAGGGGAGGGGACTACAGAGAATGGAAGAGAGGAGGGAACTGCAGAGAATGGAAGAGGGGAGGGGACTACAGAGAATGGAAGAGGGGAGGGGACTACAGAGAATGAATGAGGGGAGGGGACTACAGAGAATGAAAGTGGGGAGGGGACTACAGAGAATAGAAGAGAGGAGGGGACTACAGAGAATGGAAGAGGGGAGGGGACTACAGAGAATGGAAGAGGGGAGGGGACTACAGAGAATGGAAGAGGGGAGGGGACTACAGAGAATGGAAGAGAGGAGGGGACTACAGAGAATGGAAGAGGGGAGGGGACTACAGAGAATGGAAGAAGGGAGAGGACTACAGAGAATGGAAGAGGGGACTACAGAGAATGGAAGAGCGGAGGGGACTACAGAGAATGGAAGAGAGGAGGGGACTGCAGAGAATGAAAGAGGGGAGGGGACTACAAAGAATGAAAGAGGGTACTACAAAGAATGGAAGAGAGGAGGGGACTATAGAGAATGGAAGAGAGGAGGGGACTACAGAGAATGGAAGAGAGGAGGGGACTACAGAGAATGGAAGATGGGAGGGGACTACACAGAATGGAAGAGGGGAGGGGACTACACAGAATGGAAGAGGGGAGGGGACTACAGAGAATGGAAGAGAGGAGGGGACTACAGAGAATGGAAGAGGAGAGGGGACTACAGAGAATGGAAGAGGGGAGGGGACTACAGAGAATGGAAGAGAGGAGGGGACTACAGAGAGTGGAAGAGGGGAGGGGACTACAGAGAATGGAAGAGGGGAGGGGACTACAGAGAATGGAAGAGAGGAGGGGACTACAGAGAATGGAAGAGGGGAGGGGTCTACAGAGAATGGAAGAGAGGAGGGGACTGCAGAGAATGGAAGAGGGGAGGGGACTACAGAGAATGAAAGAGGGGACTACAAAGAATGGAAGAGAGGAGGGGACTACAGAGAATGGAAGAGGGGAGGGGACTACAGAGAATGGAAGAGGGGACTACAAAGAATGGAAGAGAGGAGGGGACTACAGAGAATGGAAGAGGGGAGGGGGCTACAGAGAATGGAAGAGAGGAGGGGACTGCAGAGAATGGAAGAGGGGAGGGGACTACAGAGAATGAAAGAGGGGACTACAAAGAATGGAAGAGAGGAGGAGACTACAGAGAATGGAAGAGGGGAGGGGACTACAGAGAATGGAAGAGGGGAGGGGACTACAGAGAATGAAAGAGGGGAGGGGGCTACAGAGAATGGAAGAGAGGAGGGGACTACAGAGAATGGAAGAGGGTAGGGGACTACAGAGAATGGAAGAGGGGAGGGGACTACAGAGAATGGAAGAGGGGACTACAAAGAATGGAAGAGGGGAGGGGGCTAGAGAGAATGGAAGAGAGAAAGGGACTGAGGGGACTACAGTGAATGAATGAGCAGACTGAGGGGACTACAGATAATAGAAGAGAAGACTGATGGGACTAAAGTGACTTGATGAGGGTATGACAAAGAATAGTAAAGGGGTCTGAGGGGACTACAGAGAATATAAAAGGGGACTGTGGGTAAGGCCACGGCCCCCCTATCGGTATGTGGTCAGTATTTGATCAGTATTTTTTCTCAGCAGTGGGAGCCAAAACCAGGTGAGGAACAATCAGAGAAAATGTATAAGGCTATGTGCCCACGAGGCAGAAATGGTCCGGATTTTTTCCTGAGCGTTTCTGCATCTCCCTGGCAGAAAAAATACATGTGGATTGTCCATGTGGATTGTACATGCTTTTTTCCTGCCAGGTACATGCGGATGTGATGCGTTCTTCACTTGCATTTCCGCATACGGGCTGTCAAGCGCTTTCCAAACGATTTTAGCATCACTTGGAAAGTGCTTGTCAACTTGGTCACACTATATAAATCCATGCAACCGGCATGGATTTATATACTGTGACCGAAAGAATGGTAAAAAATAAATATTATACTTACCTTCTGATGGCCCCCGGTGTCCTTATCCTATCCATCCTGTGTCCCCGGTGTCTAGCGGTGGTCTAAAAGGACCTTCCATGACGTCATTTAGTCACGTGACGGGTCACACGACCGCCAACGTCAGTGGTCCACACATTGAATCGCATGTGCACATGTAGTGATGTAGATATTATGCGATTCAATGCAAGTCAATGGCTGCGAAAACGCAAAATAATTGGTAGTTCTGTGGATTTTTCCGCAACGATAATCCGGAGAGGAAATTTCCGCAGCATGTGCACAGCATATGCGGATTATCATTGGGGAACATGGCAGCAGTGAATGGTAAATGGGACCAAGGGGACTACAGTAAATGTAAGAGGAGACATTTAACAACCACCCCTGAGGGTTCCCCAAACACCCAAGAACACCAGAGTGTGGTTTTACTAAGCGTACTATTTTGTGACATTTTAGGAGACTGGGCTGGTAAAATTGGGACTGTTGTCATGTACACCATAGAATTAGAGTGCACAAGGTTTTCACGGAGACACGTATATATGTATAAGAGTTGTATACACAATTTAGTATGTTCTCAGTCTAATTCCTACCTCCTATTTCATGTACTTTTCTGTAAACGGTCCTTTAGTTCACATATGCCATTAAAGTCCAGGATCGGGAGCCATCTTCTGTCCCTGCTTCTGGCTTGATGGATAGAGTCTCCCTGCTCTGATCTCCCCTAGGACCTTATATGAATTCTTACCAATGGCTATTCTCTTAGCATGGGATAAAATACACAGGAAGGCTTCTTTGTTTTCTGTAGGATGAGGTAGTCGCTATAATGGAAAAATAATACCGAACTCTACACCTAGGAAGGAAAAACAATTATCATTTCTCAATTGGAAACATCCCCCTCAAACAAATGCTGTGCTTCATTCTTGCTATGGCGCCCCCTGGTGTTCTCTGGATTTTCTCTTGGAATGTCCACCTAATGTGTCGAGTGCTGGTGGTCACACATGCTCAGTAAATCACTCTGATTCTCTTGTACACACTGGCGGAGAGCTTCTTGCTTTCTTGCAGCAAGTCAATACGAATCAGTGCACGTGATCTCACCAGGATTTTTTTTCTCACCAGCAACTGGATATATTAGGTTAATGGTGGTAGGGAATCAAAGGAACACCAAGGGACGCCATAACAAGTATGTTACCGCTGTATACAGTTAAATATTTTTTTTTTATTTAAAGAGCACCTGTGACCTCTCCTGACATGTCTGTGTTAGTGAGATGAGATAACAGTCCTAGAACATCCTTTTCTCATAACTCTACGATGTGCCATTCCTCTGTTGTTCCTCCTCTAAATTTGCCAGTTGGTGGCGTGTCCTTACATACTCTTACACTGTCCAATCAATGCAGTCAGTACCAGGCTGTGCAAACACCCTTTGTCTAGGGCAATGTGCAGAACCCTTTGTCTAGGGCAGTCTGCAGAACCCTTTGTCTAGGGCAATGTGCAGAACCCTTTGACTAGGGCAATGTGCACAACCCTTTGTCTAGGTCATTGTGCAGAACCCTTTGTCTAGGGCATTGTGCAGAACCCTTTGTCTAGGGCATTGTGCAGAACCCTTTGTCTAGGTCATTGTGCAGAACCCTTTGTCTAGGGCAGTCTGCAGAACCCTTTGTCTAGGGCAGTCTGCAGAACCCTTTGTCTAGGGCAGTCTGCAGAGCCCTTTGTCTAGGGCAATGTGCAGAACCCTTTGTCTAGGGCAATGTGCAGAACCCTTTGTCTAGGGCAATGTGCAGAACCCTTTGTCTAGGGCAATGTGCAGAACCCTTTGTCTAGGTCATTGTGCAGAACCCTTTGTCTAGGTCATTGTGCAGAACCCTTTTTCTAGGTCATTGTGCAAAACCCTTTGTCTAGGGCATTGTGCAGAACCCTTTGTCTAGGGCAGTCTGCAGAACCCTTTGTCTAGGGCAATGTGCAGAACCCATTGTCTAGGGCAGTCTGCAGAACACTTTGTCTAGGGCAATGTGCAGAACCCTTTGTCTAGGGCAGTCTGCAGACCCCTTTGTCTAGGGCAATGTTCAAAACCCTTTTTCTAGGGCAACGTGCAGAACCCTTTGTCTAGGTCATTGTGCAGAACCCTTTGTCTAGGGCAGTCTGCAGAACCCTTTGTCTAGGGCAATGTGCAGAACCCTTTGTCTAGGGCAGTCTGCAGACCCCTTTGTCTAGGGCAATGTGCAAAACCCTTTTTCTAGGGCAACGTGCATAACCCTTTGTCTAGGGCAATGTACAGAACCCTTTTCTACCGTAAAATGCAGAACCATTTGTCTAGGGCAATGGTTACACCTTGCTGCTCAGGAGGAATAACAGAGGAATAGC
This sequence comes from Phyllobates terribilis, assembly GCF_046119375.1. Classification (NCBI taxonomy): domain Eukaryota; kingdom Metazoa; phylum Chordata; class Amphibia; order Anura; family Dendrobatidae; genus Phyllobates; species Phyllobates terribilis. The sequence goes on along the minus strand of NW_027362763.1, from coordinate 697,845,517 downwards.
ACATCCCAATGTTATAAGAAAGAATGCATTGCTATTTCATGGTGAATGCAACATTTAACGAAACAGACAAGTGAGAAGTGTAAAAGATCCTCTGTTTAATGGTGGGACAACCCCTTTAATACTGAATGTTACTTTCATTACAGATATTTTTTTATAGAAGAATTGTTTTCTTGTCTGCTCATTGCCACCCTCAGTAATATGTTCAGATAGGAATAGAGTCAGAACAGGTCGGAATTAATTCCCATCCAATACTGTTAGGCAGGGACGGGCATACCACTGGTGCAACCCCTGAAGACACCCAGGGGCCCAAGAGGTAAGAGGGCCACATCCAGCTTCAAAGCAGGAGGAAGTGTGCATTATGATGGGCTATTGGACTGCACAGGACCCATATGTTGTTCTTGCACAGGACCCATATGTTGTTCTTGCACAGGGGCAAGTGTCAATTACGTTCTGTGTCAACTACTAATATTAGGGTATGTGCACACAGAGATTTTTGAGGGGTCTCTTGGTCTGCTCAGACAAACGCCTGAAAAATCACTAAAAGAAAAAAATGATCAAAAGATTCTTCCTATTCATTTTTAATGTGAAACCATTTGCTGTTCAGTTTATTTAGTGTTTTTATATTCCACTTCACAACAAAACGCGTGGTGGGAGAAAACTGAGTGCAGGTCACTTCTATAAAGTGGCTCCTGGTGGAAAACGCTCCAAAGTAAGCACTGCCCAAAAAAAAACACTTAAAGTGAACCTGACTGCGGATACATGCTGCCCGATTTGCGGGCAGCATGTATCATGCGCTGGCTGCATGACTTCAGCCATGTTTGGTCACAAACGCTACTGCATTTAAAAAAATATATATACTTTAAAAACCACCGAGCTGCGTGAGGGACTTGTTGGGCCGGCCGGCCCCCAGCGGCTTCTTTTAAGGTTTTTCCTTGCATGCTTGTATATGGACAGACCTGTTGGTTTTTGGCAGCCGACGGGGAGATGCTGCCAAGGACCCACCTGTCCGACTAGTCTGCTGTATAGCTTGTTCCCCTGCGACTTTTAAGGTATGTTTTTCTTTGAATTGCTGTAGCATTCTAGAGACGAGCACACCTGGCTGAAGTCATACAGCCAATGTCGGATACATGTTGCCCTTGGTTCAGACAGCATTAATCAGCTGTCAGGTTCCCTTTAAGGAAAAAAAAACTCTGCAAAACTTGAAAAACTCTTCAATTCCGCTTTTAGGAAACGTAAAACTCAAAAAACTCCCCCTATCAGAGCGTTTCCTGATGTGGTTTCCACTAAAACTCGTCATTTTTCACCGCCTCCAAAAAACCTCTGTCCATATAGATTTTTTATACGGTTCGTGTCCAGAGGAAGAGGTCTGAAATGACTTTGAAACGCGTTGACTAAAGAATCTGAAATAAAAAAATCCTTTATTATACTTCCATTTGGATCTTCATTAGCTACCAGCAGCGTGGATAAACCACATACGGCTCCTTTTTTTCACATAGATTTTATGTTTCATTGAACCCATTAACTCTATGGTCAGAAAAATGGAAGTAGAAGAATTGAGGAAACACTGCAATGAGCGGGCTGGATCTTTCAAGAGATTATCTCATGAAGATCACCACTTTTAGGCTATGTTCACATGCGGGCAACATTTTTATGATGCTGTCAAGGCTTCCATCCAAAGCCCTGAAAAAATGGGGATTCGGACAGAGCCATTCACTATAATGGGGCAGATGGAGTCACTTTCTTTATGGGACCACCCCTGCACAGTAAAATAGAAGAGAATGGTTGAACAGAACATCACAAAAATTAAAAATTTCCTGGGCTACCAGGCAACATGTTTCAGACCTGCATGGTCCTTTGTCAAGCAATGGCTCGACAAAGGACCATGCTTGTCTGAAACATGTTGCCTGGGAGCGCAGCAGATATTTCCTTTCTGCCTTTTTAATTTTTGTGATGTTCTGTTCAACCATTTTTTGTGCCTTTTATATCACTGGATGAATAAAGCAATTATTTTTTAAAGATGTGAGTGCCGGCTATCGTTTGGACTGTTGCTATTACTGGAGTATTTTGCCGTGCATCTGGACAGGTGAGCCGATTGCTCCTTTTTTACATTTTCTGATATAATAGAATACTATTGCATGAGGTTATTCGTAGAATCTAATAGAGACCATAAAATAGAAATCTATGCAATGCACATAAAATAAAAGAGAGAGAAACCAGGACTGTGCGCTGCCCTAAGATGTCTTAAGATGAGAAAGAAGCTGGCGAGACGCTGTGAAGAGTACGTCCTTTCCCTTCACTTCAAATGTATCAGATAGCTGTAAACTAGACTGCAACATTGATTTCCAGTACTGGGTCCTAAAATAGTAAACACATTTAAATTGATAGGACGTCTGGATAAAGAGGACTTTATATATTACAGGGAGACGGCAGCATAAAATAGCAGAAATCCTTCTAAGCCAGAGAATGTGTCCTCCTTGAAGGAAAGCGCACACCGTGATATCAACGCACTGTAAAGCAGGTGCTTAAAGGCTATGTGTCACCAGAACATACGCTATTGTTTAAATCAAGTTTTTATGCTACATTTATTTTTTTAAAAAGTGTTTGATATGCTTTTTTCAATTTTTCATATCACTCTATATTGTAAAGAAAGAAAAAAAAAAGGATCTACCATTCACTATAGGCAATGTCACATCTCACCTTTTCCTTCTGTACCATGACCTATAACATCTCTATATACAGTGGATACACACTAATGTCAGGTTTTTGTCATGTAAAAAAAAATCATACCAGGAAGAATGACTTCAGAATTTGTTTCCAACTCTAATGTCACAAAAGCCATTGTCTGTAAACAGTTTACAACACAGCAAAGGGATCTCATTGTTGAAAATTAGATATAGCATTTATGCAACCTCATTATTTTAGTTCTTTATTTTTCTTTTTACACTTAAAGATTTCAGTTTATTTTTCAATTGAATTGAAAGATTATGGGTGACATTAAAGGTGGATATAGTTCTGAAATGATTCTTCTTGGTATGATTTTTGTACATGACAAAAACCTGGTATTCTAACAAAGATGAGTAGACTTTTTACATCCAGTCTACAGTAGATAGGATAGGATCCACCATTCACAATAGTTGATGTCACAGTTCACCTCCTCCTCCTGTACAATGACTGATAACACCTCTATATACAGTAGATAACACAGGATCCACCATTCGCAATAGGTGGTATCACAGGTCACCTCCTCCTCTTGTACAATGACTGATAACACCTCTATATAGAGTAGATAACACATGATCCACCATTCACAATAGGTGATATCACAGCTCACTTCCTCCTGTTCAATGACTGATAACACAGGATCCACCATACACAATATGAGATGTCACAGCTCACCTCCTCCTCCTGTACAATGACTGATAAACCCTCTATATACAGTAGATAACACAGGATCCACCATTCACAATAGGTGATGTCACAGCTCACCTCCTCCTCCTCCTGTACAATGACTGATAACACTTCTATATACAGTAGATAACACAGGATCCACCATCCACATTAGCTTATGTCACAGCTCACCTCCTTTCCCTCCTGTACAATGACTGATAACATCTCTATATACAGTAGATACACACCCCTGTTCAAATGCCAGGTTTTTGTCATGTAAAAAAAATCATACCAAGAAGAATAATTTGAGAACTTTTTCCACCTTTAGTGTCGCCCATAATCTGTACAAATCTATTAAAAATCAAAAAAATAAAATTGATAAACTAAAATAACGTGTTTGTATAAGTGTAAACACTCTCTTAGCCAATCAAATTTACACTCATGTTAGATAGTAGTCAGTAGACTGTTGCCATAAGTTACAGGTATTATGATTTGTAGGATTTTCCTGATATTTTCTTAGTTGCATTTTACAGCAAAACCCATAATCAATAAACAGCTTACAGCACAGCAAAGGGATCCCAGTGTTGAAAATTACCGTATTTTTCAGACTATAAGATGCACCGAACCATAAGACGCACCTAGGTTTTAGAGGAGGAAAATAGAAAAAATATTGAAGCAAAAAATGTGGTCATAATGCACTGTTATGGGGGAGGGGGTCTGCTGCTGACACTGTTATAGGGGTAATGTCCCCCAATTCTGTACTAATATCCCCCATGCTTGTATATATGTCTCCCTCCATCCTGGTATATATATGACCCCCCCTTCCTGTTATACGTGGCCCCCACCCCCATCCTGGTATACATGGCACCCCCATCCCCATCCTGGTATGCATGGCACCCCCATCCCCATCTTGGTATGCATGGCTCCCCCACCCCCATCCTGGTATACATGGCACCCCCATCCTGGTATACATGGCACCCCCATCCCCATCCTGGTATACATGGCACCCCCATCCCCATCCTGGTATGCATGGCTCCCTCCATCCTGGTATATATATGGCCCCCCTTCCTGTTATACGTGGCCCCCACCCCCATCCTGGTATACATGGCACCCCCATCCCCATCCTGGTATACATGGCACCCCCATCCCCATCCTGGTATGCATGGCACCCCCATCCCCATCCTGGTATGCATGGCACCCCCATCCCCATCCTGGTATGCATGGCTCCCCCATCCCCATCTTGGTATGCATGGCACCTCCATCCCCATCCTGGTATACATGGCACCCCCATCCCCATCCTGGTATACATGGCACCCCCATCCCCATCCTGGTATGCATGGCACCCCCATCCCCATCCTGGTATGCATGGCACCCCCATCCCCATCCTGGTATGCATGGCTCCCCCATCCCCATCTTGGTATGCATGGCACCTCCATCCCCATCCTGGTATGCATGGCACCCCCATCCCCATCCTGGTATGCATGGCTCCCCCATCCCCATCTTGGTATGCATGGCACCTCCATCCCCATCACGCTGCACACATAAAAAAAAAATAAAGGATTCTACTCATCTTCCCTCTGCTCCAGCGCTGCATCCTGTTCTGATGCTAGCTGCTGATCTCAGCTTGTGAGCAGCGCATGACGTCACTGCCATGCCATGGCTGTGGGGAGCAGTGAATATTCATTTTCCTTATTAGCGTGCACAGTGTTAGCCGCAGCCGCCGATTCCTGCATCGGCTGGTTAATCATGTGTGCTTGCTATTAAAGAGAATGAATATTCACTGCTCTCCACACCCATGAGTGTGGGGAGCAGTAAATATTCATTTTCTTTAGCAGCGGGCACAGTGTTAGCTGCAGCAGGCGGCTCCTGCCTCCTTTGACCCGTTCCTCCGCCACAGCCGCTCCCCCCACAACACCACTATCCATAGCCGGACGGTACTTCCGGACTATAAGAAAAAGCTTCCTCTTCCAGTGCTGCCCAGGACCCCTGCCATTCTCTGTTCTTCTTCTTCCAGTGCTGCCCAGGTCCCCAGCCATTCTCTGTTCTTCTTCTTCCAGTGCTGCCCAGGTCCCCAGCCATTCTCTGTTCTTCCTCTTCCAGTGCTGCCCAGGTCCCCTGTCATTCTCTGTTCTTCATCTTTCAGTGCCGCCCAGGTCCCCAGCCATTCTCTGTTCTTCCTCTTCCAGTGCTGCCCAGGTCCCCTGTCATTCTCTGTTCTTCATCTTTCAGTGCCGCCCAGGTCCCCTGCCATTCTCTGTTCTTCATCTTTCAATGCTGCCCATGTCCCCTGTCATTCTCTGTTCTTCTTCTTCCAGTGCTGCCCAGGACCCCTGCCATTGTCTGTTCTTCCTCTTTCAATGCTGCCCAGGTCCCCTGCCATTCTCTGTTCTTCTTCTTCCAGTGCTGCCCAGGACCCCTGCCATTCTCTGTTCTTCATCTTTCAATGCTGCCCAGGTCCCCTGCCATTCTCTGTTCTTCTTCTTCCAGTGCTGCCCAGGACCCCTGCCATTCTCTGTTCTTCATCTTTCAATGCTGCCCAGGTCCCCTGTCATTCTCTGTTCTTCTTCTTTCAGTGCTGCCCAGGTCCCCAGCCATTCTCTGTTCTTCTTCTTCCAGTGCTGCCCAGGACCCCTGCCATTCTCTGTTCTTCATCTTTCAATGCTGCCCAGGTCCCCTGTCATTCTCTGTTCTTCGTCTTCCAGTGCTGCCCAGGTCCCCTGTCATTCTCTGTTCTTCTTCTTCCAGTGCTGCCCAGGACCCCTGTCATTCTCTGTTCTTCTTCTTCCAGTGCTGCCCAGGTCCCCTGTCATTCTCTGTTCTTCTTCTTCCAGTGCTGCCCAGGACCCCTGTCATTCTCTGTTCTTCCTCTTTCAATGCTGCCCAGGTCCCCTGTCATTCTCTGTTCTTCGTCTTCCAGTGCTGCCCAGGTCCCCTGTCATTCTCTGTTCTTCCTCTTCCAGTGCTGCCCAGGACCCCTGCCATTTTCTGTTCTTCATCTTTCAATGCTGCCCAGGTTCCCTGTCATTCTCTGTTCTTCTTCCAGTGCTGCCCAGGACCCCTGCCATTCTCTGTTCTTCTTCTTCCAGTGCTGCCCAGGACCCCTGCCATTCTCTGTACTTCTTCTTCCAGTGCTGCCCAGGACCCCTGCCATTCACTGTTCTTCACCTTTCAATGCTGCCCAGGTCCCCTGTCATTCTCTGTTCTTCTTCTTCCAGTGCTGCCCAGGACCCCTGTCATTCTCTGTTCTTCTTCTTCCAGTGCTGCCCAGGACCCCTGCCATTTTCTGTTCTTCACCTTTCAATGCTGCCCAGGTCCCCTGTCATTCTCTGTTCTTCTTCTTCCAGTGCTGCCCAGGTCCCCTGTCATTCTCTGTTCTTCTTCTTCCAGTGCTGCCCAGGACCCCTGTCATTCTCTGTTCTTCATCTTTCAGTGCTGCCCAGGTCCCCTGCCATTCTCGTTCTTTCCTCTCCAAGTACTGCCCAGGTCCCCAGCCATTCTCTGTTCTTCCTCTTCCAGTGCTGCCCAGGTCCCCTGCCATTCTCGTTCTTTCCTCTCCAAGTACTGCCCAGGTCCCCAGCCATTCTCTGTTCTTCCTCTTCCAGTGCTGCCCAGGACCCCTGCCATTCTCTGTTCTTCCTCTTCCAGTGCTGCCCAGGTCCCCAGCCATTCTCTGTTCTTCCTCTTCCAGTGCTGCCCAGGACCCCTGCCATTCTCTGTTCTTCATCTTTCAATGCTGCCCAGGTCCCCAGCCATTCTCTGTTCTTCCTCTTCCAGTGCTGCCCAGGACCCCTGCCATTCTCTGTTCTTCGTCTTCCAGTGCTGCCCAGGTCCCCAGCCATTCTCTGTTCTTCGTCTTCCAGTGCTGCCCAGGTCCCCAGCCATTCTCTGTTCTTCGTCTTTCAGTGCTGCCCAGGTCCCCAGCCATTCTCTGTTCTTCCTCTTCCAGTGCTGCCCAGGTCCCCAGCCATTCTCTGTTCTTCCTCTTCCAGTGCTGCCCAGGTCCCCAGCCATTCTCTGTTCTTCGTCTTTCAGTGCTGCCCAGGTCCCCAGCCGTTCTCTGTTCTTCATCTTTCAGTGCTGCCCAGGTCCTCTGCCATTCTCTGTTCTTCCTCTTCCAGTTTTGCCTAGATCCACAGCCATTCTCTGATCTTTCCTCTTCCAGTGCTGCCAAGGTCCCCTGCCATTCTCTGTTCTTCCTCTTCCAGTTTTGCCTAGGTCTCTCTGCCATTCTCTGTTCTTCATCTTTCAGTGCTGCCCAGCATCTGAAACAATGTATACTGGAAGCCTGTGCTAGCATTTCTTCTGCGGTGTTGCTATCAGTGTGTCAAGAGTGGGAGAAGAGGGTTGCATTGACAATCCAACACAATGGGCAGCACTTTGAAGACTTTTTATAAGTGGTCATAAACTTGTAAAAAACTCATGAAGAAATAAAGTTACGTTAAAACCAAGCACACCATTGTTTTTCTTATGAAATTTTCAATAAGATTGATGTGTCACATGACCCTCTTCCCATTGAAAAAAAAAAAAGTTGGATCCAAAATGGCTGACTTCAAAATGGCCACCATGGTCACCACCCATCTGGAAAAGTTTTCCCCTCCCATATACTAATGTGCCACAAACAGGAAGTTGATATCACCAACCATTCCCATTTAATTTAGGTGTATCCATATAAATGGCCCACCCTGTATATATATATATATATATATATATTTTTTTTTTTTTATTTAAGAAATCTCTTAATCTGTTTAGACAGGACCTGAAAAGTGGCTGTTTTTACTCTTATTTTATTCCTGCTGTATTCTATTTTTTTTTAAATCCTTCATATGGTTCCAAACATATGAGAATTTTAATTGGTGCTAATTTTTATGATCTTTACTAAGGGGGCGTAGCTCACAAGCTCCTCGGGGGTGTGTCTTCAGGCCACTCTGCATTATTACTCTATGAGCCACGCCCCCTTTGTAAAGACTATAAAAATTTGTAAATAAAAAAAATAACTTTGGATTTAAAAAAAAATAAATAAAAAACAGAATACTCAGGAAAGCTGCGGGAACAAAATAAGAGTCAATTTTGACCTGGTGACAGGTCCCCTTTAAAGACATGTAAAATTTAAAACTACACTGTAAGGCTATGTGCCCACGATGCAGAAATGCGCCGGAGTTTTTCCTGAGCGTTTCTGCATCTCCCTGGCAGAAAAAACGCATGCGGATTGTACATGCGGATTGTACATGCGTTTTTCCTGCCATGGACATGCGGATGTGAAGCATTCTTTACATGCATTTCCGCATGCGGGTTGACAAGCGATTTTAGCATCACTTGGAAAGTGCTTGTCAACTTGGTCACACTATATAAATCCATGCAACCGGCATGGATTTATATAGTGTGACCGAAAGAATGATAAAAAATAAAAAATAAATTTATACTTACGTTCTGATGGCCCTCGGAGTCTTGCTTCGCTCCGTCCTCCCTTGCTGGCAGCTCGCGGTACACTCCACTGAAGGACCTGCCGTCACATGACTAAATGACGTCAGCGCAGGTCCTCCAGTCCACCGCGATCTTCCGGCACACCGGGGGCCGTCAGAAGGTAAATATAATATTTCTTTTTTATTTTATTCTTTTTTTTACAGGCACTATGGTGCCCGGGTCCGGAGGAGAGTCTTCTCTTCTCCAAACCCGGGTACCATCCGCACATTGAAACGCATGGATTCTGCATGTACAGATCCAGTGATGCGGATTCCATGTGTTCCAATGCAAGTCAATGGCGGCGAAAACGCAGCGCTACCGCAAAATAATTGGTAGTGCTGCATTTTTTTCTTCAATGATAATCCGCAGTGGAAATTTCCACAGCATGTGCACAGCACATGCGGATTATCATTGGGGGACATGGCAGGCCTTCTACCATGCGTTTTTTAAGCTTTTCTGCAGCGTTTTTGCCGCTGCTGAAACGCTTAAAAAACGCATTGTGGGCACACAGCCTAATTCATTGCTGGAAACAAGTGCCAGATTATCAAACTTTCTAGATTATATACCAAAATTTTAAAAAAATCTCTGTATATTTATATTTATTACCTTTACTTTTTTTTTCTTTTTAAACATTTGCCTCTTGATATTTAAAAGTTAATATAATTTTGCCGGCATCTATTTTCCAGTTTGATTTTTTTTCTGTTTAAACATTAATATTTACAGAAGTAACATTTTTACATTATTTTTTTTTACAATCATTTCATTAACCAATTGATTTAGAATTAAATATTCTTTTCCCTGCATATAAAAAAATAAATAATAAAAGCCGTTCTCTGTTAAGTTCCTGTCTCTCCCTGAAGTTTGGACACCTTGATACGACCCTGACCTCCTCAGATACATTATTAGCACAGCAATAATAGCTTACCGGTGGAGAACTCCTCGGCTTCTTTTTTGGAACAAACATGTTTCCATTTTATGAAGCATGCGTTGTTTTTCTTTTTTCTTTTTTTTTTTTGTTACAAAGATTTATTGTAGACGGCGCAAGAAAAATCCCACTACCCATTTATCTTTTGTTGCCCACATTTCTCTCCTACAGAGCTCCATGGCAGTGATGCAGCACCGGATATTTCTCCAGACCTCTATCTTTTTATCTTATTGGGAGTGCTATAAAACTAGTTGTAGTGTTTTTGACCTTCCCTGCCATGAGTTGCCTCGTCATTTGCTCTGCATTTGTTTCCTATGTCCATCCATGGTGTCGATGATTGCCATTTCACTGCATCAAATATTATGTATCGTGCTCCAGGAATATCTACTTTTAATCTGTTATCTGGATTTCTTAAAGGGGGTATCCATAAAAGTCAGTAAACTCCTAGAAAGGATTAAGATAGAGTACAGACCAAAAGTTTGGACACACCTTCTCATTTAAAGATTTTTCTGTATTTTCTTGACTATGAAAATTGTACATTCACACTGAAGGCATCAAAACTATGAATTAACACATGTGGAATTATATACTTAACCAAAAAGTGTGAAACAGCTGAAAATATGTCTTATATTCTAGGTTCTTCAAAGTAGCCACCTTTTGCTTTGATGACTGCTTTGCACACTCTTGGCTACTTTGAAGAACCTAGAATATAAGACATATTTTCAGTTGTTTCACACTTTTTTGTTAAGTATATAATTCCACATGTGTTAATTCATAGTTTTGATGCCTTCAGTGTGAATGTACAATTTTCATAGTCATGAAAATACAGAAAAATCTTTAAATGAGAAGGTGTGTCCAAACTTTTGGTCTGTACTGTACACATGCATGCTCGGTTGGGCCGAGCATGCATGTTATTCACAACAAAGATTAGTGGGGAATAAAATGCTGCCAGACACATGGAGGATGCACATCTCTTAAAGGTGTACGCTACCATCAGAATATGATCTATTGATTAAATCAGGAAGTGTGTTAATTCTCTATTTGGCAATTAATTGTCTATAATGTTTTACATAGTATTAAAAAACAAGAAAAAAGCTTTTTAGACTTCAAATTTACTAATGTTTCAGGAAAAGCACATGTACCTAGCTGCTATTGATACATCTAATGAGCGTGTTCAAAGGTTATTGAGAAGAAGGAGGTGAGCTGTGACATCACCTGTTGTGAATGATGGGTCCTGTGTTATCTAGTATGTATAGAGGTGTTATCCGTCACTGTAAAGGAGGAGGGGGTGAGCTGTGACAAAACCTGTTGTGAATGATGGATCCTGTGTTATCTAGTGTGTATAGAGGTGTTATCAGTCATTGTACAGGAGGGGGAGGAGGTGAGCTGTGACATAATTTATTGTGATTGGTGGATCCTGTGTTATCTACTGTATATAGAGGTGTTATCAGTCATTGTAAGGGAGGAGGAGGTGAGCTGTGATATCACTTATTGTGAATGGTCGATCCTGTGTTATCTACTGTATATAGAGGTGTTATCAGTCATTGTACAGGAGGAGGAGGAGGTGAGCTGTGATATCACTTATTGTGAATGGTCGATCCTGTGTTATCTACTGTATATAGAGGTATTATCAGTCATTGTAATTCTGTCTCTGATGATAAGGAGCCTACTGAAAACTCTTCCTAAAAGGACAGAAAGTATGAGTCTAAAAAAGGGTGAAAATTGAAGATCACTAATTTATTTTTTTATTTAAGACTGTGATGTGAGAAAAAAAAACACATTGCTGATTTTTTTTAATTATATGTGTAGCACAAAAGCCTAACTTAAACAATATATTATTTTCTGATGATAGCTTCTATTTAAAAGGGTGGTCCCATAAACCAATATCACCTATCCACAGGAAAAGTGATAAAGATGTAATAATGGTTGGGGGTCTGACCATTGGGACCACCTCCAATTTTTTAGAATTAGCCTCCTGTCTGAATATAGTGGTAGTGAGCACGTGCGACCTCTGCTCTATCCTCTACGCAGTGCAGCAGTGGTCGCACATGCTCACTACCACTCCATGTACACAGGGGGCTTTGGGTCCTGCCTCGTCTTTGAATCTGTGGGGGTATCAGCAACTGGACCCCAAACAATGATTGATTGCCATCTGTCATGCGGATACGTGATAAATGTTCATTGTAAGACAACTCTTTTAGGAACAAAGGATCTGACATGTTGGAATCCACTATGCCAAAACTTTCTTTCCCCAACAACTGCCGTTGAGGAAAGTTTGAGACATTATAGCCCCCAATACAGAAGGGCTTTTTCCTTGACCTTTGGGTCAATTTTCCACTGAGGACGGAAATTCTACTTAGTATCCAGAATTAGACAACCGGGGATGAGACCTTTCTCTCCTAGGGCCCCATAGCAGACTTGGAATGGGGTGCTCCTATGGTATGTATGCCCTGGAACTTAGTATTTGAGAGCCAGAACAACTGGGTAATTCACCTTATAATAACTTCTTTGTAGGGAAATATCGACGTTTCTCAAACAAACTTCTGTCTCTCGGTTATGTTAACCTCTGTGTTGTACTGTCTTTTGCTGGCTGCAGAATGAATTAACCGAGAATCCATCAGTGAGCTCATTCTTACAGTGTGACGGGAGAGTTTGTAGCTCTTTTATCTGTCTTTTTCTGAGCCCCTCTCAGCTAATTTATAACAACTAACCGCATCAAAGTTGAATGTGCCGGGAAACAAAGATCTTGTAAAAGCCAAAACGATGCAAGATTGTTAATGACACCCAATTGTAAAAATGATTTTTAGCCAAAATTACATGCATTTAAGTAAAAAAAATTATTCCGAAAGATGGATAACCTCTTTAAAAACCAGCACTTATTATTCTTCCTTAAGATTTAGACAGGGACAAATCCTCATACAAATGTCAGCTTTTACCCCCAAATACAATGTGTTCTCAGTGGAGAGAGGAGAATCTGCCTCTGCCAGATGCAACAAAGGATCAGGCATGCTGAGGTCCAATATGCCTAACCTTTTTTTTCCCCCACATCTGTGGTTGTGGTCGGCCAGTCATACTGAGATTAAAGGGTTCAGCAGACGTTCTTTTCATGTATATGGCCACCGCGACCACTACAGATTTCTATGCTGTAGGAAGTAACTTTTATGCTTTGATTTTGAGGCCTTTGTATTGACAGGTCCTAGAGTGAAATAGACTTACATAGTTTCTTACGCTTTTTTATGCCTGTGTTGGTTTTTCCAAAAAAACATCAACAATTCTCTGAGTGTTTATGTCTGATCCTTTAGAATGAGCTTTTATGGACGGTGATTAAAGTTAATCTTTTTTTTTTTCATTCCTAATATTTCCTCAAAGTGTACAAGTTTCATATTCTACCAGTAAACTTAAAGTATTTAAGAATTTCCTGGACATAAAATATGCATCTAAAATGCAATAAAAACTTCACCCGTTATAAAATAAGAGAATCTAAAATTTTAAGAGGAGCTATTTTTCTTTCACTTACATTTTTAGAACAATGAGACGGAACAGTAACAAACCATTAAATATTAACGTCAGCGTAAAATTTCTCGAAAATGCATTATTATTTTTATAATGGAAAACGGAGGCAAACTTAACTCACACGTGTACGGTTCCCGCTTTGACCTAAATTATTGACATTATTAAAAAATATAATGTGACTTTATGAGTAAAGCAATTCACAACAAGAAGCAATAAACATAATACACTGGAGCTAAGTAGAAAATGTCTAAAAAAGAAACTATTTGTGAGTATTTAAATATGTGGATGAGTACCGTATATACAGTCATATGAAAAAGTTTGGGCACCCCTATTAATCTTAAGCTTAATGTTTTATAAAAATTGGTGTTTTTGCAACAGCTATTTCAGTTTGATATATGTAATAACTGTTGGACACAGTAATGTTTCTGCCTTGAAATGAGGTTTATTGTGCTAACAGAAAATGTGCAATCTGCATTCAAACAAAATTTGACCGGTGCATAAGTATGGGCACCCTTATCATTTTCTTGTTTTAAATACTCCTGCCTACTTTTTACTGACTTACTAAAGCACTTTTTTTGGTTTTGTAACCTCATTGAGCTTTGAACTTTATAGCCAGGTGTATGCAATCATGAGAAAAGCTACTTAAAGTGGCCACTTGCAAGTTGTTCTCCTGTTTGAATCTCCTCTGAAGAGTGGCATCATGGGCTCCTCAAAACAACTGTCAAATGATCTGAAAACAAAGATTATTCAACATAGTTGTTCAGGGGAAGGATACAAAAAGCTGTCTCAGAGATTTAACCTGTCAGTTTCCACTGTGAGGAACATAGTAAGGAAATGGAAGAACATAGGGACAGTTCTTGTTAAGGCCAGAAGTGTCAGGACAAGAAAAACATCAGAAAGGCAGAGAAGAAGAATGGTGAGATCAGTCAAGGACAATCCTCAGACCACCTCCAGAGAGCTGCAGCATCAACTTGCTGCAGATGGTGTCACTGTGCATCGGTCAACTATACAACGCACTTTGCACAAGGAGAAGCTGTATGGGAGAGTGATGCGAAAGAAGCCGTTTCTGCAAGTACGCACAAACAGAGTCGGCTGAGGTATGCAAAAGCACATTTGCAGAAGCCTATTTCTTTTTGGAAGAAGGTCCTGTGGACTGATGAAACCAAAATTGAGTTGTTTGGTCATACAAAAAGGCGTTATGCATGGTGGCAAAAAAACATAGCATTCCAAGAAAAACACTTGCTACCCACAGTAAAATTTGGTGGAGGTTCCATCATGCTTTGGGGCTGTGTGGTCAATGCCGGCACTGGGAATCTTGTTAAAGTTGAGGGACGCATGGATTCCACTCAGTATCAGCAGATTCTTGGCAATAGTGTTCAAGAATCAGTGATAAAGTTGAAGTTACGCAGTGGATGGATCTTTCAGCAAGACAATGATCCAAAACACCGCTCCAAATCTACTCAGGCATTCATGCAGAGGAACAATTACAATGTTCTGGAATGGCCATCCCAGTCCCCAGACCTGAATATCATTGAACATCTGTGGGATCATTTGAAGAGGCTGTCCATGCTCGGCGACCATCAAACTTAACTGAACTCGAATTGTTTTGTAAAGAGGAATGGTCAAAAATACCTTCATCCAGGATCCAGGAACTCATTAAAAGCTACAGGAAGCAACTAGAGGCTGTTATTTTTGCAAAAGGAGGATCTACTAAATATTAATGTCACTTTTCTGGTGAGGTGCCCATACTTATGCACCTGTCAAATTTTGTTTGAATGCAGATTGCACATTTTCTGTTAGTACAATAAACCTCATTTCAAGGCAGAAACATTACTGTATCCAACAGTTATTACATATATCAAACTGAAATAGCTGTTGCAAAAACACCAATTTTTATAAAACATTAAGCTTAAGATTAATAGGGGTGCCCAAACTTTTTCATATGACTGTATATACCGTATATATATATATATGTGTGTTATATTTATATATATATATATATATATATATATATATATATGTGTGTGTGTATATACATATATCTGTGTGTATATACATATCTATATATGTGTATATATATATACAGTATATATTAACTGTATATAAAGAAAAGGCAAAAAATTAAATAATAAAACAAAAATATAGTTTCTCAAAATAAATAATATTTAAAGTTATGTTAAATAAAAATACTAAGAAAAAAAAAATAAAAGCAGAAATTATTATCAATATAAAAAAGACAAGAAACTAAATTAAACAAAATATAGTTTCTCAAAATAAAAAAAAGTTAGTTACATTAAATAAAAATAATGAATAAAGTAAAAAAAAAAAACAGAAATATGTCTAAAAATAAACACCAATACAATTTTCAATCATGACCAAGAAAAAAATATATTTGTTATATATATATATATATATATATATATATATATATATATATATATAGTACAGACCAAAAGTTTGGACACACCTTCTCATTTAAAGATTTTTCTGTATTTTCATGACTATGAAAATTGTACATTCACACTGAAGGCATCAAAACTATGAATTAACACATGTGGAATTATATACTTAACAAAAAAGTGTGAAACAACTGAAAATATGTCTTATATTCTAGGTTCTTCAAAGTAGCCACCTTTTGCTTTGATGACTGCTTTGCACACTCTTGGCATTCTCTTGTGTTAATTCATAGTTTTGATGCCTTCAGTGTGAATGTACAATTTTCAAAGTCATAAAAATACAGAAAAATCTTTAAATGAGAAGGTGTGTCCAAACTTTTGGTCTGTACTGTATATATATATTTTTTTCACTTAAAATATATTTGTTTCTTAGTCATGATTGAACATTTTATTGGTGTTTATTTTTAGACATATTTCTGTTTTTTTACTTTATTCATTATTTTTATTTAACGTAACTAACTTTTTTTATTTTGAGAAACTATATTTTGTTTCATTTAATTTCTTGCCTTTTTTATATTTTAAAATTATAAGTATATTTATTTCTAATTTTTTAGATTTTTTTTTTTTAGATACTACAAATATATTGTTATTACCTTGATGACTTTAAAAGCCTTTTTATATTATTTTATACTTTTTTTTGTATTAAAAAAAATAAATCAGGATTGCAAAAAATAGAAATGTAATTATTAATGTTGATTTGCGTGGTACTGCTATAAAGTTTTAGGCAGGTGTGGAAAACATGGTGTAAGCTTAGAATCCTTTCAAAAATTGAAGTGTTTATAGTTTATTTTTATCAGTTGACAAAATGCAAAGTGAATGAACAAAAGTGAAATCTAAATCAGGTAAATATTTGGTGACCTCCTTTTACCTTAGAAACCGCATCAATTCTTCTAGGTACTTGTCACTTGGACACAGTTTTGAAGGAACTCGGCAGAGAGGTTGTTCCAAACATCTTGGAGAACTAACCACAGATCTTCTGTGGCTGTCCCTTGTGCAAATCCTTCTTCATGTGATCCCAAACAGACTGGATGATGTGAGATCAGGGCTCTTTGGGGGACGGATCATCACTTCCTTCTTCTTCTTTACACTGAGGATAGTTTTTAATGACATTGGCTGTATCTTTTGGGTCGTTGTCCTGGTGCAGAATAAATTTGGAGCCAATCACAGTTGCTTTAGCCAACCACTGTGTCTACAGTCCTCAGTGCTGCTCATTTCTTGGTACTTATTCAAAAAAGCTTGAGCAGCAAATCTTAAAACCCCAATCTTACCTTTGCCTGGGAGACACCTTGCTGATGCAGTATAACTACCTTGTGTCTTGTTGGTGTGCTCAGTCTTGCCATGGCGTATGACCTGTGACATGAAACTGTCTTCTGCAGCTTCACCTTTGTAGCAGAGTTTGATTGTTCCCTACCCAGTGTTAAGCCTCCCACACTGCTGTTTCCATTTCAGTTAATGTGTTTCAACCCACATATGAATATGACGATCATTATCACCTGTTTGGTATAATTGATTACTCATATACCTGACTATAATCCTACAAAATCCCTGGCTGTAAAAGAACTGATGCTGTTTTGAAGGTAAAGGGCGATCACCAAATATTAATTTGCTAAACTGTAAAAAAAAGCTATTAACGCTTCTGTCTGTCATTGCCAACAAAGGATATATAACAAAGCATTGAGATGAACTTTTGTAATTGACCAAATACTTATCTTCCACCAAAATGTAAAAAAAATTTCTTTCCAAATCAGACAATGTGATTTTAAGGATTTGTCTTCTCATTTTGCCTCTCATAGTTGAGGTCGACCTATGATGTCAATTACAGGCCTCTCTCATCTTTTTAAGTGGGAGAACTTGCACAATTGGTGGCTGACTAAATACTTTTTTGCCCCACTGTATATATATAGAGAAAAAAAATTATATATATATATATATATATATATATATATATATATATACGTATATAATTTTATTATTATTTAATATTATTTTTATATATATATATATACACAGTACAGACCAAAAGTTTGGACACACCTTCTCATTTAAAGATTTTTCTGTATTTTCATGACTTTGAAAATTGTACATTCACACTGAAGGCATCAAAACTATGAATTAACACATGTGGAATTATATACTTAACAAAAAAGTGTGAAACAACTGAAAATATGTCTTATATTCTAGGTTCTTCAAAGTAGCCACCTTTTGCTTTGATGACTGCTTTGCACACTCTTGGCATTCTCTTGATGAGCTTCAAGAGGTAGTCAGTGGAAATGGTTTTCACTTCACAGGTGTGCCCTGTCAGGTTTAATAAGTGGGATTTCTTGCCTTATAAATGGGGTTGGGACAATCAGTTGTGTTGTGCTGAAGTCAGGTGGATACACAGCTGATAGTCCTACTGAATAGACTGTTAGAATTTGTATTCTGGCAAGAAAAAAGCAGCTAAGTAAAGAAAAACGAGTGGCCATCATTACTTTAAGAAATTAAGGTCAGTCAGTCCGAAAAATTGGGAAAACTTTGAAAGTGTCCCCAAGTGCAGTTGCAAAAACCATCAAGCGCTACAAAGAAACTGGCTCACATGAGGACCGCCCCAAGAAAGGAAGACCAAGAGTCACCTCTGCTTCTGAGGATAAGTTTATCCGAGTCACCTGCCTCAGAAATCGCAGGTTAACAGCAGCTCAGATTAGAGACCAGGTCCATGACACACAGAGTTCTAGCAGCAGAGACATCTCTTCAACAACTGTTAAGAGGAGACTTTGTGCAGAAGGCCTTCATGGTAAAATAGCTGCTAGGAAACCACTGCTAAGGACAGGCAACAAGCAGAAGAGACTTGTTTGGGCT
Organism: Phyllobates terribilis; assembly: GCF_046119375.1. Taxonomy (NCBI): domain Eukaryota; kingdom Metazoa; phylum Chordata; class Amphibia; order Anura; family Dendrobatidae; genus Phyllobates; species Phyllobates terribilis. The sequence continues at coordinate 697,826,938 of NW_027362763.1, read as the reverse complement.
AAAGAGCACAAGGAATGGACATTAGACCAGTGGAAATCTGTGCTTTGGTCTGATGAGTCCAAATTTGAGATCTTTGATTCCAACCACCGTGTCTTTGTGCGACGCAGAAAAGGTGAACAGATGGACTCTACATGCCTGGTTCCCACCGTGAAGCATGGAGGAGGAGGTGTGATGGTGTGGCTGTGCTTTGCTGGTGACACTGTTGGGGATTTATTCAAAATTGAAGGCATATTGAACCAGCATGGCTACCACAGCATCTTGCAGCGGCATGCTATTCCATCCGGTTTGCGTTTAGTTGGACCATCATTTATTTTTCAACAGGACAATGACCCCAAACACACCTCCAGGCTGTGTAAGGGCTATTTGACCAAGAAGGAGAGTGATGGAGTGCTACGCCAGATGACCTGGCCTCCACAGTCACCAGACCTGAACCCAATCGAGATGGTTTGGGGTGAGCTGGACCACAGAGTGAAGGCAAAAGGGCCAACAAGTGCTAAGCATCTCTGGGAACTCCTTCAAGATTGTTGGAAGACCATTTCCGGTGACTACCTCTTGAAGCTCATCAAGAGAATGCCAAGAGTGTGCAAAGCAGTCATCAAAGCAAAAGGTGGCTCCTTTGAAGAACCTAGAATATAAGACATATTTTCAGTTGTTTCACACTTTTTTGTTAAGTATATAATTCCACATGTGTTAATTCATAGTTTTGATGCCTTCAGTGTGAATGTACAATTTTCATAGTCATGAAAATACAGAAAAATCTTTAAATGAGAAGGTGGGTCCAAACTTTTGGTCTGTACTGTATATATATATATATATATATATATATATATATTTATATACACACACATTATTATATTTTTCTATTTCTTAAAACATTTTTGCTTTGCAGCATTTTTCCCACACATGCCTAAAACTTTTGCACAGTAATGTCTATATATACATGGTTTGGTGCAAAAATGTTATATATATAATGAACATTAATTAACCTTCTCTGTCTCTGTATTTCTATTTTTTTAATGAATACAAAAGTTAATAAAGTTATTCAGTTAATAGGCCAATAACATAATTCTACCTCCATGCAAAAAAACATTAAACAATAAAAATATCTTCAGAGAATAATACTAGGAACATTATTAAAAGTGAAGGGAGAGGAAAAAAAATCCTGCTGCTGTCAGCTCCCTAGACTGCACTTAACATTGGGCCAAATTTACATTTTTATAACCAGAGCCCTATAGATCCCTAAATCAGAAGTATATTATGGTAGCTTTCACTCGGCTACAATATGAATCAACATCTTATCTTTAGTGATTATAGTTTCTCCACTTTCTGCTGCAAAAGTAAAACTTATTGGTAGAAAAAAACAAAACATAAAATAATGTGCCTTTGTGGGAGCAGATGGCTTTCGCATATTAGGTTTATCATTTGTTTTAAGAGCTTAAAATAAACATTATTTATAGGATCACTTGCGTTTAGATGTTACTTAATGAGGACTATGCATCATTGATCTGACTACGAGAAGAGGTCATTTAATACCGGCCCGTTAACAAGCAGTAATCTGCGGCTGAGCATAAGTCACTTTGTTTAAAATTATCCGCTCCAAGCTGATCAACGACAATAATTGTTTTGTTCCAATCATTGTAGAAACTTCCTAATTACTCTGAAGGTCATCCAAATATAGAATTTGTTTTTAACCCAAGAACACTGGGCTGTCAAATTATAAGCAAAAGATTAATTCTTGAGTTCTAATTGCATTATATCTTCTGCGTCTAAAGAACTCCGCATACTGTACTTAATTCCTGGATTATTACATAATTAATTCTGATTGTTTATATGTATACTATAAAGAGAAAAACTAAGAAAAAAGACTCAACCAGTTAAGGAGTCGACAAGACTGGTGTCACGGACATACTGCAACAGAGAGGGGCCAGAAGACTGCGGCGTCTGGTTTCACGAACGCATGCATTGGTTAGAAGTAGTTCACCGTCTTATTAAACAGTGCAGGTTTTTTCCTTGCTAGCAGTGCAAGGGTTAATCTGTTTAGTTGAAGCTCCTGGAGCTTTCCTACCTGGGTTGTCTCAGCTGTTCAGTGTTGGCCACTCCCCTCTGCTATGTACAGTACAGACTAAAAGTTTGGACACACCTTCTCATTTAAAGATTTTTCTGTATTTTCATGACTATGAAAATTGTAGATTCACACCGAAGGCATCAAAACTATGAATTAACACATGTGGAATTATATACTTAACACAAAAGTGTGAAACACCTGGAAAAATGTCTTATATTCTAGGTTCTTCAAAGTAGCCACCTTATGCTTTGATCACTGCTTTGCACACTCTTGGCATTCTGTTGATGAGCTTCAAGAGGTAGTCACCGCAAATGGTTTTCACTTCACAGGTGAGCCCTGTCAGGTTTAATAAGCGGGATTTCTTGCCTATAAATGGGGTTGGGACCATCAGTTGTGTTGTGCAGAAGTCAGGTGGATACACAGCTGATAGTCCTACTGAATAGACTGTTAGAATTTGTATTATGGCAAGAAAAAAGCAGCTAAGTAAAGAAAAATGAGTGGCCATCATTACTTTAAGAAATGAAGGTCAGTCAGTGCGAAAAATTGGGAAAACTTTGAAAGTGTCCCCAAATGCAGTTGCAAAAACCATCAAGCGCTACAAAGAAACTGGCTCACATGAGGACCGCCCCAGGAAAGGAAGACCAAGAGTCACCTCTGCTTCTGAGTGTAGTATCGGCGTCTCTGCCCCCTGACAGGGGCGTCCTGCGGCGCTCCTGCTTCTGCTGCTGCCGGCGCGCTCAGCTTCCCGGGCACTACTCTTAGGGCGGACGCGCGCTCCTCCCCTCTTGAAGGGGCCGCGCGCGCCGTCCTAAGGAGCCCCCGGCACCTCCTCCAAAATGGAGGTGCCCGTGCAAGGTTGTAGCTTTGTGTGTTAAACTCTGCTTCAGCCCTCAGGTCCCGCTGCCAGCCTGACTTCCAGTCCAGTCCGCCAGCCTGACTACCAGTCCAGTCTGCCAGCCTGATTACCAGTCCAGTCCACCAGCCTGACTACCAGTTCTGTCCGCCAGGCTCACTACCAGTTCTGTCCGCCAGCCTGACTACCAGTTCAGTCCACCAGCCTGACTACTCTCCAACCCGACAGTCTGTCTACAGTCCAGTCCGCCAGTCTGTCTATGGGCTCTGCCCGCCTGCTTACCTGGAAGCACCTGCCTGTCACCTCCCATGCCTACCAGCCAGCCTACCTGGAGGCTCCTGCTTGTTACCTGCCGTGCCTACCAGCCAGCCTACATGGAGGCTCCTGCTTGTTACCTGCCGTGTCTGCCAGTCCGTCTACCCGGATCACCCGTCAGCCTGCCTGCCGTGCTCATCTGCTGTACCGGTCAGTCCCTGCTTTCTGACCCGTGGGAGTCACCTGCTGTCATACAAGGTCTGGCCCAGAGTAGCACCTGGTCCCTCTGCTCGGTCCTTCCCTGGTCACGGAGTCAATTGAGCTTGGTCTGTCAGAGTTGATACCTAGTTACGCCCCTCTGGTCCCTCCTTGCACCGCAGAACAGAGGTTCCACCACCCGGATCCGTAACAGTTTGCACGGGCCATGGAACCCGGTGGCCCCCATGCTCCTTCGCTTGCTGACCTATACCAGGAGGTTTCTCGTCAGAGATCCCAACAGGAAACCATCGTGACCTGCCTGCGGTCTGTCAACTCTCACCTGGACACGCTGTCTGTCTCACCTGTGCCTCGAGTTGGGAGACACCCGCTCTGGCGACGCCACGGCCTACCAATACCACGGCACCCAGCCTAGGACCCTGGCTTTCTGCGCCTCCTCGTTTTGGAGGTGACCCCGTCTTATGTCGGGGTTTTCTGAACCAGTGCACACTGCACTTTGAACTTCTGGCACATCAGTTTCCCTCCGACCGGGCCAACGTGGCGTTCATCATGTCTCACCTCACCGGGGAAGCATTGGCTTGGCTAAACCCTCTATGGGAGAGAGGGGATCCCCTGGTGTCCGATCTTCTGGCTTTCCTTACTACTTTCTGGAGGGTCTTCGATGAGCCCGGACGAAGGATTTCCACTGCCTCCTCATTGCTCCATCTCCGCCAAGGGAGTCTCACCGTGGGCCAATATGCCATACAGTTCCGTACCCTCGCTTCTGAGCTTGCTTGGGCCAACGAGGCCCTGGTGTCCACCTTCTGGGAGGGTCTTTCCGGTCGGATTAAGGACGAGTTAGCTGGCCGGGACATTCCAACCATCCTGGATGACCTGGTGTCACTTGCTACCCGGATTGACATCCGTTTCCTAGAAAGTGCTAAGGAGACTACCTGGGAGAGAAGATTTCCTCGTCTTGCTCCTGTTTTCCAGAAACCTGCTTCCCAACCTGCAACTCGCCGGGCACGCTCGCCCGAATCTATGCAGATCGACCAGACCAAGATGGTCAAATCTCGCCAAGAGACACTCCGAGCCGAGGGGAGCTGTTTCTACTGTGGTAGTAAGGAGCACCTGATCCGTTCCTGCCCGGTGAAGCCGGGAAACTCCAGTGTCTAGGACCGCTTGGAGAGGTCGTCCTAGGCAAAAGTAAATCCTCTCCCTTCTTGACTTTATCCGTCTCTATTTCCTGTGGAGAGAACCGCTTCTTTGTAACCGCACATCCGGATTCAGGAGCCGCTGGGAATCTCTTTTCCCAGTCCCTTGTAGAGAAGTATCAGATTCCTACCAAACCTCTGGCTGAACCATTGGCAGTCGCTTCCGTGGATGGAAGACTTCTTCCGGTGACCATCTTGCTCGTCACAGAGCCCGTAACCCTGCAGGTGGGAATGCTCCACTCAGAGAGGATCTCATTCCATGTGCTTTCCGGACTCTCTCACTCCCTTTTGTTTGGTCTACCCTGGCTACAGAGACATGAACCCGTTCTGAATTGGCAATCCGGTGAGGTGCTCCGTTGGGGGCAGGATTGCCACAAGACCTGCCTGGTCCCGGTTCGCCCGGTTCGATCTCCGTCTACTCCGGCTAATTTACCTGGTCTACCGGCACCTTACTGGTCCAATGCAGATGTCTTCGACAAAAAGGAAGCAGAGACACTGCCACCTCATAGGCCATATGATTGCCCTATCGACCTGGTACCCGGTGCCACTCCACCCCGTGGGCGTATTTACCCGTTGTCGTTGGCCAAGACCCGGGCCATGTCGGAGTACATAGAAGAAAATCTGGCTAGGGGATTCATCCGGAAATCTACCTCCCCGGCTGGAGCCGGATTCTTCTTCGAAAAAAAAAAAGACGGTTCACTACGCTTCTGTATCGATTATAGAGGACTCAACCAGATTACTATCAAAAACAAATACCCCCTGCCGCTCATCTCAGAGCTGTTCGACTGCCTTAAAGGCGTGAAGATCTTATCCAAGCTCGATCTTCGTGAGGCGGATAACTTGGTCCGGATCCTCCAAGGAGACGAGTGGAAGACGACATTCAATACCCGGGACTGCCACTATGAATACTGTGTGATGCCCTTCGGTCTCTGTAATGCTCCAGCCGTCTTCCAAGTATTAGTTAACGACGTCTTCCGTGACCTCTTATATTATCGCGTGGTGGTGTGCCTGGACGACATCTTGGTCTTCTCTTCGGATCTTCCCACACAACGGAGGGATGTTTGTCAGGTCCTGCTTAGGCTCAGGCAGAATCACCTATATGCAAAATTTGAGAAATGCCCCTTCGAACAGACCTCTCTTCACTTCTTGGGCTACATTATCTCTAAGACTGGTCTACAGTTGGACCCCGAGAAGGTCTCTGCCGTCTTAAAGTGTCCCCTTCCGGAGGGGTTGAAGGCGATTCAGAGATTCCTGGGCTTCGCCAACTATTACCGTCTCTTCATCCCACATTTTTCTTCCCGGACTGCTCCCATCTTTGCGCTCACCGAAAGGGAGCAAATCCTAAGGAATGGCCGTCCGAAGCGGAGGAGGCCTTCCTCTCCTTAAAACAAGCCTTCTCTTCTTCCCCAGTGTTGCACCGTCCGGATAGCAACAAACAGTTCTTTCTGGAGGTTGATGCTTCCTCTTCCGGAGCCGGAGCGGTGCTCACCCAGAAATATCCGTCCGGGAGAATGGTAACCTGCGGCTTCTTCTCCAAGCTCTTCTCCTCGTCTGAGCGCAACTACTCCATAGGAGACTGAGAACTGCTAGCCATCAAATTGGCGCTGGAGGAGTGGCATTACCTGCTCGAGGGGACTCTGCACCCGGTGGTCATCTATACTGATCACAAAAGCCTGGCATATCTACAGAATGCCCAAAGACTCAATCCGCGTCAGGCCCGGTGGTCTTTGTTATTCGCCCGCTTCAACTTTACCGTACATTACCGCCCGGCGGACAAGAACGTTAAAGCCGACGCCTTGTCCGGATCCTTCCTGTCTTCCGATCAAGAGGAGGAGCCTATACATATCATCGATCCCTCCAAAGTGATGAATGTGGCCCTCTTGGACCTGTCTCATCTCCCACCCGGTAAGACGTTTGTAGCGGTTCCGGATCGTAAGAAGGTCCTTCACTGGGGTCATTCATCCAAACTAGCCGGCCATGCTGGCCAGAAGAAGACCTTCCTGCTCATTACCCGGCATTACTGGTGGCCTACCCTGCGCCAGGATGTGCTAGACTTCGTCACGGCCTGTTCGTATTGTGCCCGCAACAAGGTTCCCAGACATCTTCCAGCTGGTCATCTCCTGCCTCTTCCCGTACCTGCTGCCCCGTGGCAACACATTGCTATGGACTTTATTACTGATCTCCCTGTTTCTGCTGGTTGTACGGTCATTTGGGTGGTCGCTGACCGCTTTTCTAAAATGGCTCACTTCATCCCGTCTGCATCTGTGCTGGCTAAGTAGTTCATCCATCACATCTTTCTTCTCCACGGCCTACCCCTCCACATTGTGTCTGATCAGGGGGTCCAGTTCACTTCGCGCTTCTGGAGAGCTACGTGTAAACTGCTGGATTTCTCCTCTGCTTACCATCCGCAGTCCAATGGCCAAGTGGAACGTATCAACTAGATCCTTACCAGCTTCCTCCGGCACTTCGTCAACGCTCACCATACCGATTGGGTGGAGCTCCTACCATGGGCTGAGTTCTCCTATAACAACCATGAGAGCGAATCTTCTTCCAAGTCCCCGTTCTTTTTGGTCTACGGTCAACATCCCCGGATTCCTTTTCCCTTTTCCACTTCAGTGGACAACCCTGCCTCGGAGTCCCTGGTCAGCAAATTTTCCACTATTTGGGAGGACACTAGATCCGCACTTCTTCAATCCTCCGAGCGGATGAAGAAACATTCTGATAAGAGACGTCTGGATCCGCCTCAATTCCGTTCGGGAGACAAGGTTTGGCTCTCCTCCAAACATGTTCGTCTCAAAATACCCTCCTATAAGTTGGGTCCACGGTTCATCGGTCCATTTGAAGTCCTCAAGCAAATCAACCCAGTAGCCTACAAGTTAAAACTCCCGGCCACCTTACGGATTCTCAACTCCTTCCACGTATCTCTACTCAAACCAGTTGTGCTTAATTATTTTTCCGACAATCCAGGTACTTCCCCAGCTCCGGTCTCCGCTGAGGACGTCGTATTCCCTTCTTTGTGTGGTTAGTGGCGGCTAAATAAGTATTTGATACACTACTGATTTTGCAAGTTTTCCCACCTACAAAGAATGGAGAGGTCTGTAATTTTTATCGTAGGTACACTTCACCTGTGAGAGACAGAATCTAAAAAAAATGCAGAAAATCACATTGTATGATTTTTACATAATTAATTTGCATTTAATTGCATGAAATAAGTATTTGATACAATAGAAAAACAGAACTTAATATTTGGTACAAAAACCTTTGTTTGCAATTACAGAGGTCAGACGTTTCCTGTAGTTTTTGGCCAGGTTTGCACACACTGCAGCAGGGATTTTGGCCCCCTCCGCCATACAGATCTTCTCCAGATCTTTCAGGTTACGGAACTGTCGCTGGGCAGCATTCAGTTTCAGCTCCCTACAAAGATTTTCTATTGGGTTTGGGTCTGGAGACTGGCTGGGCCACTCCAGGACCTTGAAATGCTTCTTACGGAGACACTCCTTAGTTGCCCTGGCTGTGTGTTTTGGGTCATTGTCATACTGAAAGACTCAGTCATGACCCATCTTCATTGCTTTTACTGAGGGAAGGAGGTTGTTCGCCAAAATCTCGAGATACATGACCCCATCCATCCTCCCTTCAATACGGTGCAGTGGCCCTGTCCCCTTTGCAGAAAAGCACCCCCAAAGTGTGATGTTTCCCCCACCATGCTTCATTGTTGAGACTGTGTTCTTGAGGTTGTACTCATCCTTCTTCTTCCTCCAAACACGGCGACTGGTGTTGATACCAAAAAGTTCTATTTTGGTCTCATCTGACCACGTGACCTTCTCCCATGCCTCCTCTGGATCATCTAGATGGTCATGGGCAAACTTCAGACGGGCCTGGACATGTGCTGGAATGAGCAGGGGGACCATGCGTGCCCTGCAGGATTTAACCCATGACAGTGTAGTGTGTTACTAATGGTAATGTTTGAGACTGTGGCCCCAGCTCTCTTCAGGTCAATGACCAGGTCCTCCCGTGTAGTTCTGGGCTGATTCCTGACCTTTCTCAGAATCATCCTTACCCCACGAGGCGAGACCTTGCATGGAACCCCAGACCAAGGAAGATTGACAGTCATCTTGTGTTTCTTCCATTTTCTAATAATTACGCCAACAGTTTTTGCCTTCTTACCAAGCTGCTGCCTATTGTCCTGTAGCCAATCCCAGCCTTGTTCAGGTCTACAATTTTTCCCTGGTGTCCTTAGACAGCTCTTTGGTCTTGGCCATGGTGGAGATGTTGGAGTGTTATTGATTCTGTGGACAGGTGTATTTTATACAAGTAACGAGTTCAAACAGGTGCAATTAATACAGGTAATGAGTGCAGAGTAGGAGGGCTTCTTAAAGAAAAACTAACAGGTGTGTGAGAGGCAGAATTCTTGCTGGTTGGTAGGTGATCAAATACTTACTTCATGCAATAAAATGCTAATTAATTTTGTAAAAATCATACAATGTGATTTTCTGTTTTTTATTTTTTGATTCTTTCTCTCACAGGTGAAGTGTACCTACAATAAAAATTACAGACCTCTCCATTCTAAAGCTGACACCCTGCTGCATCAGTCACGATAAGTGTTGGCACCGACCATGGCCGTTTAACCCCTTATATGCTGTCAAAAGAGACAACAGCATCTAGATTGTTATCAGAGTGTGGGGACTCCCTCTTTAGCCCCATTTCCATCCTGAGATCACGATTGTGTGATCCTGACGGCTGCCAGGGAAATTCACAGCCTTAAAGTCTGCCGGCTATAGTGACCTGTTCAAACATTAGCAACATTAAGGTGGTAAAAATAACCTTTTTCATTCCTGTCATGCCACTTTGCATTCATTTCGGAAAAAAAAATAAAAATTTCTGCTACAAATTTGAAGCTTTAAACATCCTTACAAAATAAGAGAACATTGTACAGATGGTGCTGATGTAAAGTAAACGCGAGGGAAATGTTATTTATTAACTGTTTTGTGTGGTTTGACTGACTGGATTAAAGGGATAATTAATCAAAGTTGTAAAATTACTAATTTTTAGAAGTTTTTGTAAAATTTCTGATATTTTTATAAATAAACGCAAAACACATAGACTGTAGGGAGTCACTCAATCTGGTCAGCAATAAGCGCTAGGTAGCGTTCACACAGGCAATGCCATTCTGGTCCAAACGTGCTACTTTTATTGCTTTCCACAAGTTGCTCAGCACCAAAACAAACTCATAAACATGAATCCCTAGCCTTGTCGAGGCACTAACTAAATAGTATAGATCCTGACTACTTCAGACACCACTGAGCTAGTCACAGTTCGGTCAAACAAAACTGCCATAATCCATAGCAACCACTGATACTTGCAGTTTGATGAACACGGCCTATGCAGACTCTTCTCAAAGAGATTCTGGCTTGTTTCTCTCTTCAACTTCAAGACACATCCAGTCTGCTCATCCTTCCCAGCAGACTGATTCAGATGAACACCTAGCCTGTTTATACGCAGAGCTAGCCAGGTGTAACTAATCAAAGCCTGCAGAGCTAGGGTTTAACCCTGTGCTACCTGGCATTGCTACATAACCTAAATCTACCATTATCATAAAATATAATGTGTCACAAAAAAGAACATCTGAAAATCACAGGGATATGTTGAAACATTTCAGAGTTATTGCTACATAAAGTGACACGTCAGATTGGAAAAAATTGGCCTGGTCACTAAGGGGTTAAGGAATCTCCTGTTTTTACTCTTATCCCCCACATAGAATGAACTTTTGCTTTAGAACGATCTACAAACCTCAATTCTTAGAACAGCCTTGCATTGACAGCAGTAGCACTGAACAAGTAGCAGCATAGTCGTAAACCAAGTCAAGGATAGTCACCAAGAGAGCAGTCAGGATAAGACAGGTCAGATGATGAACCTGGAATGTAGTCAGGAAGAGAGCCAAGCTATGACAATTTCACCCCTCAGTATGTCTTGGGAAGCAGTCATTGACAGCTCAATCATACATTCTGGTGCAGGGGCGTGCTGAGCTGTCTGTGCAGTGATTGACAGCTCAGTCATCCAGTCTGATGCAGGGGCGTGCTGAGCTGTCTGTGTGGTGATTGACAGCTCAGTCATACATTCTGGTGCAGGGGCGTGCTGAGCTGTCTGTGCAGTGATTGACAGCTCAGTCATCCAGTCTGATGCAGGGGCGTGCTGAGCTGTCTGTGCAGTGATTGACAGCTCAGTCATACATTCTGGTGCAGGGGCATGCGGAGCTGTCTGTGCAGTGATTGACAGCTCAGTCATACATTCTGGTGCAGGGGCATGCGGAGCTGTCTTTGCAGTGATTGACAGCTCAGTCATCCAGTCTGGTGCAGGGGTGTGCTGAGCTGTCTGTGCAGTGATTGACAGCTCAGTCATCCAGTCTGATGCAGGGGCGTGCGGAGCTGTCTGTGCAGTGATTGACAGCTCAGTCATCCATTCTGGTGCAGGGGCGTGCTGAGTTGTCTGTGCAGTGATTGACAGCTCAGTCATACATTCTGGTGCAGGGGCGTGCTGAGCTGTCTGCAGTGATTGACAGCTCAGTCATACATTCTGGTGCAGGGGCGTGCTGAGTTGTCTGTGCAATGATTGACAGCTCAGTCATACATTCTGGTGCAGGGGCGTGCTGAGCTTTCTGTGCAGTGATTGACAGCTCAGTCATACATTCTGGTGCAGGGGCGTGCTGAGCTGTCTGAGCAGTGATTGACAGTTCAGTCGTCCAGTCTGATGCTGGGGCAAGCCATGGATGAAGGTGTAAAAACGGTGGCTCCGTGGTTAGAACTGTTGCTTTGCAGCTCTGAGGTCCCGGGTTCAAATCCTACCAAGGACAACATCTGCAAGGAGTTTTTATGCTCTCCCCATGATTGTGTGGGTTTCCTCCAGGTTCTCTGGTTTCCTCCTACACTCCAAAGACATACTGATAGGGAATTTAGATTATGATCTCCAATGGGGACAGTGATGATGATGTCTGTAAAGAGCTGTGGGATATGATCGCGCTATAATAAATAAATAAAAAAGCAAAGGTGCGCAGTTGGAAGGAGTTGCAGCCACCTAGAGAATTTGCTGCAGTAAGCTAAAGTCAGATAAAGTTTGATAAAGAACCAGCGTCTTTGGGGATCTCCTGACACTCCCTACAGCAAATTTCAAGGCGAATGAGAAAAAGTTGTATTCAACATGTCTCATTTTTTGCTCCTTTTGAAGATATGTCACTACCAGAGTTTTCTGGACAAGTTTGCATGTTATCGGATGCGTTAAGGAAGAATATGACCTGAACAAGCTTTCTAATGTTTGTTACCAGCTTGAAAAGTAGGTCATCATCTAAGTACAATCCGTAAGATAATCAGCTCATAAAAATCCATCCACGGCCATCTTTGTCTACATTAGGCACACTTATGATGTGGTTGACATGCAGTCTACAAGTGCAGTAATTGACTATCTGCCACAGCTGAAGGTCTACTTGACCTTTCATAGTGACAACGGGCGTATGGAATCCGCTGACGATGTAGTTACATCCTACTTTTTTCAAGCATAAATCATTTTTGTTCCTACTTTGGTCCAGACGCCGTACCTAGGACGCACACACACACACAAAAAAAAGTCAATTAATAGTTCTCCTTTAGATTCTGATTTGTAAGGCTTGAGCGCCTTGGCTGATATAAACTTCCTCCGCGAAGACTCAAGACCGTTAATCAAGAGATTTTAAGAACCGTGACATCTGTACGTCTCTTCAGAAATGTCAAAGAGCAGCAGATATATGCCCACCGCAACTCAACCAGACACCGGGAGTGGGAATCATGGCATCCATATCGAGGACTGGTGGCAATATAAAGGGTACTAAAATAGTATTAAAAGATAAGCAGCACATAGAAACCTGACTCTAGAGACTTTCCTACCGGGATCCGTGGTGGGGGCCATTGTTATTTAATGTGTTTATATGAATGACATTGAAGAGAGAATTGTGAGTAATGTTTCAATTTGCGTAGATGATAGTAAATTATGTGTCAATGTAAATACAGGGGAGGATGTAAATTGATTATAGAAGGACATCTACTTGCCGGCAAATTGAGCAAACTAAGGCACAGATGAATTTCACTGTAGATAAATGGTCTGCAAGGCACTTGGGTTGGAAAATTCTTAAGCAGAATATTACCTAAATTGAATTGAAATAAATAGCTATTCCGAGGAAAGGGACCTTGGGATTTCATAGATAATACACTGAAAATAGCTCGTTGACACAGATCAAGTCTATTGGGTCTATGGAATATTCTTAAGCACCAAGAAGACATATTTGTTTCACTCGGTTTTGTTTTATTATTATTTACTATTTGTTTTATATATTCTACATTTGCGTTTAGATTTATAAGGAAACTTTCCAGTCGAAATTGCAACCTTTTCTGCCATTTCTACTATCTATTATCATAAACATGGGGCGGACGGAGCAGAGTAACACATGACTGAACAAAGGGTTTCTGTAGACTGTAACCATGGAAACATCTAGGTCTGCATTTGAACTGTATACATAAAATGGTAGATTTGCAAAGTTTCTTTTTTATTATTATTTATGCATAAGAGCAATACATATACAAAGATAAATTGGCTGCCAAATTATACACATTTTTCAGCAGCAGAAGGGAAGGAAGGGAGACACAGATCCATTACTAGTGGGTAGGTGGAGCCCCACAGGATAGTTCACCTCAGATTAGAAAAAGTGACGACCGGCCCCTCCAGCTTAGGCTCCTCCTACTCCCATGTTCCTCAGTCTGAAATTTGAGGTCGCAGAGGATAGTCGCTGCCTTTGCAGCTCCTCAGAAGAATTTTTTATTTTACTCCAGAGACCTGGACCCCCCGTGGTCTAGAGGTCTCAGGGGGTCTCGGCGCTGCTGGGACCCCTGACCCTCCCCTGGCGGATCTGTGTACCCCCTAAGGAGGTCCCCGCAGAAGCCTGCCAGCCCCGGGGGATACAGGGCGCTCCCTGGCGGAGATGCACACCGCTTCTGTGGGGTCCCTGCGCGCTCCGCCGTGGGGGGGAGCAAAGGGCCACGGCGCCACACATCCCTGGGGGTCCCTGTGGCGCTCAGTTGGGTAAGTGCTCTCTGTGGTCTGAGTGCTTCAGCGGCTGCTGTGGCAGCCGCTGTTACTGTTTTCAAGTGGTGACTGCTTGTTTTGTCCCTGCAGGAGGATATCTCCGCTGCAGACGTTTGTGTTATCGGCAGGGGAGCAGGGACGGAGGAGCGCGGGCTCTGTTGGTAGCGGCGGCGGGGGGCGTGGCTTCGCGCCTCTCTGCTGCCTGTCATCATAGCTCAGACAGGAAGTGCCAGGAAAGCACACGCTGGAGCTGTCCCAGCCCCCTCTTCTTCTTCCGGCCATTACCTCGTACTACCTCCTGCTCCCTGCTCCCCGCTCTCTACACCAGACACCGAGCACTGTGTAAGGAAGAGCAGTCACCCCGGCCAGCTGGTGAGTCACTTCTGTTTTTAATGAATATGAATAGCGGTACCAGAGCGCCAATAACAGGGCAAAAATATTAAAAGGACTGATCTATTGATACACACAACGCGTTTCGGTGGACACAGCCACCTTCATCAGGTGTGACAAGCAGCAAACAATTGATCCTTATATACATTTGACTAGGTATACAATTACTAAAAAGGGGCGGGGCCAGATACAGAGTAATACCTCTATATTAACCCCTTGAGTTCATATATGCTCAATAGAGTAAAAAGGATTGTTATAAATTAATGCCTAATGAAGCATATAGGGTTCTTATAAATTTTACATAATCAAAAAAAATTACAATCAGTTTCTATCATTATAATTAGTGAAAAGTAGACGAAGAAAGGAAAGAGAAAAAAAAATAAATTGTTTTAAAAAAAATATATTTATTTTTTCTCTTTCCTTTCTTCGTCTACTTTTCCCTAATTAGAATGATAGAAGCTGATTGTAATTTTATAACTTTATATTTATACATTGTTTTATGTTGTATGTAAAAATTATTATTTTTTTTTATAATATAAAATATAGGGTGGTAGATGACAATATATCCTATTAAGTATTATGATTATAGGATTCACAAGTTTTTATACTGCGAATCCTTTTTATAAGAATCATAGAATGGTAGAGTTGGAAGGGACCTCCTGGGTCATCTGGTCCAACCCCCTGCTCAAAGCAGGATTCACTAAATCATCTCAGACAGATGTCTGTCCAGCCTCTGTTTGAAGACTTCCATTGAAGGGGAACTTACCACCTCTCGTGGCTGCCTGCTCCACTCATTAATCACCCTAACTGTCAAAAAGTTTTTTCTAATGTCTAATCTGTGTCTCCTCCCATTCAGTTTCATCCCATTGCTTCTAGTCTTTCCTTGTGCAAATGAGAATAAAGATGATCCTTCTACAATGTGACAGCCCTTGACATATTTGTAGACAGCTATTAAGTCTCCTCTCAGTCTTCTTTTTTGCAAGCTAAACATTCCCAAATCCTGCAACCGTTCCTCATAGGACATGGTTTGCAGACCAGTCACCATTCTGGTCGCTCTTCTCTGAACTTGCTCCAGTTTGTCTATGTCTTTTTTAAAATGTGGTGCCCAAAACTGTACACAGTATTCCAGATGAGGTCTGACCAAAGAGGAGTAAAGACCGATAATGACTTCACGTGATCTAGACTGTATGCTTCTGTTAATACATCCCAGAATTGTATTTGCCTTTTTTGCTGCTGCATCACACTGTTGACTCATGTTCAGTCTATGATCTATTAGTATACCTAAGTCTTTTTCACATGTACTGTTGCTTAGCTCTATTCCTCCCATTCTGTATATGCTTTTTTCATTTTTATTGCCCAGATGTAGTACTTTGCATTTTTCCCTGTTAAAAACCATTCTGTTGGTTGCTGCCCACTGCTCCGGTTTATTTAGGTCTTTTTGAATCCTCTCTCTCTCTTCTCTAGTATTAGCTATCCCTCCTAGCTTTGTGTCATCAGCAAATTTAATCAGTTTACCCTCAATTCCTTCATCTAAATCATTGATAAAGATGTTGAACAATACAGGTCCCAGGACGGAGCCCTGTGGTACCCCACTTGAGACATTCATCCAGCTGGATGTGAAGCCATTTACAACCACCCTTTGAATCCGATCACTAAGCCAGTTATGAACCCACCTAACAGTTGCCTTGTCCATTCCATACTTGGTCATTTTTTCAATAAGGATGGTGTGAGATACTTTGTCAAATGCTTTGCTGAAGTCAAGATGTACTATATCTACAGCATTTCCCTGATCCACCCAGTCAGTGATTCTGTCATAGAAGGAAATTAAGTTAGTCTGACATGACTTGTTAGTTACAAACCCATGCTGACTCTGGTTAATCACTTCATTCTTATCCATGTACTTACATACATGTTGTTTAATAATTTGTTCAAATATCTTTCCTGGTATAGAAGTCAGACTCACCGGCCTATAGTTCCCTGGGTCCACCTTCTTCCCCTTTTTGAAGATAGGAACAACATTTGCTCTTCTCCAGTCTTCTGGGACTTCTCCTGTTCTCCAAGAATTTTCAAAGATTATGGAGAGTGGTTCTAAAATTTCTGCTTCATTAGGCATTAATTTATAACAATCCTTTTTACTCTATTGAGCATATATGAACTCAAGGGGTTAATATAGAGGTATTACTCTGTATCTGGCCCCACCTCTTTTAAGTAATTGTATACCTGGTCAAATGTATATAAGGATCAATTGTTTGCTGCTTGTCACACCTGATGAAGGTGGCTGTGTCCACCGAAACGCGTTGTGTGTATTAATAAACCAGTCCTTTTAATATTTTTGCCCTGTTATTGGCGCTCTGGTACCGCTATTCATATTCACTGATTGTCCCTTTCCCCCTGTTGGGGTGCGGTAGAGCTGCCTTTAATCTATTGTTCTTTCACCTGTGGGAGCAATTTAATTAGAATTACTACCCTGGTTTTCCAAGCTGCGCTGCCCTAACCCCTCCGGAACGCTGCCAGGGGTGTTGGTGAAGCTGGGCGTCCATCTCGGCGTTACATGCTACTAACCTGACCACGTGATCCACCACCGAGAGATCGGGATCTGTGAACGCCGCTGGAAATAGATGACAGCCACCAATAGAGCGGAGCTTGTGGAGCTTTACACTGGGGTTGTGCAGAGGTGCACAACTTCACAAGGTTAGTAGCCATCCCCACACCCCTTTAACAATTGCAATACTGAGTCACCCATTGCGCCTTGTTCTCTCCTCTCTTTGCTTCTGTTTTTAAGGCAGAAGATTCCTTTCTCACACTATTGCAGCGCAGAGCACCTTACTGCTGGCCTCTTAAGGCAGACAGGGTGTGCTATATACAGCGCTGCTACTTCCCCGCTGAGGGACTCGCACACCGCTATCCTTCTAAGGCAAAGGCGTATTGCATGGTCAGCAGCATTAACCCCTTCTGAGGGGTCTGGCCTCACCAGGGCAGTTAACCCTTTCTGGACCCTAGTCTGTTAGGTTAACTTTTGCTCTGCAGGCAGCTGGGGTAGCTCTTCTCCCTTTAAGGAGGAGCTTTAACCCTTCAGTGTTTGGGGGTTTTGTGTGTAGGAACAGGCTGTGGTAGAAGAATCACACATCCTCGGTTCCCGTACCCATTGTAAGGGGTTGTTACCGCCCTATACACGACGCTCGCAACTGTGTGGGGGCATGTCGGATCAGGGACCAGGGGGCGCGGACCTCTCTCCCGGTCCGCTTCAGGATCGGTCACGCGTATCTGATACGCCGGGGTCTTCGACAGCGCCAGGTTCGACACTGGTCGGGGGTCTCAGTGATGTTAAAGTGGAAGCGCTCACTCGCTCCATTGACAGTCTGTCTGACCTCCTGGGTCATTGGGTATCAGCTAAGTCCCAACCGACGTCACGAGGCAAGAAGCGCCACAGGCCTGTGGTGGCGCTGTCTCCTCCGCGCAGTGCGTCAGAGGCTTCGGAATCACCGACATACTCTGCTGGTGAGATCTCCGATTCTGATGAAGAGGATCGGCAGGGTCGCTCTGCTTCGCTTTCGGGCCGCGTGGACGCTTTTATTGGGGCTATGCGGGAAGCGTTACAGCTGTCTGAAGAGGTGACGAGGCGCCCTGGCAAGTCGGCCCGGCTGTATCAGGAGTCGCGACGGGCTCGTTCGACGCTGCTGGCGCATGATGAACTTAACGAGGCGGTGGAGAAAGAACGCCTGTGTCCGGATAAACGCTTCCAGGGGATGCGGTTTTTTGATGCCCTGTATCCCTGCTCCACGGAGACGATCGCTAATTGGGTCCCCTCTCCTGAAGTGGACGTGCCATTGTCTCAGCTGAGCAAATCCTCTTTGCTTCCTGTTAAAGGGAAGGCGAGTCTACAGGACCCGCTGGATAGAAGGACGGAGTTAGCGGCGAAGTCCATCTACGAGGCCGCGGGTCATGGATTCCGAGCGGCCTTGGGGGCCATGTGGGCTAGTGAGGCTTCTCTGCGGTGGTTGGATCAGCTGCGGACGGCGTGGCAAGATGGGACTCCGCTGTCTGAGGTGGAAAGGCTCTTCCAGCTGTTGGAAGAGGCGGCCCGATATGGCGGGGACGCAGTGCTGGATGCTACTTCGGTTTTGTCCAGGGCTCAATCCTCGGCCATCTCAGTCAGGAGAGCACTGTGGCTTAAACAGTGGACTGGAGATGCGGTATCCAAACAAGGGTTGCTGAGTCTGGCGTACAAGGGCGGTCAGCTTTTTGGTTCGGACCTCACGGAGCTGATTGCTAAGGCCAAGGCCAAGGATTCGGCTTTGCCGCAGCGGAAAGCAGCGGCTTCTACGTCTGGCAAGTCAAGTGCCGGTAGTGGTCGTCGGTCCTTTCGGCCCAGGGGACGGTTTGGTCAGCCCTCTTGGAGATCGGGTCGTCCCTCGTCTTCCGGGAAGAAGACCACCCAGAAATCCCGTACACCCTGGAAACAACATTTCCCTCATGACAAACGGGAGGTTGACAAAAAGCCCGCTAAGGCGGACTGACGCCAGGAACCCCCTTGAGGGCTCTCGGGTGGGAGGTCATCTGCTTCAATTCGGGTCGATTTGGGCGTCCAGCATATCGGACGCCTGGGTGATGCGGGTTATGTCGGCAGGCTATTTCATAGAGTTTCATTCTCGACCCCCGGACAGATTTCGTCAGTCACGCATCCCATCCGAGCCCAAGCTGGCTGCCGCACTGCTGCTGGAGGTCGACTCTCTTCTGCAGCAGGGGGTGGTGGTTCCGGTTCCGCCGGAGGACTGGGGAAGGGGGTTTTACTCCAACCTTTTTGTGGTCCCCAAAAAGGAGGACAAGTTTCGCCCCATTCTGGACCTCAAAGAATTGAATGTTCATGTCCGGACCCCGAAATTCCATATGGAGTCTCTTCGCTCTGTCGTGGCGGCCCTGTCGCAGTACGATTTCTTGGTGTCGATCGACATCCGCGACGCCTATTTGCATGTCCCTATCGGCAGGGCTCACCAGCGCTTCCTGCGTTTCGCCATAGGTCAGGCCCATTACCAGTTTGTGGCCCTACCATTCGGGTTGGCCTCGGCGCCCAGGGTTTTTACAAAAATTCTGGCGCCGCTCATGACGCTCCTTTGAAGGCAAGGAGTTACGATTCTCCCCTACCTGGACGACCTGTTAATTGTGTCATCCACAGCGGAGGAGGCGGTGACGGCTCGCGATCTCTCCCTTCAGCACCTGGAGGACTTCGGGTGGCTGGTCAATTGGAAGAAGTCGTCTTTGGAGCCGTCGCAGTCAATCCTGTTCTTGGGGATGCTTTTCAACACGGTTCGAGCAGTGGTATCCCTGCCTCCGGACAAACAAGCGAACCTTCGTCACCATGTCCAGGATATGAGATCGGCGATGGCGATGTCCCTTCGGAAGTGTATGCGCCTTCTGGGTCTGATGGTGGCAGCAATGGAAGCGGTACCGTTTGCACAATTTCATTCCCGGGGTCTCCAAAATCTTATTCTGACCCGTTGGGACCGATCGCCGGCTTCGCTGGATCGCTGTGTCGGTATCTCCCGCAGGGTGCGAGAGTCTCTTGAATGGTGGTTACGTCCGGAGGCTTTATCCCTGGGGAAATCCTTCCTCCTCCCACGGTGGTCGGTCATTACCACCGATGCCAGCCTGACTGACTGGGGGGGGGGTGTTTGGAACGATCTCTGGGTTCAGGGGGTCTGGTCGTCAGAGGAGTCGTCTCTGCCGATCAACATCCTGGAGTTGAGAGCGATATTTCTCTGCCTCCGACATTGGACGGTCCCCTTGAGCGGTCTGCCGGTCCGGATTCAAACGGACAATGCGACAGCGGTCGCGTATATCAACCATCAGGGCGGGATGAGGAGTTCCAGACTCATGATGGAGGTCTCTCGGATCCTGGTATGGTCCGAGTCCAGGGTCCCAGCTATCTCCGCGATTCACATCCCAGGAGTGCTGAATATCACGGCGGACTTTCTCAGTCGCGAGCAGGTGGATCCCGGAGAATGGAGTCTTCATCCGGAAGTTTTTACACTGCTGTGCTCCCGTTGGGGCACTCCCCAGGTGGACTTGATGGCATCCAGGCTGAACGCCAGGGTTCCGACGTTCATGTCCAGGTACAGGGACCCGGAGGCTGTGGCGGTAGATGCTCTAGTGGCCCCATGGGACCAGTTCGAGCTGATCTACGTGTTTCCGCCGGTATCCTTGCTTCCTCTGGTCATCCGGCGGATCAAACTCGAACGAATTCTGGCAATTTTGGTGGCGCATCATCATAGAGGACAGCCATCTCTGTGATACATACCTCCCATCAACTATATGTCCGTTAACCACCTTACAATTGATAGAAAATAGTTAAAGGGGTTTTCCACTTTGAAGAACTGTTAGGCTATGTGCCCACGATGCAGAAATGAAGCAGATTGTGCATGCGTTTTTCCTGCAGAATACATGTGGAATACATGCGGATTCACATGCGTACCCACATGCGTTAACGCATGTGTTTCCGCATGCGGACTGAAAAGCACTTTCCAGGCGATAACATCACTTGGAAAGTGCTTGACAACTAGGTCACACTGTATAAATCCATGCAAACTGCATGGATTTATACAGTGTGACCGTAAAAATAAAAAAATAAAGCTATACTTACCTCCGATGCCGCCGCGTGTGCCGTCGCGCTCCTTCCTGGTTCCTTCCTGGCTTGCCGGCATCTCGCGAGACAGCCTGCGGTCACATGACCGCAACGTCATCTCAGGTCCTGGAAGGAGAAGCGCTGCAGGGGCCGCCGGACAGGTGAATATAAGCTTTATTTATTATTTTATTCTTTTTTTCACGGGTACAATGGTGCCCAGGTCTGGATGAGAGTCTCCTCTCCTCCAGAACTGGGTACCATACGCACATTGAACAGCATATAATCCGTTTGTACAAATGTACAGACACGGATTCTATGTGTCTCAAAATTAATGAACATGCTGCGGATTTATGAGCGCTGCCGAAACGCTGCGGAAAAATCCGCAGCATGTGCATTGACATTGCGGAATGCCATTGGGGACCATGGGGTGCGGATTACCATGCGTTTTTGATGCGTTTCCGCTGCGGAAATTCCGCAGCATAAACGCATGAAAAACGCATCGTGTGCACGCAGCCTTAGGATACTAATAATACAACACACAGAGATAGTACTCACACTCCCCTGATCCAGCGCTGCTGCCCCGCTGCTGCTTCACTATCTGTGTTTTAGCTTTAGCAGTGATTTCACAACTACATCTCACATCACGACTGCGGCCCATCACTGAGCACTGTGGCTCTGCTGATGTAGATGTCACTAACCGCCAAGTGATTGGCTGCAGCGGTGATGTGCGCTGTAGTTGTGACGTCACTGCTGCAGCCAAAATACAGAGGCCGCCTCAATGGCAGGAAGCTGGCGCTGGATCAGAGAAGGTCACTACTCTCTCTGTTTGTTGTTTTACTAGTATCCAATCGTTTGGGGATCACTTTATTAAAAGTGGAAAACCCATTCAATGGTGTATTTAAAAAAAATCCAAATATAGCCCCGGATCAGGCTTTGGAAAATTGTTATCACTGGAGAAAACTGTGGGTGGCCATACTTTTTCTCCACAGTTGCCACCGTAGGGTAAATCTAGTAATACTGTACGTTTCCGCAATTCATATGAATGAGTGACAAGTAATTCATGGAGCATTCAGCTCCACTCATAGGTTCCAAGCAGTAAATTCTCTTATATGATCTTTCTATGTCATAAAGCAGAGAGCTGATTTAAAGAGGTTGTTCACAACTTTTACATTGATGGCCTTTCCTTAGGATAGGTCATCAATGTCTGATCGGCCGGGGTCCGACAGCCGGCACCCCCATCGATCAGCTGTTATCAGTGTCGGTGGCGGCCGGTGCCACCTGGAAATGCTCTCTTGCGGAACTGCTCCGTCTTCTGGTAGTGTTCGGACTTGGTACTGCACATCTGCCTCCCATTCAAATCAATAGGAGGCGGATCTGTAGTACCCTGCGGCGGGTACTACAATTGTATGGCCAGCTCTGCAAGTAAGTACTTCCGGCCAACACCGAAAGCAGCTGCTCGGCGGGAGTGCCAGGTGTCCGACCAATCAGACCTTGATGACCTATCCTAAGGATAGGCCATCAGTGTAAAAATTGTGGACAACCTCTTTAATAATACAAATCCTTTAACACCAAATCAGCGCTAACATTAATGCCCCCTACCTAATATTGTGTACTGCATGGCTACAGAGCACAAAAAAACATAAGCTGCGATGTTCTGTGTGTTCTGACACCTTTCTATCGTGGGCAGCATTAAAGGATTATTTCCAAATTAGTAAGTTATCATGCATCTATAGACCCCCAACGATCCCGAGAAAAGAGTCTAAAGCCCGGGAAGTGGACACTGCAGAATCCCCTCTTGACCTCTGTTCCATTCATTGTCTTTGGGACTGCCGGTAATAGCTGAGAGCTGTGCTCAGTTTTTCCAACAGTCCCATGGACAATGATTGTAATGGAGGGCCAATATGTTCACCTCCACTTCATTCAAGAAGGGGCTCTGCGAGTCCTGGGTTCCAGAGTCCTGTTTTCAGGAACACTGAAGGTCCCAGCAATCGGCTGCCCACAATCGGTAAGTTATCACCTATTCTAGGTAGAGGGAATAAATTAATATTTTGGGCATAACCCTTTATTATTTTTCAGCAATTTTGGCTACTTTATCTCTTCTGCGAGATTGGACCATATGGACCAAATCTTCAATCCATACACATAAGTGAACCATGACCCTATCACTGATTCACTGGTGGTCCTTGCTTGGACGGCTTTTCGCAGGCATTAACCACTAGATCATGAACACCCCGCTAGGCCTGCTTGTTTGGAGATGCTCAGTCCCAGTCGTCTAATCATCACAATTTGGCTCCGATCTTTCCATTTGCCCATTTCCAAAACATCAACGTCAAGAAGTCACTGCTCACTTACTGACTAATATATCCACCCCCAGACAGGCGCCATTGTTATTCATTTCACTTATCAGTGGTTTAATTGTTATGCCTGATAATAATCTATAATATGTATAGCAAGTCAGACAAAGATAAAAACCTTCTGAACAAATATGATGAAACTGTTCTCAACTACAAAGCAAAACAAGACAAAAAGAATGTAAATAATTTTTGGAAAGTAATTTCAATCTCATTGTCTCTTAAGATTCAGAAAAGATGGCGTGGCTATTACATCCGGAAATACGTCCACAATTACTACGCACTGAAGAAATATCTGGAAGGTGTTGCCATGAAAAATAACTTTGTAAGGTAAGAATGTAAAACCGTGGACTCAGTGTTCATCATTTTCCTGGATTCTGCACAGTTCGTACATGTCACCTTTGTTGTGTGCATGCAGTGCGTTAGCAAAAAGTAGTAAACTTGGAGGGTGAGGAAGGGAGGATCAGACTACACAGGGTTTGTTTGTAGTCTGTAACCATGGAGATCATAGATCATACAAGCAAGCAGTAGATATTCTTTTTCTTTTGAAAAAGACTACTTGCAAAGTTTTTGTTAACTGTGGAAGACTACATTTCCCATCAAGCTAAGCGCTGGCCTTTTCGCTTGCCCTCTCTCCATCTAGCCATGCCCCCATTTTCAGTTTAAAGAGGGTTTGTCACCAGGTCAAAAATGGACAGTTTTTGCTCTTATTTGTATCTCTCTGTTCCCCTGAGAATTCCCAGTTGTGTTTGTTTTATAAATCTGCTGTACGGTATAGATATATGGGCCTTTTTATCACTGCAAATTTTTTTGGTCATTACAAGAGGGCGTGGCTTACAGGGTCATTATGCAGAGCCGCCTAAAGACACCCCCCCCCCGAGGATCCTGTAAGCCATGTCCCCTTATTAAACATCACAAAAATTAGCGTCAACTAAAATTCTCATATCTCTGGAACCATACGGCGGATTTAAAAGTAAAATACAAATAATAAAAAAAAAACAGAATACTCAGGGGAGCAGCGAGAATAAAATAAGAGCTAAAACTGGACACTTTTGACCCGGTGACCCGTCCTTCTATCCCACCTACTCCTTCAGTCTAGCACTGCGCATGTCAAGGTGGCATCAGTGGTGACGTTGCAGAAGAGAAGGCAGCACCCAGTGTCCATCACATCACTGGAAATAGAAGCGGAGCGATTATGTGATGCACAACAAGATCTGGAGATTGGCACTAGATTAGTGAAGAAAGTTATTTACACATCCCTTCATTGGAAGACTTAGGAAAAAGTTTAAATAGTTCTGGACAACCCCTTAAATTAGAGGTGGTACAAATCGATTTGGCGGCCACGTCAGTAATCTGTTGCTGCTGGCGGGAACCCTGTGAACCGCCTCTCACCTAACTGCATCTGTGGCTTTTCTTTTGATCAGATGGTCTGGTGCGATGTCATCGTTGCGGTGTGACGTATGTGTAATGTTTCGCCAGATTGGGTAATTAAAGAGAAAAGTCGCAGATGTCATTAGGTAAGAGGGATCCTGTCTGATGGTCACAGATTACCAACGTTGCCACCGGATCGGGTCCTGAGAATCAGTTCGCATTTATCTGTTCCTTTAAGGTATCATTTACATTACATCCAACGCAGACAGTAACCTACAAATAAGCAAAATATCAGTACATCCGCCAAAAAATCAAGAAAGATATTTGGATTAATGCAATGCAGCTATTTTTCGGATTCTGTTTTCAGAATATGTAATTGTCATTTCGAGCGTTTGCATATTTTTGATGTGCGCCGTATCCAAAGCCTCCATACCGTATACTCCCAGGATGGAAATGATTTGGTGAAGGTCAAATTTAAATGATGAATTCACAGGACAGACTTTTCAGATAGCGGATAACTAAAGGTATCAGATGTGTATATTGTTTGTACGGGAGCGGAAATCTCTTTTCGCCGTGCATTTGTATTTCCCTGCGATCTGCATTCTCCCCAGACGTGTGCCAGCATGTGGCCTTGTTTACAAATTACAACACTGTTCATTATAAAATCCAATTCCGAAATCCTTTCTTCCTTCCTCCGTCTGAAATATTGATAGGTTGAATTATTTACTTCTCGTTCCTGTTACAAAATACACCATTTTGACAAGTGCTATCAGGACTGGTAAACTGGTAGCGTTAGAATACGTGTGTACAGAATGTGATATCAGCCTCGCGATGACGTGAGCTTTTATAAAAATAGCCATGAAGCAATCCATACCCGTTATTTTACGGGCGTACGTTTGCTAATGTGTTTGCGTAAACTGCACTTTTTTTAGCCTCTGGTTTCATCCGCAAAGAACAGATGTGGTCTCCTCACTAGAAACGTTTCAGAGGGTCTTGAAAGGGCAACGTGGCTTTGGGTGGTCTAAAAATGCACTGTGGGATGTGCTAGGTTTTTTAGAAGTTTACGAGATCCTCAACTTGCAGGACATCTTCGCCCCTGGAGGTCCCAGGAGGTAGATATTGTCGTCAACTTTCTTATCTCGATTTTACCCTTATATAAGGATGAAACATGGCTTGGATAGCATCATCCATCTGACTGTTATTAAGTTGGAAGGGTTAGAATGGTGATGTGAGTGAATGCGTTATGTTCGTCCCTTCGCTATGACACCAAAAATATATCTCGCATAAATATTGGATCAGTGCAAAACTTCAGTATTCATCACTGACCACTGGCTCCAAAAGGTCTGGGAGCCGTGCTTTGATCAGAAGAAGCTATAGCCTGGGAAGCATACTTATCCATCTCTGTGTAAACTAATCTCAGCCTTCGTGTCTTTTTCCAAGAGCAATTGTCATATTGTAACTACCTGGTCACTGCAGGAGGACCCTACTTCAATGAATGTTGAATCGTTAGCTCTCTCTCACTTCCCCAGTTATAATTAGTTTCTCTCTTCCCCTGCTGTATGTAATCCCATATTTCTGTGGGTCCCACCATTGTCACCCCAACTATTCCCAAGGACAGTGCTCTGCAGATCCCGTTGGATTGGAGCGATATTGTGTTAGCCTTCATTGTCTATGGGACTTTATCTCTGACCGTCCCACAGACAACGTTAAGAACTGCGTTCTCAGCCTCCTTAGCTCAGCACGCTGTTCAGTTCGGTAAAGTGAATATGCGACAGATCTCATTGTAGTCAGAGGGGTTCATTCGAATTTTCCAAACGGTGCAATATTTTTAATGAAACACAACTGTAATAATTATTTTTTAGAAATGCATTCGAGTAGAAAAAAATGTCCCAAAAAGTGGACAACCCCTTAAACTGCTTACTCTATACTATTTTACGTTTGAATTAAATATGTAATAAGCTCCCCCTAGTGGTGGCCACAGACAGAGGAGATTTGCATCTCTGTATTGCATATTTGACCTATTATAAAGTTATAGTGAGAATGTTATCATTACAGAATTTTGGAATTCTTTTTAGAATGAAAAACGATCGAAATTGTGTCCAAGGATGGACATCCAGTCAAGATGTGATATCAGAATTTCTTTATGCAAATTTCTTAATGTCTTCAGTAAATACTTTTTGTTTACTCTAATTAGACCCAATGATGCACCATACTCAAATGCCATGCATGAGTCATCATTAGAACTACAATTCTACCTCACTGAAAGTCGCTGACAGGGGGGAGGAGCGGAGCAGCTGGGTCAGGATTTGAAGAGGGGGATGACTCATGCAGGGAAAAGTGTCTTCCTTTTTCTACAAAGATCTTAAACCTAATGGAAAAGACTAACTGGGTAGAAAGGCAAAATGAGCAATTGTAAGTACACAGTGCTATATAATATGATGACTGCAGTATATTAAAACAAACTTTGATGGGAATACTTCTTTATAGAGGATCTGTATCCAGGTCAAAAGTGGCCAGTTTGTGCTCTTATTTTATTTTCTCCACTCCCATGAATTTTATGCTTTATGTTTATTATAGCTGCTTTAGGGTTTCAGGGATTTGGACCTTTTTATTTAGTGCTACTTTTCATATATTTTTTTTATTTTTCAAATAAGGGATGGTTCTAAGGATAATTATGCACAGCATGCTAAAGATACCCCCCCAAAAAATTCCTTTGAGCACCACCCCCTTGGTAAAGACAATAAAAATTAGTGCTAGATAAAGAGGCCAATATCTCTGGAATCTGGATATTAAAAAAAAAAAGCGCTGAATACTCAGGGGACCTCTTGATAGGTCTTCTTTAAAATGTGCATGCAAAGCCCTGACCCACATGTGCATACTTGCCAACCCTCCATAACATGCGGACAGTGTCAGACTGAAGAACATTGGGCCCACCAGAGAATTTGATTCTGAGGGCCCACCTTTCTCGCCCACTCAAGAGCCCCATAGCAGCTGCAAGGTTAGCACTATGAGCTCTCCTAAAGGAGAAGCCAGGACCCACCGGAGGATTCTTCAGTTCTCTGGTGGGCCAGTCTATCCCTGCATGCGGAACACTCTGGGAAAATAGAGGAGACCTTTCAGATTCACAGAACAGTCACAAAATCTCCCAGGTTCTTCCATGAAAATCAGCAATTGTGGAAGGTTTTTTTTCTGCCTTGGCGTCTTGGGGAGGGAGGGTCAAGGTATTGAGGGGTGTAGAATTGGTAAGGAGGAGGAGAAACATCAGTGGAGGGGATTTGACCTATGAAGGTGGACATAGACAATGCCAAAATTTGCGCACAACACAAACCATACCATCTCCAATATGCCCATATTGTGCCCCATATTAAGCACCATAATGTCCCTTATAAGCAATGCCCTTTCATTGTCAAGAGACCAAATTATGAGAACCAACGCTAATCTATATGTATCAATGTTACACGTACACCGCCTAAGTTCAGACTGGGGCGAGACCGGTTACATGAATTCTGGGGGAACCGTTACTCTGGGCGACCATAGGCTGCAGCTTTTCTCAGGCACAGGATAGATTCAATTGCTGACCAGACACATTTGACAAGAGTCCTCAGAAACGGTAGAACAGTAACATTTAATGAGGCACGGCCAGTGCAAATTAAGTGTCTCTTTAAGCAACAGGCTCCAGTAACAACAATACAATCTCCTTCGCAGCACAGTAGTACACAGTCTATCCAGTAGCACAGTACAGCACAGTTTTAATACATACACAACCACAGGCTTTTCCTTCATAAGGACTCAATAGTACACAGCATTCTTTATCCTACATGAAGATGGAGGGGGGGGGTTTCATGAGGGAGATGATCCCTATTACAGGATTCCTTCCAGTCCTTATCTTTCTGCCCGATAATACTCCACACTGTTATCTCAGGGAGTCTATCTGACCTGTGTTTAGCTTTCCTCCTGACCTAAATTCTGTTCCCTTGCCTTCTGTGAGATTAAGATCATATACCACCTTTCTCTTCAGCTCTAGCCAGACAGTAAACAACTTCCCCACAATCCCCCTGGGCCTCTGCTAAAACACTCCCTGTCTCCTGTGACTGTGTTAACCCCTCTAGTTGCTGGATGCTTCTGGAACACAACACTTCCTGTCTCCTGTGCTTGTGTTACTTCTAATAGTTTCTGGATGCTTTTGAAGCAACAGCACTACTTCTGCATGTCACACTCTTCCCTCCTTTTTGAATGTCGTCCTCGATATTCATCTTAATTGGTCAATCTGACCAATTCTGAGACAGTGGTGAAAGTTGAATAACTTCATATACAGATTGGCATTGTCAAATTGCTATAACGTTCATAAACATTGATAACAACCTATTCTTATGACCTTTTTCTTGTAGGACGCCTGTAAGAAATAAACAATTAAAACAATCATCATCTCTTCAGCTGGAGCTTTTCGCACGTTTTCAACCAGCTCTCTCTCACTAGGCTTTAGCAGTTCTTCGTTTCTGCAAAGTCTTTTAAGGAAAATCAAAGCATGAAAACAAGTCAATATCTTCCATACTGGCTCTCGTTGGTGAATACCACTCCAGTGGGCTTACCTGGTCCGTAGGCAAAGATATCTGTTTCCAGTCGACAGTCCTTGGCACTTAGAATCATAGAATCATAGAATGGTAGAGTTGGAGGGGACCTCCTGCGTCATCTGGTCCAACCTCCTGCTCAAACCAGGATTCACTAAATCATCTCAGACCGATATCTGTCCAGCCTCTGTTTGAAGACGTCCATTGAAGGGGAACTCACCACCTCTCGTGGCTGCCTGTTCCACTCATTGATCACCCTGTCAAAAAGTTTTTTCTAATGTCTAATCTGTGTCTCCTCCCATTCAGTTTCATCCTATTGCTTCTAGTCTTTCCTTGTGAAAATGAGAATAAAGATGATCCTTCTTCAATGTGACAGCCCTTGAGATATTTGTAGACAGCTATTAAGTCTCCTCTCAGTTTTCTTTTTTGCAAGCTAAACATTTCCAAATCCTGTAACCGTTCCTCATAGGACATGGTTTGCAGACCGTTCACCATTCTGGTCGCTCTTCTCTGAACTTGCTCCAGTTTGTCGATGTCTTTTTTAAAATGTTTTGCCCAAAACTGGATGCAGTATTCCAGCTGAGGTCTGACCAAACAGGAGTAAAGTCCGATAATGACTTCACGTGATCTAGACTGTATGCTTCTGTTAATACATCCCAGAATTGTATTTGCCTTTTTTGCTGCTGCATCACACTGTTGACTCATGTTCAGTCTATGATCTATTAGTATACCTAAGTCTTTTTCACATGTACTCTTGCTTAGCTCTATTCCTCCCATTTTGTATATGCTGTTTTCATTTTTATTGCCTAGATGTAGTACTTTGCATTTTTCCCTGTTAAAAACCATTCTGTTAGTTGCTGCCCACTGCTCCAGTTTATTTAGGTCTTTTTGAATCCTCTCTCTCTCTTCTCTAGTATTAGCTATCCCTCCTAGCTTTGTGTCATCAGCAAATTTAATCAGTTTAATCAGTCTATTCCTTCATCTAAATCATTGATAAAGATGTTGAACAATACAGGTCCCTGGACAGAGCCCTGTGGTACCCCACTTGAGACATTCATCCAACTGGATGTGAAGCCATTTACGATCACTCTTTGAGTCCGATCACTAAGCCAGTTATGAATCCACCTAACAGTTGCCTTGTCCATTCCATACTTGGTAATTTTTTCAATAAGGATGGTGTGAGATACTTTGTCAAATGCTTTGCTGAAGTCAAGATATACTATATCTACAGCATTTCCCTGATCCATCCAGTCAGTGATTCTGTCATAGAAGGAAATTAAGTTAGTCTGACATGACTTGTTAGTTACAAACCCATGCTGACTCTGGTTAATCACTTCATTCTTATCCAGGTACTTACATACATGTTGTTTAATAATTTGTTCAAAGATCTTTCCTGGTATAGAAGTCAGACTCACCGGCCTATAGTTCCCTGGGTCCACCTTCTTCCCCTTTTTGAAGATAGGAACAACATTTGCTCTTCTCCAGTCTTCTGGAACTTCTCCTGTTCTCCAAGAATTTTCAAAGATTATGGAGAGTGGTTCTAAAATTTCTTCTACGATCTCCTTCAGTACTCTGGGGTGTAATTCATCTGGACCTGGAGACTTGAACTCATTTATGTTAGCTAAATATTCCCTCACAATCTCTCTGTTTCCAGATAACTTGGATTCTTCTATTCCTTTAATAGGACAGTGAAGATCAGTTGATGTTACATTTTCTTTCTGAGAGA
The DNA here is from genome assembly GCF_046119375.1 of Phyllobates terribilis. NCBI lineage: Eukaryota > Metazoa > Chordata > Amphibia > Anura > Dendrobatidae > Phyllobates > Phyllobates terribilis. The sequence goes on along the minus strand of NW_027362763.1, from coordinate 697,796,229 downwards.
AAATAGATGCAAAATAGGAATTAAAAAGTTCGGCCTTCTCAACATCCTTTCTTACCATTTCACCATTTTCATCCTGTAAAAATCCTATAGCATCTTTGACTTTTCTTTTACGTTTGACATACCCCCAAAATCCTTTTTTATTGCTTTTGACATCTCTTGCAAGCCTTAATTCATTGTCAGCTTTAGCTAACCTGATACGTGCCCTGCAGGATCTGCAGACTGCATTATAATCTTCTTTAGATATGCCTCCCTCTTTCCATTTGATAAACATTTCTTTCTTTCTTTTTAGCATGTGTTTAAGTTCTGTGTTCATCCATCCTGGTTTCCTTAAATGCTTCCCATTCTTCCTACTTTTCGGGATTGTTAACGATTGTGCTTTGAGAATCTCATTTTTAAAAATTTCCCATCCTTCCTGGACATTTTTGTCCTTAAGGACATCCAGCCATTGGATCCCTCCTATTCTCTTTCTGAGTCGCTTAAAATCTGCCTTTCTGAAATCTAACCTTGAAGTTTGAGTCTTCACATGTCTTCCTCCTCTAGTTATCCAAAATTCTATAATAGCATGATCGCTGCCTCCTAGGGTTCCAGCCACTTTTACCTCCTCAACCATTTCCTCCCTGTTTATAAGGATTAGATCCAAAGTAGCAGATCCCCTTGTTTTCTCCCCTACCTTTTGGAAGATAAAGTTGTCAGCAGGAGAGGATAAGAATTTGCTTGACCTGTTAGCTTTACTTGAGAGAGATTCCCAACAAATGTCTGGATAGTTGAAATTTCCCATGACCACTACGTCATATTTTTTGGAGAACTTGGTCATTTCATACATAAAGAGTTCATCCATATCTTCAGTTTGCCCAGGTGGCCTGTAGTAAATGCCTACAATGATGTCCTTTCCGTTGTTCTCTCCTTGTATTCTTACCCAAACAGTTTCCACCGAACTCCCAGTCTCTGAAGCTTCAATCTCTGTGCAGATATTCGCTTTTCTAGCATACAATGCGACACCTCCTCCTCGTTTATCAAGTCTGTTTCTTGCAAATAAGTTGTATCCTTTTAGCCTTTTATTCCAATCATGTGTATCGTCCCACCAAGTTTCAGTGATTCCAATGACATCCTTGTCTCATACGTAAGCATCACAGGCCTCCTCACTTCTCGAGTCGACATCCTCCTGATGGGTTGTTCCTCAGATTCCACGGGTTCTTCAGTCACAGGAGTTTCTTCCGCCGCACTCATTTCCCGTGCTTCCTTAGATGCTCTTGGAGCTGCCTCTGTAAGTTCCTGTACTTCTCCTGAATCAACTGTTTCCTCACGGTCTGGTAATTCTGCTCCTCCTGAGTGCCGATCGGTCTCTTCAGGGACCGTTGTTCGATCGTCAGATCTGAATTGGACTTCATCTGTACTCCTTGGTACGAACTCTGGAGCCTCAGGACTTAGTTCACTCTCCTGAGGATGGTACATCCCTCTCCTTGCTGGTCCGAGAAATACAACGGTGTGTTCTTCTCCATCGGAACTTTCAAGGTCACTATCCACCTCTACAGCTCCAGTCTGTGGTGGTCCCTTAGTCGATCTCGAACGATGTCGGTCTACTTCAGGAAAGTCTTGTTGTGGTGGGAGATAATCACAGGGTAGTTGTAAATTCCGATGGACTATTCTGGTTTTCTTACATATAATGAGAAAAAATGAAAGTCCTCTCACCTAATGTCCTTCTTCAAAGCTCCTTAATCCTCTGCCCTGATTCCAGTGGGCTTACTGCTGTATTCAAACTAGTTCCAAATATCCAGCGAGGAAGAATGGCCTGCATTTCGAGCTCCTTATAAAATTTCCATTTATTCTGAATCAAGTTAAAAAACAAAAGTCCATTGCACGTAAAACCATACAAGTCAGTCCATCCTGATTGAGCGATGCGTTTCGGCTATCCGTTGCCTTTATTCATGATCTCAGTTTTTCATAAGAAGTGTAAGATTTAAGTATTCCTCCATGCTGGCTGGAAACATTTTCATTCATTAGTCACACCAGAATCGAATCATGATTGTTCCTGTTCCGGGATTCTCAGGAAAAAGGTCAACCAAGTAATTCAACTAAAAAAGGTTTTTAGTTGAAAAAATGAAATAAGATTAATAATTTATTTGTTTAATAAAGATCATGATTTGAAAAAAAAAAAGATATAACACAAAAACTTGATCATTCTTGATTACATATTTCCTTTAAGGATTTTCTCCCCATCACTATGTGCCTGAGCTCTAAAGTTTTTTTGGTTGTTTTTTTTGCTCTTGTATCTACAATGGTGTGCTTGTTCCATGTGATACTACCGGGGTATCCACATGTAGGAAAGTCCATACCTCCTTAGTGAGTTTAAAGGTCTTCATATACATGAGACCAATGTTGGCTGAACCTACCAATAGCGACTGGTTTGGCCAACGGTATAATGTGTTTAGAGATGCTGGCGGGGGAGATCGGCAGGGGAGATGTCAATTGCTTATGTCCGATTTCGGACTGCCAATTTCATTGTCCTCCCAGATATAAGCCACCGGCTGAAGTGTCAGTTGGCAGCTTTCTTATAGAGAGCACAGGAGTGCTCAACCGAGTGAGCTCTCCTGTTTATGGGAAAGCCGGCCGACTGATCATCAGGAGAGATATCTATCGCGTATGTCAGTGTCACGGGTGTGTCAGAGGTGACAGACAGTCGCCCTGCAGTGGGTTGCAGGAGATCTCTATGTTTGGCATTGCAGACAGCTCCTTAGATAAGAGGCTGTCTTTAGGACCGAGCGGCTACCTCTCTCTTGCTAATTAGCTCTCTGCCTGGGTTTATATATACCTGGTGTGTCTGAGAGGGAGTCGCCAGCTATATCCATTTCTACTTGTGAAGCTTAGCTGGAGGAGTACTTTGTCCTCTCTGGAGCTTGAGGCCATGTGCTTATTTGGAGTTCATCTAAACCTAAGCCATTTCCCCTGTTTTGTCTACCCTTTTTGTCTATAGAGTTTAGTGGAGGTTGACTGGGGCTCATCTCCTTCCATCCCTAGCCGTAGCCTTATGCCAGGGAGAGTAGGGCGAGGCACGCATGCGGCGATTGCTGAAGAGGCAATATAGGGACGCTACTTGAGACAGAGTGACGCCAGATCAGACTAGGAGGTCTCCACTTCCCCCTTTCCCTAGTGTCTGGGCTCCCTTTCCCTTTTCCCTCTGTGTCGCACTAAGTCTTTCCCACACCCAGCGTGACAGTCCGATTTCACTCTGCTGATTTCATGTTTCTATGAAATAAGCCTCTGACCGACCTGTCAGTCAGTAGCTTTCTGATAGAGAACATAGGAGCGCTTAGCTGAGTGAGCTACAGTCATGGCCAGAAGTGTTGGCACCCTTGAAATTGTTCCAGAAAATAAGTTGTTTCTCCCAAAAAATTATTGCAATTTCATATGTGTTGTTATACACGTTTATTTCCTTTGTCTTTATTGGAACAACAGAAAAAAATAGTAAAAAAGGCAAATTGGACATAATTTTGCAAAAAATGGGCTGAAAGAAATCGTTGGAATCTTTCCAAAATTGTGGTTAAACAACTTTGTTTCAAGCATGTGATGCTCATTCAAACTCACCTGTGGCAAATGACAGGTGTGGGCAATATGAAAATCACACCTGAAACCAGATAAAAAGGGGAGAAGTTGCCTCAATCTTTGCATTATGTGTCTGTGTGTGCCACACTAAGCATGGAGAACAGAAAGAGGAGAAGAAAACTATCTGAACATTTGAAAACCAAAATTGTTGAAAAATATCAACAATATCAAGGTTACAAGTCCAACTCCGCAGATCCTGATGTTCCTTTGTCCACAGTGCACATGGAACTGTAGCTAATCTCCCTGGAAGTGGACAGCAGAGAAAGTTGATTAAAGGTTGCAACGCAGGATAGTCTGGATAGTGGATAAGCAGCCACATTCAAGTTGCAAAAAAATTCAAGCTGTCCTATAGGCTCAGGGTGCATCAGTGTCAGTGCGAACTATCCGTTGACATTTGAATGAAATGAAACGCTATGGCAGGAGACCAAGATGGACTCCACTGCTGCAACAGAGACTTAAAAAAGCTAGACTGCAGTTTGCAAAAATGTACATGAGTAAGCCAAAATCCTTCTGGCAAAGCGTCTGTAAACAGATGAGACCAAGATAGAGCTTTATGGTAAAGCACATCATTCTACTTTTTACCGAAAACTGAATGAGGCCTACAAAGAAAAGAACACTACCTACAGTTAAATATGGTGGAGGTTCAAAGATGTTTTGGTTTTTTTTTGCTGCGTTTGGCACTGACTGCCTTGACTGTGTGGAAGGCATCATGAAATCTGAAGATTAACAAAGGATTTTGGGTTGCAATGTAGTGCCCAGTGTCAGAAAAACTGGTTTTGCGTCCTAGGTCATGGGTCTTCCAGCAGGACAATGACCCCAAACATACCGTACTTCAAGAAACACCCAGAAATGGATGGAAACAAAGTGCTGGAGAGTTCAAAAGTGGCCAGCAATGAGTCCAGATCTAAATCCCATTGAACACCTGTGGCGAGATCTTAAAATTGCTGTTGGGAGAAGGCGCCTTCAAATATGAGAGACCTGGAACAGTTTGCAAAACAAGAGTGGTCCAAAATTCCAGTTGAGAGGTGTAAGATGCTTGTTGATGATTATAGGAAACGATTGATTGCAGTTATTTATTCCAAAAGGTGTACAACCAAATATTTAGTTGAGGGTGTTTTATGTGAAATTATGTCAAATTTACCTTTTTCTTTTCTCTTTTTTTTGTTTTATTGTTCCAATACACACAAAATAAATAAACATGTGTATAAGAAACCATGTGTAATTGTAATAATTTTCTGGGAGAAATACTTAACTTTCTGGAACAATTTCAAGTGTGCCAAAACTTTCAGCCATGACTGTATCCCGTGTATCGGAGAATCGGCTGAGATTTCTGTTCGCCGAATGAGCGCTGAAACATCGTTTGTCCGACAACCATCGACTGTGTTTTGCTGGCTTTAGACTAAAAAATACTCCCTTACGTAGGCCTAAGCCAAATCCGTTAGTGGCCCAGTGGGTACACACAAGACAAGTCATCCATTAAGTCTACTCATCCCATAAGAAAAAGAGGCTCCAAGGGAACCTCAAAAGAAGTCTTCTGCTGGTCCATTTGGAGCCATGATTGTATCAGGGTCTGGTGCTCCTGAGGATCATCTAACAATCTAGTTGGACAGTATTATCCCATCATAATCCGTATCATCTAGATATCAAACCCCTGGTAGGTTGGTTACTAATGTTGGCTTCACCTTCTTTCCATAAACGCATCTTCCATTGTGATCCATCAGATCCACCTTCTCAAGACATAGATTCTTTACACTCCACGTGAAATTTTGGTGCAGTTTCATTAAACTGGAAGATATTATTGTCTGTCAGCGCTGCCTTGTTACGCTGTCCATCCTCATTTAACTCTCCCATAAGATCTCTTAATGAAGTTAAACCCCAAGTTCATGCCAATAATTCCGTGGCAAGAGTTTGCGCGATGTAACAATTCATCACTTGTCAGGACGGCACTTTTAGTTTCTCCGTTTAATAAGGGCATCCTCTCGCTCGCTTAATTAGAAGTGAACGGTTTGCATATTTACTAAATGCGGAGTGTCACCGCAAGCACGGCCTATTGCCTGCATGAATTATTTCTCTATCTGCAATAAACAGCTGGGTAATTATTACCGCCATAATCAGATAAATTCCTTCTGTAAGGCTTTCTTACATGGTAATTCTTTGAACTCATCCGAAGCTGAAGAAAATTTATGAACTCCGGTATCTGGACCGCGTTTTTTCTACTTTTTTTTTTACATTGGATTGCGTCCCTGATTTCTCTTTCAAGGACACAAAAAGCAGTAAACAGTTGGTAAATAGAGACGGCCGGGAGAATTCTCGTCCAAGGCGGACGCGCTATTATTTATAGCTAATTATTATTCGGGAAGATTTCTGGTTAATCTCCAATAGTGAAGAAGGCAAACAAAACTGATTTGTGCGGTTTAAAAATGTATGTCCTGCGCCATCTTATGAATGAGCTAGGAATTCAATTATTAGGGGAGGAATAATGGAGAATACAGTACAGTAGCGACTGTCGGCATGTAAAACCGTACCACGACTTCGTCCAAGGGTTATACCACTAGGGTCAACAAAATTCTAAACATTTGTTTCTAAATCCCCACCTTCTGGCAAAGTGGCTTGTTGGTGCCACCCTGGGCAAATGCATCAGTTGCCCCCTTTAGCTACGTCCCTGGGTTATACAGCTAAAAATGGTAAATTATGCCACTTACCAACATAATTCATGTCTCCGGGTGGTTCAGTGACCAGGTCCAGTCACAATCTCGGCATTTTCTCTTCCGCTTTGTGGCCAACACTCAACAGGATTTTCTGTGTCAATCTGAGCCATGTGTGAAGGGCATCGTTGGCATCAATCTTGAATTTGCCAGGACTGTAAAAAGTACGGATAGAACACACTTCTTAATGAGCCCTTAAAGGGATTTAGGAATTATTCCCTATCCATGGGATAGGGGATAACTTCCCGATCGTTGGGAGTCCAACCATTAGGACTCCTACCTATTCTGAGAACCAGGGCTCTGAAGAGCCCCCATGGGAATGGAGTGGTGGTCGATTGTCAACACCTTCACTCCATTCATTCTTAATGGGACTGCTGGAGATGGCTGAGGACTGTACTCGGCTGGTCTTCAATACTCCCATAAGAATAAATGGAGTGGTAGTGCCCATGATCGAACTTGGCTCCATTCATACAGGGCTCTTAAGAGCACGAGTTCTCAGGTTCCACTGTTCGGACCCCCAACATTCAGGAAGTTATTCCGTATCCAATGAATAGGGGATGACGTCTAGTCTTGAGAATACCCCTTTAAAGGAGATTTTCCAGACTTGAAGATTGATAATCCAGAGAGCAGGGATAGCTAGGGCACCCCTAGCTTTATGGATAGAGAAGGATCCCCTAGCCTCGGGATATCCTACAACAGAGGTGTGACAGTAAATTTCTGTTGTAGTTTATTCCACTTTTATGGTGTAAATTATGATGCACATCGTAGGTCCACTTGGCAATGATCCATCCTTTCCAAGCTCCGCGTAGGTGGAGCCGGCCGAGGTTGGCTTAAAACCGCCAATATTGGCAACAGTTTTCTGCCGGACTTCTGGTGAATACTGCTTGATGAATTAGGGCTAAACTGAATATTTCTGCGCCCTGACAGCAAGCAGAAATATTAAAGACAGTAAAAAAAAACAATATACAAAGTATATTTAGAAAGTTGCACAACTTTTTAATGTAAATTTGACCTATAGCCTAGATACTACGGCGTTTGTAAGGGCCTTTGCAATCGCGAGAGATCACAGTGCGATGTTGCATTATCACCGGTACTGTTGACTTAGGGACTGGATTAAATGTCAGTTGCATTGTTCAGCATGTGCATATCTGATTTTGTGTGTGCCCCCTATTGGGTACATGCGGTATTGCAGGTTATAAAACACAATATGCTATTCGCAGCACATACAGTTGTTGTGAAGCCCAGAAGAACACTAAGAGGTCATTTCTCCATGTGTAGAGGTGTACGGAGGTTACAGATATCCCCGCACCATCTACATATACAGCGGATGTAAGAGGGACAGTGATCACTTCAGTCCTGTAACAGTAAGATTAATCGGTGGAAAAGCTGACAATAATCTGCCCCTAAGTACATGTGAGACAATTTATGTTACACAGGCGTTTCCAGATAATGAAATATAAATGAGACGGGTTTACTGAAGTTTGAAGGTTTTTTATTGCAGCCTGATCAGTGATAAATACCCCACTTAGCAATGGCTCATCCGCATGCACCATGGACGCAAACTACAGGATGACCCTGAAAAGTTACCAGAAAACTCGGGAAATACTCTGCTTCTCCTGTGAGGATTCTTAATTACATAATGCTTTCTTCTCCGTTCACATCCAAAGCTAAATTACTAAAAAATAAAGAGCAGTGCATGCTGGAGGTTCAGCTGATGGAGCCCTGGTTAGCTGGAGTCAGTGCACTTGCATAGTTTGCAATTGTTGTGAATTTGCTGAGACTTTTCTAAACTTTTCAGATGCAAACCCAGCAAATTCAGGGTCGAAAAGAGGTCTATGTTTATGTAAGCCCCACCCAAAAGTGAGGGCAGGGCGTTCCCAAGCATCATTGTGGGCAGGACTTAAAGGGAATCTGTGAGCAGAATTTCATCCACCAAACTATTTATATGCACATGTAGCTGTTTCAAAGACAAGTCCGGCAATACCTTTACATGGTTAGTCTGTTCTTCCGTTACTGAGAAATCAGTGTTCGAATTGATATGCGAATGAGGCTGAAGAGCTATGGTAGATCTGAAGCCTCTGTCACTGCAGCTCTATTCCCCACCCAGTGCCGCCTCTTCCTTCCTTACTGACAGTCTACGTGCTGTGTGACTATATGAGGAGCCATCAGTCCAGCTAGATGGTAAATAGAGCTGGAGTTACATGGGCTTAAGATCTATCATAGCTCTTCAGCCTCATTTGCATATCCATTAAAACTCAGATTTCTCAGTAACTGAGGAACTTACCAGCCATGTAAAGGTATTGCTGGATTTGTCTTTGAAAGATCTGCATGCACATATAAATAGTTTAGGGGGTGATATCCGGCTGACAGATTCCCTTTAATGCTACCAACTCTAATGTTGGTAAGTTTAAATTTGACTGGTTGTACAGAGTTGATATTATATTGGGAGTGACGGTGTGAATGGACGAGGGCCACACATGAATCCCTGGATTCCAGATTATTAGAAACCCAAAGTTCAGGCACACTGATCCTACAACTGACTGTAGCAAGAAGACCCTTTAAGGCTGCTCTCACAAACACATACGGCCCGCTTCATCATTTGCACTTTTCTCGTCTAGTAGTTTTCACTGGAAATTATTGCGACAAATTCATCAAAATGAAGCACTTCATTCAAGAATTTTGCGCAAAGTCCTGAATTGTCCTTTTTTTTTTTTTTGCTGTTTTTAATTAGTTTTGCGACGTATCACAAAATGTCATCAAAAAATGTGCCAAAATAACTGTAGTTCATAAAATCACTCCAGGAGGATAGGGCTGGAGAAGAGCTGAGCCAAGTTTTATGTCAATGCAACTTTTCCAGATGTTTTAGACAAATTCATAAAATGCAACTTAAAAAAGTCATATTGATGTAGAAATCGGAAAACTAACTAAACCGCAAAAGACAACTTGAAAAATGGTGCAAATCGTTTGATGAATTTGTCACAAATCAGAAAGTCATGATTAATTGGTAATTTTTTTTTTCATGTGTGTTGCACGTGTATTTGCACTGCAGAATTTATTGCATGTTTCAAACTTTATATTTCAAAGGTTAAATATGCAAATTGTCTCTTCAGAGAGGAAGAGGAGTAGAACTCTAGCGCCACCTATTGGAAGTAACAATCCTAAAAGTCAATATCGACCCTTTAACGAGCCTTGCCATATGACTTAGGATAAAAGCCAAACCAGAATCTCAGTTTGCAGTTATGGTGTTTCAGGATGTTGCCCCTCATCAGTGCAAAGTTTGATATCTGATGTGGGTAGGTGAGAGGCTAAGGCTGGGATCTAAGGGATAACGTTCCTCCTTGTGGAGAGTGACAAGCCAGGCCTGGCATGTCAGAGTGAGGAGACTTATGTAACGGGTCTGGGAGGCGGAACCTCTGAGCAACTTATACAAGGGGGTGGTCCTTGTAAGGAAGCGGGTGGCGACCAGGGAAGACAGGCAGGCAGTCACAGCAGGTGACCGGGACAGTCTCTGGGTAAACGGGCAGGAGGTCACAGCAAGTGACCGGGACAGTCTCTGGGTAAACGGGCAGGTACGACCTGTGACGGCTGAGCCTCCAGGTAGGCTAGCAGGCAGATGGCAGATGAGTGCTCCCAGGTGAGCAGGCGAGAGTCTCAGGATAAGCAGGTGGTCACAGCATGTGACGGCGGAGCCTCCAGGTAGGCTAACAGGCAGGTAGCAGATGAGCGCTCCCAGGTGAGCGGGCAAGAGTCTCTGGACTGGCAGGTGGTCACGGCACGTGACGGCGGAGCCTCCAGGTAGGCTAACAGGCAGGTAGCAGATGAGCGCTCCCAGGTGAGCGGGCAAGAGTCTCTGGACTGGCAGGTGGTCACAGCACGTGACGGCGGAGCCTCCAGGTAGGCTAACAGGCAGGTAGCAGATGAGCGCTCCCAGGTGAGCAGGCAAGAGTCTCTGGACTGGCAAGTGGTCACAGCACGTGACGGCGGAGCCTCCAGGTAGGCTAGCAGACAGGTAGCAGGTGAGCGCTCCCAGGTGAGCGGGCAAGCTGGTCCATAGACAGACTGACAGGTGTCAGAAGGCAGACCGTCGGACCTCAGGCTAGCAAGCAGGAAAGCGGATGACAGGCAGGAATCAGGCAGCAAACTGGCAGGCAACTGGCAGGTAACAGGCAGGTAACAGGCAGGTAACAGGCAACGGGACCTGAGGGCTGAAGCAGAGTAGTGAACAGTGCAACTACATTGCTCGGGCACCTCCATTTTGGAGGAGGTGCCTTATATATGGAGGGATCCTCCGGCCATTGGCCGGGGACTCCTTAGGGCGATGCGCGCGGCCCCTTTAAGAGAGGGGGAGCGCGCGCGCCCTAAGCACAGTGACCGGGGGAGAGCGGGCGCTGCAAGCAGAGCGGGAGGAAGCCGCCGGGCACGGAGCAGAGAGGTGAGGGGAACAGCGTCCCTGCCTAGCAGGAGGCAGGGACGCCGACGCTACAGTACCCCCCCCTTTAGGTCCCCCCCTTTTTAGGCCAGACAGAAATTTAGCAAGGATGAGAGGGGCATGGATGTTCTCCCGGGGCTCCCATGTTCTCTCCTCAGGACCAAACCCCCTCCAATCCACTAGAAAAAAGGTCTTTCCTCTTACCCTTTTGGTGGCCAGAATGTTCTCTACCTCAAACTCGTCTTCAGCAGAAACCGGAGCAGGAGGCGTACCTGTAGACTTGGAAAAGGAGTTAAGTACCACGGGTTTGAGAAGAGATACATGGAAGGAGTTAGGGATCCGTAAGTTGGCCGGGAGTTTCAATTTATAGGCCACCGGGTTGATCTGTTTGATAACCTCCAGTGGGCCGATGAACCGAGGCCCTAACTTATAGGAAGGAATCTTGAGCCGGACATATTTGGATGAGAGCCAGACTTTATCTCCAGGACGAAATTGTGGGGAATCCAGGCGTTTTTTGTCGGCGTGTCTCTTCATCCGCTCGGACGACTGAAGGAGTGCGGATCGGGTACTCTCCCAAATGGAGGAAAATTTGCTAACGAGAGATTCCGCGGCCGGGTTGTCCACAGAGGTGGAGACAGGAAAAAGGATCCGAGGATGCTGACCGAAGACTACAAAAAACGGGGATTTAGAAGAAGATTCGCTCTCGTGATTGTTGTAAGAGAACTCGGCCCATGGTAGGAGATCCACCCAGTCTGAATGGTGGGCATTAACGAAGTGCCGGAGGTAACTGGTCAAATTCTGATTGATCCGCTCCACTTGACCATTGGACTGTGGGTGGTAAGCGGAGGAGAAGTCCAGGGTGACGTCGAGCAGTTTACATGTGGCTCTCCAGAAGCGTGAGGTGAACTGAACCCCACGATCCGACACGATGTGGAGAGGCAGACCATGGAGACGGAAGATGTGGCGGATAAAGTCTTTAGCTAGCTCGGGAGCAGACGGGAGGCCTGGCAGGGGAATAAAATGAGCCATTTTGGAAAAGCGGTCAGCGACCACCCAAATGACCGTACAACCGGCAGAGACGGGGAGATCTGTTATGAAGACCATAGCTATATGTTGCCACGGGGCAGCAGGCACAGGCAGAGGAAGAAGGCGGCCGGCAGGCAGGTGTCTCGGAACTTTGTTGCGGGCGCAGGACACACAGGCAGAAACAAAGTCAATTACATCCTTGTGCAGGGTAGGCCACCAGTAGTGCCGGGTAATAAGCTGGAGGGTCTTTTTCTGACCGGCGTGCCCAGCTAGCTTAGACGAGTGACCCCAGTGTAGAATCTTCTCCCGATCGGACTCCGTTACGAACGTCTTACCGGGAGGGAGACGATTTAGGCCCACGGGGGCTACCTGCATTACTCTGGCGGGATCGATGATGTGTTTAGGCTCCTCCTCAAGATCAGACACCAGAAAGGATCGGGACAGGGCGTCAGCTTTGATGTTTTTGTCAGCCGGACGAAAATGAAGAATGAAATCAAAGCGGGCAAAAAACAAAGACCACCGGACTTGGCGCGGGTTAAGTCTCTGGGCGCTCTGGAGATATGCCAAGTTCTTGTGGTCAGTGTAAATTATTACCGGGTGGAGAGCCCCCTCGAGCAGGTAATGCCACTCCTCCAGTGCCATCTTAATGGCCAACAATTCTCGGTCTCCTATAGAATAATTGCGCTCAGAAGAGGAGAAAAGTTTGGAGAAAAAGCCGCAGGTTACCTTTCTTCCGGAAGAAGATTTTTGGGTAAGTACCGCCCCAGCTCCGGAGGAGGAGGCGTCAACTTCTAGGAAGAATTGTTTGTTGCCGTCCGGACGATGCAGCACCGAGGCGGAGAGGAAGGCCTGTTTTAAGGAAAGAAATGCCTCCTCTGCTTCGGGCGGCCATTCTCTGGGGTTCGTACCTTTACGGGTGAGAGCAGAGATAGGGGCGGTCCGGGAAGAGAAGTGCGGTATGAATAGGCGGTAATAGTTAGCGAAGCCCAAGAACCGCTGAATAGCCTTCAACCCCTCTGGTCGGGGCCACTTCTGGATGGCAGACAGTTTCTCAGGATCCATTTGTAGACCTGTCTGAGAGATTATGTAGCCCAGAAATGGAAGAGAGGTCTGCTCAAAGATGCACTTCTCATATTTAGCGTAGAGGTGGTTCTGCCTGAGCCTGAGCAGGACCTGACGAACGTCCCTCCGGTGAGTAGGAAGATCCGGAGAGAAGACCAAGATATCGTCCAGGTACACCACCACGCAGGAGTAGAGAAGATCACGGAAGATGTCATTGACCAACTCTTGAAAGACGGCAGGAGCGTTACAGAGACCGAAGGGCATCACAAGGTACTCATAGTGGCCGTCCCGGGTATTGAATGCCGTCTTCCACTCATCCCCCTGACGGATACGGACCAGGTTATACGCCCCACGGAGATCCAGTTTGGTGAAGATTCTAGCCCCCCTCAGACGGTCAAATAATTCAGGAATAAGCGGAAGGGGGTACTTATTCTTCACAGTAATCTGGTTTAGGCCTCTATAGTCTATACATGGACGGAGTGAGCCGTCCTTCTTTTTGACAAAGAAGAAGCCTGCTCCCGCCGGGGAGGTAGATTTCCGGATAAATCCCCGGGCCAGGTTCTCCTCAATATATTCAGACATGGACCGGGTTTCAGCAGCGGACAAAGGGTAGATTCGCCCACGGGGAGGAGTAGAGCCGGGCATCAGGTCGATTGGGCAGTCGTATGGTCTATGAGGAGGTAAAGTCTCTGCTTCTTTTTTATTGAAGACATCCGCATAAGACCAATAGGGAACCGGAAGACCGGGCAGATTGGCTGGGGTAGGAGAAGGACGGGCAGGACGAACGGGAACTAGACAAGTCTTATGGCAGTCCTGTCCCCAGCGAAGGACCTCTCCGGTCTGCCAGTCAAGCACGGGTGCATGTTTCTGGAGCCAAGGCAGGCCAAGCAATAGTGCGTGAGAGAGTCCAGGCAGAACATGAAAGGAGATGCTCTCAGAATGCAGCATTCCCACCTGTAGAGTCAGAGATTCTGAGATGAGTTGGATGGGATGTGGTAAGAGACCCCCATCCACGGCGGCGACAGATAAAGGTACGGCCAGAGGTTTGGTGGGAATGTGGTATTTTTCTACCAGGGATTGAGAGATGAGATTTCCAGCAGCTCCAGAGTCAAGTTGAGCCAGTTCAAAATAGCGGTTCTCTCCGCAGAAGATAGAAACAGACAGCATCAGGGATGGAGAGGGTTTACTTTTGTCTAGGGCGACCTCTCTGAGCGATCCTAGACACAGGCGTTTCCCGACCTCTCAGGGCAGGAACGGATCCGGTGCTCCTTACTGCCACAGTAGAAACAGCTCCCCTCGGCACGACGTAAGTCTTGACGGGTCTTGACCATCTTGGTCTGGTCGACCTGCATAGGCTCAGGTGAGTGTGTCTGGGGAGTAACAGAGGGAGTGACGGGTCTCTGGAAGGTAGGGACTAGACGTGGAATCCTCCTCTCACGGGTTACCTCCCTAGCGCGCTCCTGGAACCGGATGTCAATCCGGGTGGCAAGTGTAATCAAGTCGTCGAGAGTGGTAGGAATGTCCGGACCGGCGAGTTCATCTTTAATACGGCCGGACAGACCCTCCCAGAAGACGGACACCAGGGCGTCGTTATCCCAGGCCAGCTCCGATGCAAGGGTACGGAACCGTATGGCATATTGGCCCACGGTGAGACTCCCTTGACGGAGGCGTAGCAGAGATGAGGCGGATGAGGTCTTCCGTCCGGGTTCGTCGAAGACCTTCCAGAAAGCCGTGAGAAAGGTTGGCAGGTCGGACACCAGAGGGTCTCCTCTCTCCCATAGAGGATTTAGCCAAGCCAGTGCCTCTCCCGTGAGATGGGACATGATGAAGGCTACTTTGGCCCGGTCGGAATTAAACTGGTGGGACTGGTGTTCAAAGTGCAGGGTGCACTGGTTAATGAAGCCCCGAGCTTGAGCGGAGTCGCCTCCGAAGCGAGGAGGTGCAGAAAGCCGGATTCCTGAGCAGGATACTATGGTATTGGTGGGCAGCGGAGCAGCCGGGCTGCGAGTCATGACACTAGCGGTGGTTGCTGGTGGGGCAGTCAAAGTGTCCAGGCGAGTAATGACATTCCGCAGGTGACCCAGGATGGACTCCTGTTGGGACCTCTGTCGGGACAGTTCATGACAAAGGTCCGAGAGCGAGGGAGCTTGGGTGCCACCGGGTTCCATGGCCCGAGCAAACTGTAACGGGTCTGGGAGGCGGAACCTCTGAGCAACTTATACAAGGGGGTGGTCCTTGTAAGGAAGCGGGTGGCGACCAGGGAAGACAGGCAGGCAGTCACAGCAGGTGACCGGGACAGTCTCTGGGTAAACGGGCAGGAGGTCACGGCAAGTGACCGGGACAGTCTCTGGGTAAACGGGCAGGAGGTCACAGCAAGTGACCGGGACAGTCTCTAGGTAAACGGGCAGGAGGTCACAGCAAGTGACCGGGACAGTCTCTGGGTAAACGGGCAGGTACGACCTGTGACGGCTGAGCCTCCAGGTAGGCTAGCAGGCAGATGGCAGATGAGTGCTCCCAGGTGAGCAGGCGAGAGTCTCAGGATAAGCAGGTGGTCACAGCATGTGACGGCGGAGCCTCCAGGTAGGGTAACAGGCAGGTAGCAGATGAGCACTCCCAGGTGAGCGGGCAAGAGTCTCTGGACTGGCAGGTGGTCACGGCACGTGACGGCGGAGCCTCCAGGTAGGCTAACAGGCAGGTAGCAGATGAGCGCTCCCAGGTAAGCGGGCAAGAGTCTCTGGACTGGCAGGTGGTCACAGCACGTGACGGCGGAGCCTCCAGGTAGGCTAACAGGCAGGTAGCAGATGAGCGCTCCCAGGTGACCAGGCAAGAGTCTCTGGACTGGCAGGTGGTCACAGCACGTGACGGCGGAGCCTCCAGGTAGGCTAGCAGACAGGTAGCAGGTGAGCGCTCCCAGGTGAGCGTGCAAGCTGGTCCATAGACAGACTGACAGGTGTCGGAAGGCAGACCGTCGGACCTCAGGCTAGCAAGCAGGAAAGCGGATGACAGGCAGGAATCAGGCAGCAAACTGGCAGGCAACTGGCAGGCAACTGGCAGGTAACAGGCAGGTAACAGGCAACGGGACCTGAGGGCTGAAGCAGAGTAGTGAACAGTGCAACAACATTTCTGGGGCACCTCCATTTTGGAGGAGGTGCCTTATATATGGAGGGATCCTCCGGCCATTGGCCGGGGACTCCTTAGGGCGACGCGCGCGGCCCCTTTAAGAGAGGGGGAGCGCGCGCGCGCCCTAAGCACAGTGACCGGGGGAGAGCGGGTGCTGCAAGCAGAGCGGGAGGAAGCCGCCGGGCACGGAGCAGAGAGGTGAGGGGAACAGCGTCCCTGCCTAGCAGGAAGCAGGGACGCCGACGCTACAATTTATAAGCCATGCAATCTGGGAATTTAAATATTCAAATTGTCTCTTCAGAGAGGAAGAGGACTAGAACTCCTGGAAACACCAGTCCAAAGCCTCTCACCTGGCCAAATAAGATCTCATAATTTGCACTGATGAGGGGAAATACCCCGAAACACTTAGTCTGCAAATTGAGATTCTGGTTTGGCTTTTATCCTAAGTCATATAGCAAGACTCATTAAAGAGTCGATATTGACTCTTAGGATCGCTGCTTCCAATAGGTGGCGCTAGAGTTCAAGTCCTCATCCTCTCTGAAGAGACAATTTGCATATTTAATTTCCCAGAGGAGCATGCATGGCATATAAGTCTCCTCACTCTGACATGCCAGGCTTGGCTTCTTCGTTTGCCACTCTCCACAAGGAGAAATGTTACCCCTTGGACCCCTATAAGGTTGATATCCGCACTGAGCTCCTCACAAAATGAAATTTACCGCAATGTGCAAATAAAATTGTGGGGCATTCATCTACTTAGCTGGTACAAGTGTATTACTCTGGTTATTTTTGTAAGTAAATCCTCTGTGAAATTCCACAGCAGATCAACAATGTGTAAATGTTGGAAATGCTTCTACTTGGCAAAAATTAAGGCAATTTTCCACTGCTTGTTTTCTCGAGGAAAATCTCATGTCCACTCCACAAAAAATATCCGCAGAGTAAATAGACAAGAGCTGAGCACGTCAATGTATGCTGCAGATATCAATGTGAACTTCTTCTTCGCAGCAAATACCGCTGCTGAAATGATTGACGGACCTCCACTCCGGGCGGGCACAGTCAACACTTTTCCTAAAAGTAGACGACAGCCTCACTGACTGTTGCGCTCGCCATCCCAGCTCTTTCCAGAAGAACGTTTGTGCATCTGCTCCATCCAGACGTGATATTCGATATTATAATGTATAAACGGACATTTATTCTTCCGCAGGCACAAAAATAAGTGTCAAAATGTCGCTTTTTGTTAAGAAAATCAGTTTCCTATTTTTCCGAGTCTGAAGGGCAAATCATGAAGGCGGCGGCGGCGGTGTAGGCCACAGGCACTGTGAGATGCTCGGCGAGCTTCGCGCAGGGTCATTGCCGGATTGTCATCTGGGCTTTTTTTCAGGGCTTGTTAGCCGCTTTCCTGCTTTAAATGACCCTCAGTCCTTCAGGTAATCGACCAGTAATTTGGGTTGGAGAACCTGCAGCACGTAATAGGCTTCCAGGTTGTATTAAACTAAACAGAAGCCGCTCCATTTTAATCTCACTTAAGCATAAAATTAGGATTGATCAGTGCGGTAGGACGCCGGGCTCGTTACTGAGCAGCTCCGGTGTCACCAACATCACAACGAAGAGCAAACACGGATACTACGATGACAGCCAGATTGATGAGCGGCACACTCCTCACCAAGATGGCATGAGCTCATGGCTTGGGGTCTTTCTCCCTTGGAGAGTCTTCCCCCAGCACAGGGCAGCAGCTTTCTGCATCTTCAAACTAACAACAATCCATAAGATTCGACTTGACTTGAAGACAGAAGCAGCAATGTGACCGAACTCTAAAGTTAAAGGAGTTGTTTTAATAAAAAAAAAAAATATAGTGCCACTTCTATCTCAGGTTGTGTGCGGTATTGCAGCTCGGTGCTAAAGGAATGCAATGAACACGGGTGGATGTTTTTAAGGATCCTTAAAGATCATCACCTCTCCGTTTCTTAGACACTGATGATGGAGTTCAGTGAGGACCTTATTAATCTATATTAATTCTAATAAGTCTCTATGATGGCGACATTATAGTGCCTCTGCCAATTACAGGTGTGCCGTCACGGCATGTCGCCGCCGCCTCAGGGGTGGCTGTAGAGGTATCGACGAATGGACCAGGGAAGAGGCACCGTGGGAGCACAAAAGGAGGTGCGAATAGAGTTTATTCTTTAGACTCAATGATTTAAGCCCTTCATGACTGATGACGTACATTTACGTCATCAGCCGTGTCTCTGCCTTTGATGCAAGTTCACACGCCATCAAATGTCTCTAACGGCCACGGCTGGATCTCAGTTAAATGCTGCTGTCAAACACTGACAGCGGCATTTAACACGCGCAGACAGGAAGCGCGTCATTGATCCCGTCCATCCTCGCCCCGGTCACGTGATCTCGGAGTGCCAATGAGTTGTCGTAACTGCCAGAATTACGATTTTTGGTCGTGGCGACAATGCAATAAAATGTAATAAGAGGCGATCAAAACATCGTATCTACTCCAACATTGTATCAGTAAAAACGTCAGCTCAGGGCTCAAAAAATAAGCCTTTACCCAGCCCCTGATCCCGAAAAATGAGAACGTTACAGATCTTGGAAAATGGCGACAAATGCAAAAAAAAAAAAAAAAAATTCACAAATTTCCAACTTCTTTTTTACCACCTAAATTTAAAAAAACTTCTATACATGTTTGGTATCTGGAGAATCATTACTAGATCAATTTTACCATATAGTGAACATGGTAAATAAAAAATCCCCAAAAAACAATTATGGAATTGCACTTTTTTTTGCAATTTCCCCGCACTTGGAATTTTTTTCCCTTTTTCCAGTGCATTATGTGGCAGAATGAATGGTGTCGTTCAAAAGTACAACTCGTCCTGCAAAACAACAGCCATCACTCTGCTATATGGCTGGAAAAATAAATAAAGTTATGGCTCTTGGAAAAGTGGGAGGAAAAAACGAAAGACAGAAAATCGCCCGAGGTGGGAGGAGGGCACCATATCAAAAATGCTGCTGGCAAAAATTCTTCAGAATTGCCCCACATTTCATCCTTTGCACAACCTGTCGCTTACTGCAAACCTTAGTGAATTCTCATCATCCATCATGCCGCCACTGAAACATGCAATGGATTTTTGGATTTTCCACCCGCCCTGTGTCCACGCAGTTTGGGAATGTTCCCTCTGAGGTTTTTTCATTTATGTGAATTGAAGTGGATCCGCTTCCAAATCCACAGCAAAAATCACAGTCTGACCATATCCAGATTTTCATCAAAGTTTTGTTCCCGTTTCATCAGTTTTTCTCTGATGAGAAAAAAAAAAGTTTCTCCAGCTTTTCCTACTTATCTACTTGGATGGCATCCGATTTTTTTTGCGGACTCATAGACATTCATTGCTGAATTTGATTCAACACTCGGATCAACATCGGTTATGTCTCAGTGATTTTGCCCAAATCAATCATTCCGCAAAAAATCATGGACATGTGAATGTCCCCATAGCCGAAAAACACAGATACCACTCATATGAAAAAGTGAAGTGTGAATGAGTCCATAAACTTGTCTTGGCTGCGCCTCTGCAGGTAAGGCCACGTTCCCACGTTCCGTATTTGGTCAGTATTTTACATCAGTATTTGTAAGCCAAAACCAGGAGAGGGTGATAAATACAGAGGTGGTGACGTGTTTCTATTATACTTTTCCTCTGATTGTTCCACTCCTGATTTTAGCTTACAGATACTGATGTAAAATACTGACCAAATACGGAACGTGTGAACGTGGCCTAAGGCTACGTTCATACATTTTCGGTCCTAGTTCTGTCTGTGAAAAAGACTGACAGCCCTCGGACAAATAGGGTTGTTCAGATGACAAAGTTTTTGTTTTTTTTATTTTGTTTTTTTTTTACACAAAACAAATGTCTACGTGAAAAAAAAAGTCACATCCTGCACTATTCTCTTCCATATTTCGGATGAGACTCACCTATTCAAGTCTATAGGTCTTCGAGAAAAATCGCATCCCATATGAATCAACTGTGTAGCACCCGATTTTTGCGAATGGATTGCCATTATTAACATTTCGTTTTTGTACATTTTATTCACTTCTGATGTATAAAAACAGATGCGGCTCAGGTGAGAATACGGATGAAAAATTGTCCATTTTTTTGGATGAAAATCTGACGATTTTTTATATACTGGTGTGACTTTAATAGAATCCTAGAATGTTAGAGTTGGAGGGACCTCCAGGGTCCTCGTGTCCAACCCCCTGCTCAATGCCGGATTCACTAAACCATCTCAGACAGATGTCTGTCCAGCCTCTGTGTGAAGACTTCCATTGAAGGAGAAATCACCACTGTAACGGGTCTGGGAGGCGGAACCTCTGAGCTACTATACAAGGGGGCGGTCCTTGTAAGGGAGCGGGTGGCGACCAGGCAGGCAGTCACAGCAGGTGACCGGGACAGTCTCTAGAAGAACGGGCAGGAGGTCACGGCAAGTGACCGGGGCAGTCTCTGGATGAACGGGCAGATGGTCACGGCAAGTGACCGGGGCAGTCTCTGGGTGAACGGGCAGATGGTCACGGCAAGTGACCGGGGCAGTCTCTGGGTGAACGGGCAGATGGTCACGGCAAGTGACCGGGGCAGTCTCTGGGTGAACGGGCAGATGGTCACGGCAAGTGACCGGGGCAGTCTCTGGGTAAAGGGTTGGTACGACCTGTGGCGGCTGATGGTAGACGTGAGCTCCCAGGTGAGCAGGCGAGAGTCTCTGGATAAACGGGTGGTCACAGCATGTGACGGCAGAGACTCCAGGAAGACCAACAGACAGGCGGCAGATGAGCGCTCCCAGGTGAGCGGGCAGAAGTCTCTGGACAGGCGGGTGGTCACAGCACGTGACGGCAGAGCCTCCAGGTAGGCTAGCAGACAGGCAGCAGATGAGCGCTCCCAGGTGAGCGGGCAGGAGTCACTGGACAGGCAGGTGGTCACAGCACGTGACGGCAGAGCCTCCAGGTAGGCTAGCAGGCAGGTAGCAGGTGTGTGCTCCCAGGAGAGTGGGCAAGCTGGTCCATAGACAGACTGACAAGAGTTGGAAGGCAGACCGTCGGACCTCAGGCAAGCAGGCAGGTAGTTGATGTGCGCTCCCAGGTGAGCGGGCAAGCTGGTCCTTAGACAGACTGACAGGAGTAGTAAGACAGACCGTCGGACCTCAGGCTAGCAGGCAGGTAGCAGAATATTAGGCAGGAATAAGACAGCAAGCTGGCAGGAATCTGGCAGGTATCTGGCAGGTAACTGGCAACGGGACCTGAGGGCTGAAGCAGAGTAGTGAACAGTGCAACAACATTGCTCGGGCACCTCCATTTTGGAGGAGGTGCCTTATATATGGTGAAGTCCTTGGCCGGGGACTCCTTAGGACGGCGCGCGCGGCCCCTTTAAGAGGGAGGGAGAGCGCGCGCGCCCTAAGCACAGTGGCCGGGAAGGAGCGCGCGCTGCCAGCAGAGCGGGAGGAGGACGCCGGGCACGGAGCAGAGAGGTGAGGGGAACAGCGTCCCTGCCTAGCAGAGGGCAGGGACGCCGGCGCTACAACCACCTCTCGTGGCCGCCTGTTCCCCTCATTGATCTCCCTCACTGTCAAAAAGTTTTGTTTAATATCTAATCTAAAATGTAATTTTCTATTTTTTGTAGGCAACAACTAAAGCTATGAGCCACAGGCTCCAGTAAAAATTTGCAGAGTTCATGGTCTTTTCTGTGAAGGTCACAATGAAGTAATAATTATATGGCAGCTGAACAATGGTAAAGACATAAAGGTGGCTAATAAAGGTCTCATTCAGACTTCCGTTTTTCATAGCTCCTAACCGTCCCGGATTCAGCGGGACTGTCCTGATTTGAAGGCTCCGTCCCAGCACGATAAAGCTTCGTCCCGCGCTCCTAATGCTCATCTCTCTCTGACGTCTTGATCGCTCCTTAGTTCCTCCTCGGGGAAGGAGGGGTGCATCTTTCTTTCTCTGTGCATAAATTTAATTATATTATTCACTTCTTCTCCCGCCTGTGATCGGGACTCCCCGTTTTTCATAGCTCCCAACTGTCCCGAATTCAGCGGGACTGTCCCGATTTGAATGCTCCGTCCTGACACGTCAGAGCTTTGTCCTGCGCTCCTAATGCTCACCTCTCTCCAACATCTTGATCGCGCCATAGCTCCTCCTCGGGGGCGGGGCCGCATCTCTCTGCATAAATTAAATTATATTAATCACTTCTCCCTCCTGTGATCGGGACTTGAACTCGACGGCTCCATGTTTACAGGCTGCAGACCACAGACTTTACCCGAATCCACAGCAAAATCTGCAGTAATTAGATTTGCCTGCTGATTTCTTCTTCCCCATCAAGTTCAGTGGGGAAAACTAGAAACAAATCTACACACTTTGTGCAAAATTAGACACACAGGACATTTTCTGACGAGTGCATATTGGATTTGTTAGGCTGTGTGCCCACGATGCGTTTCTTTGTGCGTTTTTTGGTAAGTATTTGCAGCGCGTAAACGCTCCAGAAATGCATTGCATACCTTATCCCATGACTTCCTATGACATTCTGCAATTTCTGTGCACATGGTCAGGATTTTTTCTGCGCGGATTTTACTCGCAGAAAAAATACGGACATGACCAATTCTTGTGCGTTTCTGCATGCGTATTTGCCTATACAATGCATTGGAAAAACGCATGGCAAATACGCATGCAAATACGCGTCAAAAGCGCATGTAAAAACTTTTTTCTGCCAAGGAGATGCAGAAATTCTCAGGAAACTTTCTGCTTCATTTCTGCATCGTGGGCACTAAGCCTTAAAATTTTATCCAGTTTTCTGCAGCTGAAATTCTTTGTAGATTTTCCTCCGAAAAAAATTGGACAGAAACCCTGCGACTTCTCCATCCCAGGTGGATGTAACCTGAAAGATTTTTGGAACTGCATCATATAATCTGTCCATTTTTCAGCAGGGGACAAAAGGGAGGACAATAGAAGGTCCTCCCCACGGAAAGCAAAAATAAAAACGTGATCTGACTCAATTAAAGGGAAATTCAGGCCATTAAAGGCTACTATGTAGATCCCTCTAATGAAAAAAAGATTATTGATACTTATTGCAAAATTCAACACCACTTTTCACTTAGAGGAAATGTACAGAGAAACAATGAGGCTTTTGAAGGGTTGATGACGTCTCCATTCTCCGAGTTCACAGCCGTGATGTACAATTAATACATTTTGATGAGCAGCATGAGGATATGAAAGATTTATATGGACCACGTCTTGAGAGAGGTTGGACAGCAATGACCTCTGCCCCATCTGCAGCTCATGGCCTAGATCCCCCAGCAATTAATCTAAATAATGACTTCCTCGCTGTCAGATGAGTGAGGGTCCCATAGTGAAGTGTCATTACATTCCCAACCATGTCCATGTTCCTATCTAGACTGAAAGGATGAAGCACGGTGTGTTCTTGTTCTACTGTACTAATATAGCAGATTTCATTTATTCCTAAAGATTTTCGTTAACATCATTGTTAGAATTTATGTTGATAATTTAGGCTAATAGCTGCTTATGTAGTCTCTTAAAGGGGTTATTCATTTTCCAATATGATGAGCTGGTAACATGGACTCCTGTGCATGGACCTCAACAATCAGCCATTATCAAGGGGAAAACTACCACATAAGACATTGTATCTACTATACAGATGTGCTGTCTATAGCTACTATAATACTGCCCCCTATGTACAAGAATATAACTACTATAATACTGCCCCTATGTACAAGAATATGACTACTATAATACTGCCCCTATGTACAAGAATATAGCTACTATAATACTGCTCCTATGTACAAGAATATAACTACTATAATACTGCTCTCCATGTACAAGAATATAGCTACTATAATACTGCTCCTATGTACAAGAATATAACTACTATAATACTGCCCCCTATGTACAAGAATATAGCTACTATAATACTGCTCCTATGTACAAGAATATAACTAGTATAATAATGCCCCTATGTGCAAGAATATAACTACTATAATACTGCCCCCTATGTACAAGAATATAACTACTATAATACTGCCCCCTATGTACAAGAATATAGCTACTATAATACTGCTCCTATGTACAAGAATATAACTACTATAATAATGCCCCTATGTGCAAGAATATAACTACTATAATGCTGTCCTCTATGTACAAGAATATAACTACTATAATACTGCCCCTATGTACAAGAATATAGCTACTATAATACTGCCCCTATGTACAAGAATATAACTACTATAATACTGCCCCCTATGTACAAGAATATAGCTACTATAATACTGCTCCCTATGTACAAGAATATAGCTTCTATAATACTGCTCCTATGTACAAGAATATAACTACTATAATACTACCCCCATGTAGAAGAATATAGCTACTATAATACTGCTCCTATGTACAAGAATATAACTACTATAATAATGCCCCTATGTGCAAGAATATAACTACTATAATACTGCCCCCTATGTACAAGAATATAGCTACTATAATACTGCTCCTATGTACAAGAATATAACTACTATAATAATGCCCCTTTGTGCAAGAATATAACTACTATAATACTGTCCTATATGTACAAGGATATAACTACTATAATACTGCCCCTAGGTACAAGAATATAACTACTATAATTCTGCCCCCTATGTACAAGAATATAGCTACTATAATACTGCTCCTATGTACAAGAATATAACTACTATAATACTGCCCCTATGTGCAAGAATATAACTACTATAATACTGTCCTATATGTACAAGGATATAACTACTATAATACTGCCCCTAGGTACAAGAATATAACTACTATAATTCTGCCCCCTATGTACAAGAATATAGCTACTATAATACTGCTCCTATGTACAAGAACATAACTACTATAATACTGCCCCCTATGTACAAGAATATAACTACTATAATACTGCCCCCTATGTACAAGAATATAACTACTATAATACTGCCCCCTAAGTACAAGAATATAGCTACTGTAATACTGCTCCTATGTACAAGAATATAACTACTATAATACTGCCACCTATGTACTAGAATATAGCTACTATAATACTGCTCCTATGTACAAGAATATAACTACTATAATGCTGCCCCTATGTACAATAATATAACTACTATAATACTGCCCCCTATGTACAAGAATATAACTATTATAATACTGCCCCCTATGTACAAGAATATAACTACTATAATACTGCCCCTATGTACAAGAATATAGCTACTATAATACTGCTCCTATGTACAAGAATATAGCTACTATAATACTGCCCCTATGTACACGAATATAACTTCTATAATACTGCCCCTATGTACAAGAATATAACTACTATAATACTGCCCCCTATGTACAAGAATATAACTACTATAATACTGCCCCCTATGTACAAGAATATAACTACTATAATACTGCCCCCTATGTACAAGAGTATAACTACTATAATACTGCCCCCTATGTACAAGAATATAACTACTATAATACTGCCCCCTATGTACAAGAATATAGCTACTATAATACTGCTCCCTATGTTCAAGAATATAGCTACTATAATACTGCTCCCTATGTACAAGAATATAGCTACTATAATACTGCTCCTATGTACAAGAATATAACTACTATAATACTACCCCCTATGTACAAGAATATAGCTACTATAATACTGCTCCTATGTACAAGAATATAACTACTATAATAATGCCCCTATGTGCAAGAATATAACTACTATAATGCTGCCCCCTATGTACAAGAATATAGCTACTATAATACTGCTCCTATGTACAAGAATATAACTACTATAATACTGCCCCTATGTGCAAGAATATAACTACTATAATACTGCCCTATATGTACAAGGATATAACTACTATAATACTGCCCCTATGTGCAAGAATATAACTACTATAATACTGTCCTATATGTACAAGGATATAACTACTATAATACTGCCCCTAGGTACAAGAATATAACTACTATAATACTGCCCCCTATGTACTAGAATATAACTACTAAAATACTGCCCCCTATGTACAAGAATATAACTACTATAATACTGCCCCCTAAGTACAAGAATATAGCTACTGTAATACTGCTCCTATGTACAAGAATATAACTACTATAATACTGCCACCTATGTACTAGAATATAGCTACTATAATACTGCCCCCTATGTACAAGAATATAACTACTATAATACTGCCCCCTATGTACAAGAATATAACTACTATAATACTGCCCCCTAAGTACAAGAATATAGCTACTGTAATACTGCCCCCTATGTACAAGAATATAACTATTATAATACTGCCCCTATGTACAAGAATATAACTACTATAATACTGCCCCCTATTTACAAGAATATAGCTACTATAATACTGCTCCTATGTACAAGAATATAGCTACTATAATACTGCCCCTATGTACAAGAATATAACTTCTATAATACTGCCCCTATGTACAAGAATATAACTACTATAATACTGCCCCCTATGTACAAGAATATAGCTACTATAATACTGCCCCTATGTACAAGAATATAACTTCTATAATACTGCCCCTATGTACAAGAATATAACTACTATAATACTGCCCCCTATGTACAAGAATATAACTACTATAATACTGCCTCCTAGCTGTGAGGACGTGTCTGAGTAGCTCTCCTGATGTCTGGAGCAAGCCCGGGGAGGGGCCACCCTGGGCGGGGAAGCTCCCCAAGCAAGGCCCAGGCTTCCCTGGCCTACACTGGGAGACAACTCCCAGGCTTCTTCTAATGGGAATACAAATCCCAGAGTCATCCTTAAGCAATGCAAAGCAACAAGCCAAAGCTCCACTGTTTCCAAGAAGGAAGAAAGAGTGAATGTGAGTAAAGTTATGGAAGGAACAGCAGCTGCAGTTACAGCAAAGAAACCTGAAGTGAAACTGTCAGTAAGTAAAGAAATGCAGCAAAGTCCAAAAACAAGTAATTCCCCAAAGGAATCTTCTGTCAGCAAACAGAGGCAGCCTGGTGCAGAGAAGGTGAGGCAGCTCCCATCACCGGCCTCAGGTGTGCAGCTCACTCCTCCACACAGGCAGAGACGGACATCTCTGGAGAGGCAGACATTGCAAGAAAACCTGCAGCAGCAAGACACGGTGACCGGCATGGCGCGCTCAGGACGCACAAGGGCACAGTCGAGTGGCAGCAGTAAGAGTGCTGTGGAGCCCGGAGCCAGCAGTGGTACCATAAAGTCATCTGTGGTAAAACCAAAGGAGACCTCTGTGTTCAAAAACCCAGAGCCATTGTCCAATCCTCAGAAGGAGACGGCGCGTGCACCCGAGCTGCAGCTGGCAGAGGAGATACCTGGCCTGGTAAAGAAGATGGGTGAGTTACAGCAGCAAAGACAAATGCTGCAAATGGAGATTGATGTTATCTATAAACTGAAGGCTGCTAATCCTGACAGTAATGCTATGTGTGACCAGAGACTTTACTCACTGGGTGTGGAGCTGGCGAATGTGGTCAGGGACATAGACTGTATCCTGGAGAGGATGGGGCCCCTGGCAGAGACCTACAGAAACCGGGAGCGGTTCACCTCTCACAAGCAGGACTTTGTTGTGGAGTCCAGGACCTCTGATGCTGGATTAGGGTCAGAGACTGTTCAGGATGAACCCCTGAAGCAGCAGACACGACCTGTGTTACAAGCTGCACGTTTCTGTTTCCAGGAGGGACAAATACTGCAGCAGCAGCAGACTGTAGCTGAGCCTGAGCAGCAACATGTACCTCAGAATCCAGCAGAGGCACCACAAGTCCCAGAATGCTCAACACAAGAGCAGGACATTGCATGTATGACTGTGTGTATTGATGGTGCACAGCACAGCTCTAATGCTGATGCACAGGCTGGGGATGACCCCACTGTACCCAGGGGCTCTGAGGCTGGAGGGGGCTCGCAGTCTGTGGTGGATGTCACATTACCTCATAAAGATATTGTGGTTGATAATAATGTGTGTGATTTTCCCCCTTTGATACCTAATGCACAAGAGGTGACAGGTCCCCCTGCAGCGGACCCTCCCCCTGTTAGTCAGCCCAGTGTGACCCCGCAGGTTCCCCACAGTAATGCCTGGAGCCGTGGTGCTCCGTCCTTCACCTCTGGCACCAACTATACCGGCCAGGCCTTCAAAAGAAGGAACGTGGTGCGATTTAAGCATAGAGGTCTCAAGGAGGATCTGCCGGACAGGAGGTTTGTGGTCAGGGAGCTACTGTGCCGTCAGATGGGGTTTGCGCCATTAAATATCTTGGCAGTGATTAATCTTCCAGACAGACAGGGATATGATGTCAGTTTTAAAATCATGCCTGATCTGGACAGATTCTGGGCTAATTTCCCTAAGTTCAGGGACACGGATGGATGGAACAAATTTATCTTTGTTCCCATTTCTAGGCCAGATACAGTCACTGTAAATATCATCTTCTGGAATGAGGCTGTTCCCCCGCAGGACATTGTGGTGTGGCTCCGGAGGCATTGTGACCTCATCTCTGACCTCACCAAGAATCGTGACGATGATGGTATCTGGACGGGAGGGTGGAAGGTCCTGGTGAAGGTGCGCCAGTGTAACAATGTCACTACCCACTTACCCAACTCCTTCTTCATTGGGCGGGAGAAAGGTGTTTGCTTCTATCCTGGGCAGCCTCGTAAGTGTTTTAAATGTGGCAAGGCGGGTCACCTGGCAAATTCCTGTACTGTGGTCAAGTGCAGTCTGTGCGGGGAAGTCGGCCATGTAGCTGCAGACTGCCAGAATATAAGGTGTAACCTGTGTGGGAAGATCGGCCACCCTCACAAGGACTGTCCCGATGCTTGGCATAACATCTGCAGGGACTTTCCTGATGAGGATTTGGTGGTAGGAGCAGAGGCTCAGGAGGAGGAGGCCTTAATGTCAGGGGAGATACTCACTAGATCAGAGGTCCACCAAGGGTCAGACCATGTAACACCAGAGCAGCAGTGTGAAGAGGGTGCACAGGGGAGCATGGAGGTTGTCCTTCAAGGCCAGTCGCCCCAAGAGGCCTGCACATCTGTATCACCATCTCTACCTGATAATAGTAACAGCAAGCAGACCAAAAGGAGGAAAAAAGACACGTCCTCCCGTAAACCCGAGGAACAATATGATGCTGACCATAAAGCCAAGAAAAAAGTCAGCAGTGGTGTTGGTGTGATGGTCGTATCTAACAGATATGAAGTTCTATCTGAGTCAGATGGAGATTTTGATCAGGAATTGAAAAGAATAGAGGCCGAGTATGAGAGGGAAACAGAGGACCCTCCGCCTACAAAGCGGAAACCCTTACCTATAGACTCTAATGTAGCGTCAGACATGGAGACCAGTAGTGGACAGAACACCTCTGAGTTATGATGACGGGTTCTACTTCTCTGCTCCTCTTATACTGTGTTCTTATGGCCGGATTTTCCCTAAAATTTACATCAAGTAATGTGAACAGCATTAAGGTGAGGAGGACGAGACATGCGGTGTATGACCATCTGAGATACCTTGATGCAGATGTCTTTTTCCTACAGGAAACAAGATTGACATCTCTGGGGCTTATGAGAGAGGCTGAGAGGGAATGGAGATCTGGTCCGTCATTCTGGTCACTGGCTGTGGAGCCTTATGCCGGGGTCGCTATCCTGTTTAACACCAATAATGTGACTTTACATAGAATGACGGAGGTGGTTATGGGAAGGTGTCTGGTCCTGGAAGCCACTGTTCAGGGTAGACGGCTCCGGCTTATTAACATCTATGGGCCTCAGACAGTGACTGACAGGATCCAGCTGTTCAATAATGTGAAGCCATATCTCTTCACCTCTCTCCCGGTGGTGATGGCGGGTGACTTTAATGCCATAATGACATCTGGTGACAGTATCTCAGGCAGGACAGTGACTAGGGATGGCAAAGTCTTAAAAAACATAATTTTGCAGACCGGACTGACTGACGCTTTTACGCAAAGAGGTCGGACGCCAAAATTTACTTACTCATGTTCCAACAGAAGTAGTAGGATAGATTTGGCTTTTGTGAGTCCTACTGAAGTTGTCAGTGCCATCAGTGAGAAAACCGTTCCTTTCTCTGATCACCTTGCCTTGTGTTTCTGCCTGGGGGCCACTAACCGTCCTGACATCGGTAGAGGGTTGTGGAAGCTAAACTCCAGCCTCCTGGATGACATGCATGTTCGGAGTTGTGTCCACTTCCTTTTTCAGGGTCATTTACAGAGGGTAGATTTCTATGACAACATGGCCGACTGGTGGGAGGACGTCAAGGATGATATCAGATCCCTCTTGAAGAGACTGTCAGTTAATAAAGGGAGGAACAAGTACAGCCAGTACCTAAGACTGCGTAAGGAATTGGAGTCACTATTCGGCGGGCGGAGATGACAAAGAGAGGATTGACCGGCTGAAATCTGAGATAAGGCAGTATCAGTACAGCAGGTATACCTCCCTGGTTCTTGAGCGGGATTATGGGACCTTGGGGGCACCTGATCCCTTTGAGAATTGCCGGGAGCGGGTGGCTAATAAATTGGTCACAGGTCTCACCAACCCCCAGGGTGTATTGCAGGAATCTCGGGAGGGTATCCTGGGGGTCGTGAGATCTTATTATACTGACTTGTTTCAGAGGAAAGTTTTGGATAAAGACAAGATGGCTCAATTCTTGGAGGCAACTCCAATGCCTGACACTAACGATCTGGACTTTTCTCCTTTGACAGCAGAATTAACGGTGCAGGAAGTTAAGGAGGCCATTAATAAGTTACATCTGAAGAAGGCACCAGGTCCAGATGGTTTAACAGCAGAATTCTATAAGAAATTCAGAGATCTCCTGGCTCCAATTCTTGTGGATGTTTACAAAAATTGTCTAGAAAATCACCTGATGCCTCCATCCATGAGAGTGTCTTCGTTAATTCTCCTGTCTAAAGGTAAAGAGCCAAGCGACATCAAGAACTGGAGGCCGATTGCCCTCTTGAATGTAGACAGGAAGATTCTGGCAAAGATCCTGTTTTCTAGGTTAGTTTGTTTGTCCCCGGCACTGTTGGCAGGCTCTCAGTTTGGCACAGTAAAAGGGCGGAATATCTCTGGAGCAGTCATCTCGATACGGGAGATGTTTGAGAGATGTAAAGTTCTGCGGTGTGGGAGATATGTTGTCAGTCTGGACCAGGCTAAAGCCTTTGACAGGGTTGATCACGATTATCTGTGGGCCACTTTGTCAAAGTACGGTGTTCCAGGACAATTCGTGGATTGGCTGAAGACTTTGTATAGAGAGGCGCTGAGCTTTCCTCTGATTAATGGTTGGCAGGGTGATACTTTTGGAGTTGAGGCAGGGGTGAGACAGGGCTGCCCGCTCAGTCCGCTCCTGTATGTTTTTGCCATAGACCCGTTTTTGAGGTCACTACAGGAGTGTGACTTTCAGGGGGTGCCGGTCCCCCACTGCTTGCCTCTGACTATTGTCGCCTACGCGGATGATGTGACGTTGGTGATATCTGATCCTCATGAGGTGCGGATGTTATCGGCGGCAATCAGAAGCTACTCGGAGGCCTCTGGGTCTCTGGTCAATCTTGAAAAGAGTCAAGCTCTGTGGACATTGGATTCTGAACCAGGCTTTGATCTGCCACAGTTTGCCAAAGCCTCCACCCATATTAAGATCCTAGGGGTTAAATTTGGGAGGGATGATAATGGCAAGCTAAATTGGGAAGAGAAATTGGAAACCGGAAATGCAAAAGTTCAGCGATGGAAGAACTGGAGGCTGACCTACAGAGAAAGGGTCGCTATGTTGAAGACTTACTTGGTTCCCGTCTTCTTGTACGTCTCTGTCATTTTTCCTTTGCCAGAATCTTTCTCGGCGAGGCTCCTCAGCCTGTTCTTCCAACTCTTGTGGGGGAATAGGTTGAACCCAGTAAAAAGAGGGATTACTTACCTGCAGCGGAGAGAGGGTGGGCTGGATATGCTAAATCCGAGGGTCTTCTTTGACTCCATGTTTCTGAAAGTTAATTTTGGTAACCTGGATTCAAGTGCCCTGTGGGTAAATAGTATCAGGGATTGGATATTGCCTTTTGCAGAGTCTTGGGTGCGAGGCGGCAGTCTCAAGAGGAGGAGATGGACTGGTGACCACCTCCCCCAGTATCTGGAATATGGTCTCAGGTGTCTGAAGAAGTGGGGAGCAGAGAAGTATGAAATTGAGAATAAGACCAGGAAGGACCTGTATGTCAGGATATGCCGGACTTTCTTTTGTGTGCAGCCTGCACTGAGAGACTGCACAACTACCACCTTGCTGGAAAGTCTGAGGTTTCTCAATGCAGCGAGACTCCCAGCTAAGTTTTTTGACATCGCCTGGCTGTCGCTACATGGAAAACTATATGTTCGGGGTAACCTTAAGTACCTTAGTGTGTCAGATCGAATGTGTCCCCTGGGTTGTCAGCAAGAAGAGACAATGGCACATTTTATAATGGAGTGCTGGGGTGGAAGGAAAATATGGGAGGAAGTATCTTGTAAGTTAAAAGTCCCAAGATTGCTGACCCTAAAATACCCAGATATCATCTATGGTGTCCCATCTACTGTAAGTAACATTGACCGGGGGACCATGTATCTGATAATAACAGTCATAAAATACTATCACTGGCATACGAGAACCCGCGTCTCCATCAGCAGTGAACCCTTCCATCATACCGCAGCCGTGAGCCTGATCCTGTCTGAATTGAGGTGTATAAAATGTCTAGAGATCAGGAAAAATGGTAAAAACAAAACATTATGAAGGAATGTACACATGGATTAATGTTGATATACAATAACAAATCAATTTTTGTTGGTTAATCGTTTCATTTTTTTTTTTTTTTTTTTCCTCTCGCCCTATTTCGAGAGCAATGGACTTGAGCTAATTCTACTGTAATATTTTTATGTTATTAGATTTTTATTGTTTTTGTTTCTGTTGAATGATTATGGTTTTGCTTTTGTTTTTTGATCGGATTGTATTGTAATATGTACTGTTTTTTTACTAATAAAAATTGCCCCCTATGTACAAGAATATAACTACTATAATACTGCCCCCTATGTACAAGAATATAACTACCATAATACTGCCCTCTATGTTCAAGAATATAGCTACTATAATACTGCTCCTATGTACAAGAATATAACTACTATAATACTGCCCTTATGTACAAGAATATAACTAGTATAATACTGCTCCTATGTACAAGAATATAACTACTATAATACTGCCCTCTATGTACAAGATTATAACTACTGTAATACTGCCCCTTATGTACAAGAATATAACTACTATAATACTGCTCCTATGTACAAGAATATAACTACTGTAATACTGCCCCTATGTACAAGAATATAACTACTGTAAACTGCCCCCTATGTACAAGAATATAACTACTATAATACTGCCTCGCTGTCAGATGAGTGAGGGTCCCATAGTTAAGTGTCATTACATTCCCAACCATGTCCATGTTCCTATCTAGACTGAAAGGATGAAGCACGGTGTGTTCTTGTTCTACTGTACCAATATAGCAGATTTCATTTATTCCTAAAGATTTTCGTTAACATCATTGTTAGAATTTATGTTGATAATTTAGGCTAATAGCTGCTTATGTAGTCTCTTAAAGGGGTTATTCATTTTCCAATATGATGAGCTGGTAACATGGACTCCTGTGCATGGACCTCAACAATCAGCCATTATCAAGGGGAAAACTACCACATAAGACATTGTATCTACTATACAGATGTGCTGTCTATAGCTACTATAATACTGCCCCCTATGTACAAGAATATAACTACTATAATACTGCCCCTATGTACAAGAATATAACTACTTTAATACTGCCCCCTATGTACAAGAATATAACTACTATAATACTGCCCCCTATGTACAAGAATATAACTACTATAATACTGCCCCTATGTACAAGAATATAACTACTTTAATACTGCCCCTATGTACAAGAATATAACTACTATAATACTGCCCCCTATGTACAAGAATATAACTACTATAATACTGCCCCCTATGTACAAGAATATAGCTACTATAATACTGCTCCCTATGTACAAGAATATAACTACTATAATACTGTCCTATATGTACAAGGATATAACTACTATAATAATGCCCCTAGGTACAAGAATATAACTACTATAATTCTGCCCCCTATGTACAAGAATATAGCTACTATAATACTGCTCCTATGTACAAGAACATAACTACTATAATACTGCCCCCTATGTACAAGAATATAACTACTATAATACTGCCCCCTATGTACAAGAATATAACTACTATAATACTGCCCCCTATGTACAAGAATATAGCTACTGTAATACTGCTCCTATGTACAAGAATATAACTACTATAATACTGCCACCTATGTACTAGAATATAGCTACTATAATACTGCTCCTATGTACAAGAATATACAGTAACTACTGTAATGCTGCCCCTATGTACAATAATATAACTACTATAATACTGCCCCCTATGTACAAGAATATAACTATTATAATACTGCCCCCTATGTACAAGAATATAGCTACTATAATACTGCTCCTATGTACAAGAATATAGCTACTATAATACTGCCCCTATGTACAAGAATATAACTTCTATAATACTGCCCCTATGTACAAGAATATAACTACTATAATACTGCCCCCTATGTAGAAAAATATAACTACTATAATACTGCCCCCTATGTACAAGAGTATAACTACTATAATACTGCCCCCTATGTACAAGAATATAACTACTATAATACTGCCCCCTATGTACAAGAATATAACTACCATAATACTGCCCTCTATGTTCAAGAATATAGCTACTATAATACTGCTCCTATGTACAAGAATATAACTACTATAATACTGCCCTCTATGTACAAGATTATAACTACTGTAATACTGCCCCTTATGTACAAGAATATAACTACTATAATACTGTCCCTATGTACAAGAATATAACGACTACAATACTGCTCCTATATACAAGAATATAACTACTATAATACTGCCCCCTATGTACAAGAATATATCTACTATAATACTGCTCCTATGTACAAGAATATAACTACTATAATACTGCCCCTATGTACAAGAATATAACTACTATAATACTACTCCTATGTACAAGAATATAACTACTATAATACTGCCCTCTATGTACAAGAATATAACTACTATAATACTGCCCTCTATGTACAAGAATATAACTACTGTAATACTGCCCCCTATGTACAAGAATAATACTACTATAATACTGCCTCTATGTACAAGAGTATAACTACTATAATACTGCCCCTATGTACAAGAATATAACTACTATAATACTGCCCCTATGTACAAGAGTATAACTACTATAATACTGCTCCTATGTACAAGAATATAACTACTATAATACTACCCCTATGTACAAGAATATAACTACTATAATACTACTCCTATGTACAAGAATATAACTACTATAATACTGCCCCTATGTACAATAATATAACTACTATAATACTGCCCTCTATGTATAAGAATATGGCTACTATAATACTGCCCCTATGTACAAGAATATAACTACTATAATACTGCTCCTATGTACAAGAATATAACTACTATAATACTGCCCCTATGTACAAGAATATAACTACTATAATACTGCTCCTATGTACAAGAGTATAACTACTATAATACTGCTCCTATGTACAAGTATATAACTACTATAATACTGCCCCTATGTGCAAGAATAAAACTACTATAATACTGCTCCTATGTACAAGAATATAACTACTATAATACTGCCCCCTATGTACAAGAATATAACTACTTTAATACTGCCCCCTATGTACAAGAATATAACTACTATAATACTGCTCCTATGTACAAGAATATAACTACTATAATACTGCTCCTATGTACAAGAATATAACTATTATAATACTGCTCCTATGTACAGGAATATAACTACTATAATACTGTCCCCTATTTACAAGAATATAGCTACTATAATACTGCCCCTATGTACAAGAATATGACTACTATAATACTGCTACTATGTACAAGAATATAACTACTATAATACTGCCCCTATGTACAAGAATATAACTACTATAATACTGCCCCCTATGTACAAGAATATAACTATTATAATACTGCCCCTATGTACAAGAATATAACTACTATAATGCTGCTCCTATGTACAAGAATATAGCTATTATAATACTGCTCCTATGAACAAGAATATAACTACTATAATGCTGCTCCTATGTACAAGAATATAACTACTATAATACTGCCCCTATGTACAAGAATATAACTACTATAATACTGCCCCCTATGTACAAGAATATAACTACTATAATACTGTCCCTATGTACAAGAATATAACTACTATAATACTGCCACTATGTACAAGAATATAACTACTATAATACTGCTCCTATGTACACGAATATAACTACTATAATACTGCTCCTATGTACACGAATATAACTACTATAATACTGCCCCTATGTACAAGAATATAAATACTATAATACTGCCCCCTATGTACAAGAATATAACTACTATAATACTGTCCCTATGTACAAGAATATAACTACTATAATACTGCCACTATGTACAAGAATATAACTACTATAATACTGTCCCTATGTACAAGAATATAACTACTATAATACTGCTCCTATGTACAAGAATATAACTACTATAATACTGTCTCTATGTACAAGAATATAACTACTATAATACTGCCCCCTATATACAAGAATATAACTACTATAATACTGCCACCTATGTACAAGAATATAACTACTATAATACTGCCCCTATGTACAAGAATATAACTACTATAATACTGCTCCTATGTACAAGAATATAACTACTATAACACTGCCCCATATACAAGAATATAACTAATATAATAATGTCCCCTATATACAAGAATATAACTAATATAATACTGTCCCCTATATACAAGAATATAACTACTATAATACTGCCCCCTATATACAAGAATATAACTACTATAATACTGCCACCTATGTACAAGAATATAACTACTATAATACTGCCCCTATGTACAAGAATATAACTACTATAATACTGCTCCTATGTACAAGAATATAACTACTATAACACTGCCCCATATACAAGAATATAACTAATATGATACTCATTTATGTTGGAAAACATGGATCTGAACATCTGTCTAGACGATTTGTCTTTTAGATGCAATTACTTTCTAATCTTGCTGTTATCCCTGTCTTTACCTTTCCTGATGACGTCTGGTTTGCCAGTAGTGTGAAGTATTGAATGGCTTTTTGGAAATTGTGGAAACAGTAGCAGGGCCCAATATTTGCGTGACATTTTTACACCTGTTTTGTGTCTGGTATATACGGCTCCTTTAATTAGTAAAGTTCTGTTCCTTACCCAGTATATGCCGACCTCTAAAATCCCTTACCTAAGGACAGGAGGAGGTCATCAGTCTCGCCATTCCCTTGGTTCTTTGTCAAAAAGTGGACACAGCTAATGAGGTTTGTTTGGTGCAGCACAAATTTTCCGACACAGATAGAGATCCCTTCAGCGGAAATAAATTTGTTTGGCTTTACCTGTTAACTTAGCGATTAATAATAGCCGTGAAGCGCAGGTCAGGGAGGTCACCAGCCGTACAGTCACCGTGCCTCCACCACCCGCAGTATTAGGGGAGATTCGCTCATCTTCTGTAATATATTTATACACTGTCATCTAATAGGACAATTATCATGCACTCAGGGGACAGGCGGCACAGAGTGCACTCAGTATTTTGGAAAATCTATTTCAAGCTTTTATCAATACAGGTAAAAAAAAACATTTCAGAATTATATTTCCTAATCAATTAGAAATACTGATTCTGCAAATATTGCGCAGCTTTGCATTTCATTTAAAGGGAATGTGTCATCAGAAAATGATCCACTGTATTTTTTTTTTTATATTAGATGTATTCTTTATTTTTGATATTTTGTTTTCTAATTTCCCATAACAGAATCTATATACAGTACAGACCAAAAGTTTGGACACACCTTCTCATTTAAAGATTTTTCTGTATTTTCATGACTATGGAAATTGTACATTCACACTGAAGGCATCAAAACTATGAATTAACACATGTGGAATTATATACTTAACAAAAAAGTGTGAAACAACTGAAAATATGTCTTATATTCTAGGTTCTTCAAAGTAGCCACCTTTTGCTTTGATGACTGCTTTGCACACTCTTGGCATTCTCTTGATGAGCTTCAAGAGGTTGTCTAGGGGCTGTACTCTCTCAAGAGATAAATGGGGAAGAACATCCCATTCTCTATCTGAGCCGAAAGCTGTCCTCCTGTGAGAAGAACTACGCCATAGTAGAGAAAGAGTATTTAGACATAAAATGGGCCGTGGACACACTGAAGTATTACCTACTAGGCCCGAAGTTTAGATTAGTATCAGACCATGCCCCGTTGAGATGGTTGAGGGAGAAGAGAGGTAAAAATGCCAGGGTAACTAGATGGTTCCTAGGGCTCCAAGATTTTAACTTTCATGTGGAGCATAGGCCCGGGAAGTTACATGGGAATGCAGATGCCCTCTCTAGGATTCCCTGCCTGGTGTCAGAAAGTGCCCAAACCCCCCGGCTTTTGGCAGAGGGGGGGAATATGTGACAGTGTCACTGGTTTTATATGTGCGGGGAGGTATGTGTCACTCAGGATGCTCTCCTGTGTGAACTAAGACCTACTTTATTTCTGCCAGCATGTTATATGCTGGTGGGTTTACTCTGTAAAGGGTGTGTGGTTTTATGGGAATAGCAAAGAGGGCGGGACGCCATTCCCCCTACCTCCTCTCAGGGTGTGGCTGAGCAATGTGTAAAAGCTCAGTCCCTTTTTTTTTTCTCTGGAGTGTGGTCTGGAGAGTGAAGTCTCCAGACAGTGTTGTGGAAGCTGCAGAGCTTTTTACAAGGACTTTGTTGTGCAGTTTGTGCTACCAAGAGCGGGCGGAACCCGCTCACCTATGGACTGAGCTATATTCTGTTTTGTTTTCCCGTTTAACCCAAAGGGGGTCTTGTTTATTTTTCCTGTGGAACCCTGCATGAGTTTATGCCATATAATAAACCAGCAGGAAGCTAACCTGAGAACGTGTGTCCTGAGTCTGCCTCCAGGAGAACCGAGCGAGTCGTCTTGCCACAGTGTTTGGAACCTTCCATCCTTATGTCTTCCAATTGTGAGGTATATATAGTGCTTGCCATCACTACCAAACAGATTGAACTTGGATTCATCTGACCACAACACCGACCAATCTGTCTCTGTCCATTGGCTGTGTTCTTTGGCAAACTCAAGTCGGACCTTCCGGTTCTTTGCAGAGACGAAAGGCTTCTTGACTGGACCTCGTGCATTCAACCCTCCGGCTCTTAGCCGTCGCACCATAGTTTGGTGACTCACTTTGACCCCATATTCTTCCTTCATTTCTTGCCAAATCTGTACAGCACTTTTATAAACATCAGATACTGACTTTTTCTTAATAATGTGATCAACTCTGGAGGAAGTTTGCCGTGGTCGTCCACTTGTAGGTTTATCAGCTGTTCCATAACCTTCTTTTTTTATTTCTTGAATATACGTGACACTTGACTCTGAGAACAGTTGAACAGGTGACTTCCATAGCTACCTCTTTTTGACTTTTCCCTGACTTCACTCTCAGAATAATACGCTTCCTGACATCTGGTGATAAATTTGGCTTGGTCTTTGCCATGTTTTAACCTAAAAACACACATAAAAAAAGAAAAATGTAGCAAAATTCGACTTCCCATGACAAAATATGCAAAACAATTGGCCCAGCAAATGCTGAAAACTATCACATAAAGGGATAAAACAATGCCCAACACAATTCTTTTCCTTATAGCTGAAAACCATTTGCTTCCGGTTTACTAAAATTACAAGGAAAATGGCATCACAACAACCAGACCGAAGTAATCACACTTTTACAAAAATGCAAAACTTTTGGTCGCCACTGAATAATATATAGATCCAATAGAAGTTGAAATACAACATGCCTTTCTTTCCCCAATCTTCTGCCATCAGCGGAGAGCCAGGCAGCCCCCCATTCTCTACATCAGTCCCCCATACAGCGAATGATTGTGAGTGTGGCGGAACAGGTCGGACTCCCACAGATCACAAAGTGATCGATCCTACATACCGCAGATCGTTTGATATCATGCCAAATTCCCCAAAGTTTTCTTTGTACCTCTCCTAGCTCCACACTTGTTATATACTCCCCCCCTCGCCACTTGTTTGGATCCATCAGATACTGATCTCTGTGATATAAATTTCGCTGCAGGTTCCCGCAGAAGGTTACAGCATTAAACACACTCTTTATAAAGCGTAATACAACTAATCTCTCTGAAGGGCAAATCATTCAGTGAAATCTCATCTTGGCTTAGGGCGAGTAACTACTGTACACCCGCAGTCCGTAACTCATGGTAAAGACCCGGCCATCGGGTATTAACACTTAATTAAATCTATACGCATCAATGGGCGAGGTTCCAGTGTTTCAAGCAAAGGTTAATTAGACGAGCTGTTTCTGAGGAACAAATCTGAGGGATGTTAATTGACCCAAGCTCCTCTGCCCATTCTGCCCCATAGCAAATTCTGTGTTGTCTGGGAAACTTCACCGGCTTTCTTCTCGCTATAAAGACGTATCAGCCACATTGTATTATTGTTATTATTACATTGTTATTCTTGTATATCCCTAAGGCGTCATATTGAGGAAAAGCAGGGGCGCCTTGGGGGGCATCATAAGGCAGAAAGCTTTCTTTTCTGCATGTGTCGGAACGCCGCACAATGGGGAAATTTTACTGTTTTTAGCGCTCCCCAACTTGTCCGTGCACCCAAACGGAAAGCTTTGTTTTCAGCATCTATCGGAACGCCGCACAATGGGGCAATTTTACTGTTTTTAGCGCTCTCCAACTTGTCCGTGCACCCCAACGGAAAGCTTTCTTTTCAGCATCTATCAGAACACCACACAATGGGGCAATTTTACTGTTTTTAGCACTCTCCAACTTGTCCGTGCACCCCAACGGAAAGCTTTCTTTTCAGCATCTATCAGAACACCACACAATGGGGCAATTTTACTGTTTTTAGCACTCTCCAACTTGTCCGTGCACCCCAACGGAAAGCTTTCTTTTCAGCATCTATCAGAACACCGCACAATGGGGCAATTTTACTGTTTTTAACGCTCCCCAACTTGTTTGTGCACCCCAACGGAAAACTTTCTTTTCAGCATCTATCGGAACGCCGCACAACAGGGCAATTTTACTGTTTTTAGCACTTCCCAACTTGTTTGTGCGCCCCAACGGAAAACTTTCTTTTCAGCATCAGACGGAACTCCGCAGAATCTAGCAGGTTTACTGTTGTTCATGTGCCCTAACCTTGACAGAAAATGCACAAAAATTGCCCTAAAAGTTAAGCCAACAAAGAGATAGTGTAAAGTTAGAGAAAAGTATCCAAAAAGGCGCCGGATTCATCATCCAGAGTTAGCCACCGTGATTAATTTGGCGCATTTTCAGACTGGCTAAAGCGTA
Source organism: Phyllobates terribilis (assembly GCF_046119375.1). Taxonomy (NCBI): domain Eukaryota; kingdom Metazoa; phylum Chordata; class Amphibia; order Anura; family Dendrobatidae; genus Phyllobates; species Phyllobates terribilis. Next base: position 697,754,681 of record NW_027362763.1, on the reverse strand, counting down.
TATTCGGTTTGTGTGACCAGGTAAACCACGGACAGCACACAGGTTCTTGTGAGAAAAAAAATGAGCGTTCCCCAGTCAAATCTGATATGTGGACGACACTCACCCATTGGGTGTGCAAATAAAAAATGGAAGACACAGAGATATTATTCATAGAAATTATTTTTTTCACTGCTCTGTTCCAAATATTACACAAAAAAAAAATTGCGGATTTCAAAAATGGATGTAAGAAATTGACAAACGGCATAATATATGATTAGTGATGAGCAGACCCGTGGAAGTTCGGGTTCTGGTACCCAACTCGAACTTTATTCCAAAGTTTGGTCTGAGTACCAGAACTGTACCCGAACTTAAATCAGAACCCAGACCCCATTGAAAACAGTGGAGACCCGGATTTTTGAGCAAAAATATTCTCTCGTTCCTCCAGCGGACTTCCCTCGGAACTCCGAACATTGCCACAGATTCCCGGGGAAAGTCCGTGTTCAGCGTATAGCACTGGACAATAACTGTCCGATGCCAACGGCGAATTGGTAAGTTTGGGTTCGCCCATCTCTAGATGTGGTGTTTGAAAGTAGGGAAATTGTTTGCTTGTTCTTTTAGGATACAAAACATGATTTTTATACGATGGTCTCAGGATTGGTAAATCTGCTCCCACACTGTGTTCCTTTTTAGACATTCCAAATTATAACTTTCAATCAGGGTTTGAAAATAGGGCTCTGAAATGCTCAGTCATTTTAGAACCCCCCATTTTCGGCATCGGTGGGGTTCCAGCAATGTATATGGCGTCTTTCGGAAGTAAATAAGAGTTACTTCTAGAGAACACGCACCATACAGCAATAAATAGAGTAGCAATCTGTAGTGAACCTATTTGTTGCCATACAGCAACTTTGAGTTGTGCCCATATTAAAAGAAACCTGTTAGGTTCCTCCAGACTCCTAAACTGCCACCTGTATCTTCCAGAGCTGTATTTCTGCAGTTTAATTTTATGATTTTCCAAAACTCTGCTGATATGAGCAGCACACACACTTTTTGTATCACTGTCCCCATCATTGCTGCAGGGCATCAGAAGTGATGATGTAAAATTTTTCGTCACTCATATCTGCTGAAGTTTTGGAACGTCACAATTGACTAACAACAGGAATACAGCTCTGAAAGATACTGATGCTAGTTTGAAGGCTTTTTCGGTACTGTCAGGTTCCCTTAAAAGCGCACTGATTTTTTTTTTAGCAGAAACTCTCCAAATCCTTCTCAAATACACAAAACTTAGTTCTGGAGATGTATTCATGTACTAACAGTGGTTCTCAAGATGTATTCATGTACTAACGGTGCTTCTGGTGATGTATTCATGTACCAACGATGCTTCTGGTGATGTATTCATGTACCAACAGTGGTTCTGGTGATGTATTCATGTACTAAAAGTGGTTCTGGTGATGTATTTACATTCCAAAGGACGTTCTGGTGATGTATTCATGTACCAAAGGTGCTTCTGGTGATGTATTCATGTTCCAGTAGTGGTTCTGGTGATGTATGGTGATGTATTCATGTACTAACGGTGGCTCTGGTGATGTATTCATGTACTAACGGTGGTTCTGGTGATGTATTCATGTACCAAACGTGGTTCTGGTGATGTATTCACATACCAAATGTGGTTCTAGTGATGTATTCATGTAATTACCTCTTTCATTTTTTTTGCATCTTTTGGGATTGGTTCGGTATGGCAATGTGACCCTTGGACCAAAAAATGTTCTGCCTTAAAGACATCATGCATTTCTTGGTGCAATAGTTTTTTGTTAGTTCCCATATAAATAATTATTTGCATCAATATTGTTTTATTATTGTAATTATTGCAGTTTATTATTGTTGTTATTTATTTCAGTTATTATTCATTTTGGTTATTGGTGTATTTTTTGTTTGTATTCAAAGTATATGGACAGGTTCAGGGTATTTTTTTTACTTAAATGCATGTATTTTGGGCTGAAAAACATAATTTTTGCTGTTGTGTTTCTTTAAAAATGTTGGATCTGTTTTTTCCCTGCATATTGCTGGCTGCAGAATGAGTTAACTGAGAATCTGTCAATAAGCGTGTTCTGGTGAGAAGCTTTTTAACTTTTACCTGTCTTTTAGGCTATGTGCCCACAACGTTTTCAAGGAGTTTTTGAAGCTGAAACCATCCAAAATCCTCCTACAAATATCAAAACTATTCAAAATCTTTCTGCTCAGTGGATACAGTAATGACCAATAGTTTGGACATACCTCATTTAAAGATTTTTCTGTATTTTCATGACTATGAAAATTGTACATTCACACTGAAGGCATCAAAACTATGAATTAACACATGTGGAATTCTATACTTAACAAAAAAGTGTGAAACAACTGAAAATATGTCTTATATTCTAGGTTCTTCAAAGTAGCCACCTTTTGCTTTGATGACTGCTTTGCACACTCTTGGCATTCTCTTGATGAGCTTCAAGAGGTAGTCACCAGAAATGGTCTTCCAACAATCTTGAAGGAGTTCCCAGAGATGCTTAGCACTTGTTGGCCCTTTTGCCTTCACTCTGCGGTCCAGCTCACCCCAAACCGTCTCGATTGGGTTCAGGTCTGGTGACTGTGGAGGCCAGGTCATCTGGCGTAGCACCCCATCACTCTCCTTCTTGGTCAAATAGCCCTTACACAGCCTGGAGGTGTGTTTGCGGTCATTGCCCTGTTGAAAAATAAATGATGGTCCAACTAAACGCAAACCGGATGGAATAGCATGCCGCTGCAAGATGCTGTGGTAGCCATGCTGGTTCAGTATGCCTTCAATTTTGAATAAATCCCCAACAGTGTCACCAGCAAAGCACCCCCACACCATCACACCTCCTCCTCCATGCTTCACGGTGGGAACCAGGCATGTAGAGTCCATCCGTTCACCTTTTCTGCGTCGCACAAAGACTCGGTGGTTGGAACCAAAGATCTCAAATTTGGACTCATCAGACCAAAGCACAGATTTCCACTGGTCTAATGTCCATTCCTTGTGCTCTTTAGCCCAAACAAGTCTCTTCTGCTTGTTGCTTGTCCTTAGCAGTGGTTTCCTAGCAGCTATTTTACCATGAAGGCCTGCAGCTCAAAGTCTCCTCTTAACAGTTGTTGTAGAGATGTGTCTGCTGCTAGAACTCTGTGTGGCATTGACCTGGTCTCTAATCTGAGCTGCTGTTAACCTGCGATTTCTGAGGCTGGTTACTCAGATAAACTTATCCTCAGAAGCAGAGGTGACTCTTGGTCTTCCTTTCCTGGGGCGGTCCTCATGTGAGCCAGTTTCTTTGTAGTGCTTGATGGTTTTTGCAACTGCACTTGGGGACACTTTCAAGGTTTTCCCAATTTTTCGGACTGACTGACCTTCATTTCTTAAAGTAATGATGGCCACTTGTTTTTCTTTACTTAGCTGCTTTTTTCTTGCCATAATACAAATTCTAACAGTCTATTCAGTAGGACTATCAGCTGTGTATCCACCAGACTTCTGCACAACACAACTGATGGTCCCAACCCCATTTATAAGGCAAGAAATCCCACTTATTAAACCTGACAGGGCACACCTGTGAAGTGAAAACTATTTCCGGTGACTACCTCTTAAACTCATCAAGAGAATGCCAAGAGTGTGCAAAGCAGCCATCAAAGCAAAAGGTGACTACTTTGAAGAACCTAGAATATAAGACATATTTTCAGTTGTTTCACACTTTTTTGTTAAGTATATAATTCCACATGTGTTAATTCATAGTTTTGATGCCTTCAGTGTGAATGTACAATTTTCATAGTCTTGAAAATACAGAAAAATCTTTAAATGAGGTGTGTCCAAACTTTTGGTCTGTACTGTATGTGTACACTGTTTTTTTCAAGTAGAAACCACATGAAAAAACTATCAAAAAATGTTCAAAAGAATGAACATAATTTCACATTTTTTTTTGTGTATTTTGCCATTGTTTTTGCTTACAACGCTATGTACACACAGATTATTTCAAGGAGTTTTTGGAGCGAAAATCTGATTGGAAAGTGGGTTTGTGCACACAGAGTTTTTCTAGGAGTTTTTGGAGAATAAATTGAGAGCAAACTCTTTAAATCCTGCTCAAAAAGGCAACACTCCTCAAACACTAGGAAGTTCTGGTCAGTTTTCTCTAAAAAAAAAAAAAAACTCTGCAAGAATACTTTGTGTGCACAGAGACACAAACCACTTGCGGTTTCTTCATTGTTTAATGGAGCAAAACAAAAACGACAGTAAAAAATGCCATGGGAAAATCTTCCCAAAAAACGCTGACTGAAAAAAACATTGGAAAAACGCTTAGGAAACAACCAAAAAATCAAACAAAAGACGCTTTAGGGGAAAGAAAAACTCTGTAGGTTTCTGAAGAGTGTTCTTGAAAAACTTGTTGTAGTCACACGAGTTTAAAAGACGCCAGTTGTTGCTTCGAAAACTCAGAAAAAGACTCCATGTGCACAAAACCCCACTGAGCTCCTCCGTGCTGATTTATTAGGTTGAGCTGAACGTGAGCACAGAGGAGCCTCAGAAAAAAAATGATGAAAGAGTTAGATACTCCGCCAGAGCGAGCTCACTGACAGATTCTCAGTAAACTCTTTCTGCAGCCAACAATAGACAGTTCAACGCAAAGAGTACAGGAGGCAGGCGGTGCAAACCTGTCAATGAAATCCAATTGTAAACATTATTTTTAGCCCAAAATACATGCATTGAATGAGAAAAAGGTATTAATATTCTTTATTATCTTGTTTATGAATGAAAAAGGTAAAATACTCCCATCTAAATATAAAAATGTTAAAAAAATGTTTATATTAAAATATTATATGCAAATCCCCAAAATATTATTCCAAATCGGTAGAGAATATAAGGGTAGGTACACACTTTAAGTATTTGCAGCCGAAATTTCTGCACCAAAAATGCTGCAAAATGACAGATTCCTGAAGTCTCGCGCACACGCTGCTTATTATTTCCTTGCATATTTTAAACAATTTCTTATGCAAAGTCAATTCTTTCAGCGTTTTTGCAGCATTTTTCACTCATTTCAAATGATTGGGGAATAAAAACGCATATATGCATTTGACGCGGTGTTTTTTTCCAACCAAGAGACGCGCTTTTGGAGCAGAAATTTCTGCTAAAAATACTCAACGTGTGCACATATCGTCTATGTTCAGACTTTGCCTTTTTGCCGCTTTTTTTTTCTGCATGCAAAATCTGTTTTCTTGGTGGTTAAAAAAGCTGCTTACAAACAGCAGGTTTGCTATGTTTTTTGTGTGTTTCCGCTGTGTTTTGTTTAGTGCAGATTATGTGTGTAATTTGACTTCAGTGCATGTTTAATACAGTTAATTTTATTCACCAGCACACACATACATAATATATATATATTACACACATACTGTATATATATTACACACAATCACAAACATACTATATATCTATATATTACACACACATACTGCATATCTATATATTAAACACACACAATCACACACATACTGTATATCTATATATTACACACACACAATCACACACATACTGTATATCTATATATTACACACACACAATCACACACATACTGAATATCTATATATATTACACACAGTCACACACATACTGTATATCTATATATTACACACACATACTGTATATCTATATATATTACACACAATCACACACATACTGTATATCTATATATATTATACACAATCACACACATACTGTATATCTATATATTACACACAATCACAAACATACTATATATCTATATATTACACACACATACTGAATATCTATATATTACACACAATCACACACATACTGTATATCTATATATATTACACACAGTCACACACATACTGTATATCTATATATTACACACAATCACACACATACTGTATATCTATATATTACACACATACTGCATATCTATACACTGCGTGCAGAATTATTAGGCAAATGAGTATTTTGATCACATGATACTTTTTATACATGTTGTCCTACTCCAAGCTGCATAGGCTTGAGAGCCAACTACCAATTAAGTAAATCTGGGGATGTGCATCTCTGTAATGAGGAGGGGTGTTGTCTAATGACATCAACACCCTATATAAGGTGTGCTTAATTATTAGGCAACTTCCTTTCCTTTGGCAAAATGGGTCAGAAGAGAGATTTGACGGGCTCTGAAAAGTCCAAAATTGTGAGATGTCTTGCAGAGGGATGCAGCAGTCTTGAAATTTCCAAACTTTTGAAGTGTGATCACCGAACAATCAAGCGTTTCATGGCAAATAGCCAACAGGGTCATAAGAAGCGTGTTGGCCAAAAAAGGCGCAAAATAACTGTCCATGAATTGAGGAAAATCAAGCGTAAAGCTGCCAAGATGCCATTTGCCACCTGTTTTGCCATATTTCAGAGCTGCAACGTTACGGGAGAATCAAAAAGCACAAGGTATGCGATACTCAGGGACATGGCCAAGGTAAGGAAGGCTGAAAAACGACCACCTTTGAACAAGAAACATAAGATAAAACGTCAAGAATGGGCCAAGAAATATCTGAAGACTGATTTTTCAAAGGTTTTATGAACTGATGAAATGAGAGTGACTCTTGATGGGCCAGATGGGCCCAAAGGGCAGAGAGCTCCACTCCGACTAAGACGCCAGCAAGGTGGAGGTGGGGTACTGGTATGGGCTGGTATCATCAAAGATTAACTTGTGGGACCTTTTCGGGTTGAGGGTGGAGTGAAGCTCAATCCCAGACCTACTGCCAGTTTCTGGAAGACAACTTCTTCAAGCAGTGGTACAGGAAGAAGTCGGTATCGTTCAAGAAAAACATGATTTTCATGCAGGACAATGCTCCATCACATGCATCCAACTACTCCACAGCGTGGCTGGCCAGTAAAGGTCTAAAAGAAGAAAAAATAATGACATGGCCCCCTTGTTCACCTGATCTGAACCCCATAGAGAACCTGTGGTCCATCATAAAATGTGAGATCTACAGGGAGGGAAAACAGTACACCTCTCGGAACAGTGTCTGGGAGGCTGTGGTGGCTGCTGCCCGCAATGTTGATCGAAAACAGATCAAGCAACTGCCAGAATCTATGGATGGAAGGCTGCTGAGTGTCATCATAAAGAAAGGTGGCTATATTCATGAATAATGTTTTTGGTTTTTGTTTTTGCATGTCAGAAATGTTTATCTCTAAAGTTTGGGCACTGATGTTGGTTTACCTGGTGAAAATAAACAAGTCAGATGGGATTATATTTGGTTTTTATTAAGTTGCCTAATAATTCTGCACAGTAATAGTTACCTGCACAAACAGATATCCTCCTAAGATAGCCAAATCTAAAAAAAACCCACTCCAGCTTCCAAAAATATTAAGCTTGGATATTTATGAGTCTTTTGGGTTGATTGAGAACATAGTTGTTGATCAATAATAAAAATAATCCTCTAAAATACAACTTGCCTAATAATTCTGCACACAGTGTATATTACACACACACAATCACACACATACTGTATATCTATATATATTACACACAATCACACACATACTGCATATCTATATATATTACACACAATCACACACATACTGTATATCTATATATTACACACAATCACACACATACTGTATATCTATATATTACACACAATCACACACATACTGCATATCTATATATATTACACACAATCACACACATACTGAATATCTATATATTACACACAATCACACACATACTGTATATCTATATATTACACACACACAATCACACACATACTGAATATCTATATATTACACACAATCACACACATACTGAATATCTATATATATTACACACAATCACACACATACTGTATATCTATATATTACACACAATCACACACATACTGTATATCTATATATTACACACACACAATCACACACATACTGTATATCTATATATTACACACAATCACACACATACTGCATATCTATATATATTTCACACAATCACACACATACTGTATATCTATATATTACACACAATCACACACATACTGTATATATATTACACACACACAATCACACACATACTGTATATCTATATATTACACACAATCACACACATACTGCATATCTATATATATTTCACACAATCACACACATACTGTATATCTATATATTACACACAATCACACACATACTGCATATCTATATATATTTCACACAATCACACACATACTGTATATCTATATATTACACACAATCACACACATACTGCATATCTATATACATTTCACACAATCACACACATACTGTATATCTATATATTACACACAATCACACACATACTACATATCTCTATATATTACAATCACACACATACTACATATCTCTATATATTACACACAATCACACACATACTGCATATCTATATATATTACACACAATCACACACATACTGCATATCTATATATATTACACACAATCACACACATACTGAATATCTATATATTACACACAATCACACACATACTGCACATCTCTATGTATTACACACAATCACACACATACTGTATATCTATATATTACACACAATCACACACATACTGTATATCTATATATTACACACAATCACACACATACTGTATATCTATATATTACACACAATCACACACATACTGCATATCTATATATATTACACACAATCACACACATACTGAATATCTATATATTACACACAATCACACACATACTGCACATCTCTATGTATTACACACAATCACACACATACTGTATATCTATATATTACACACAATCACACACATACTGAATATCTATATATTACACACAATCACACACATACTGCACATTTCTATGTATTACACACAATCACACACATACTGTATATCTATATATTACACACAATCACACACATACTGCACATCTCTATGTATTACACACAATCACACACATACTGCATATCTCTATATTTTACACACAATCACACACATACTGCATATCTATATATATTACACACAATCACACACATACTGTATATCTAATGTAATTTTCTATGCTTGTTTTATTTATTTATTTGTTGTTATTTTATCTCCGGTGTTTGTTTCTTGCAGGAAAGAATTGGAGGAATATTCCGAAACGATAAATAAAGAAAAACTGAAAAAAGCTGTCGAGAGTGCGGAGCGTGTGAAGGAACAGCGGGCTAGAAAGATGCATTACCTCGTCAGTACCGAGCAGGTTAGTGTACGGTGCGATTCCCTGACAGCTCGGAAAGGCTACAGGGACTCCAGCACTGACAGAGACAGAGCGGGCGGCTGAATGGGACATGACGACTTGAGAAAATATCACTAAAACACAACTTCTACTTCAGTTAAGGCGTTTTCTTGGTGTGCGGGCAGATAGCGCGGCCGCCGCCTGCGTACAGCATAGGAGGAAAGCAGCCATCAGCACTGTCATCTGTGACTGCCAGACAGCAAAGGTTCATTGTCCTGGCTCCCTGCCATGTCTGTAGTTTGAGGGGAATCTACCGACATAGCAGAGCTGGGTCTGTCAGGTTTAGCAGAGCTAAGTTTGCCGCATGTAGCAGTACCGGACGGGTTTATCACATTTTGCAAGACTGAGTTTGCCGCATGCAGCAGTGCTAGGTTTGCAAGATATGAGAGAAGTGAATAAGTCAGGTATAGGTGTGCTGAGTTGCTCAGGTGTAGGAGCTCTGAGTTTGTCTCATGCAGCAGTGCTGTGTTTATTAAAGGTTGCAAGACTTAGTTTGGCAAGTGCAGCAGTGCTGGGTTTGTTATATGTTGCCAGACTGAGTTTGATAGGTGCAGCAGTGCTGCGTTTGCAAGATGCAACAGAAGTTCGTCAGATGTACAAGGGGCTGAGTTTTGTCTCATGTTGCAGAGCTAGGTTTGTTATATGGTGCAATACTAAGTTTGGTCGGCATAGCAGTGCTGGGTTTGCAAGATGTAGGAGTAATAAGTTTGTCTTATGTAGCAGTGCTGGGTTTGCAAGATGCGACAGAAGTTTGTCAGATGTAGTAGGAGGGGCTGAGTTTGTATCATGTAGTAAAGCTAGGTTTGTTATATGGTGCAATACTGAGTTTGGCAGGCATAGTCGTGCTGGGTTTGCAAGCTGTAAGAGTAATGAGTTCGTATTATGTAGCAGTGCTGGGTTTGCAAAATACGACAGAAGTTTGTCAGATGTAGGAGGAGCTGAGTTTGTCATATGTTGCAGAGCTAGCTTTGTTATATGGTGCAATGCTGGGTTTTCTAAGATGTATGAGTAATGAGTTTGTCAGGTGTGGACATGCTGAGTTCACCTCATATAGCAGAGATAGGTTAGATGCTGCAAAACTGAATGTGACAGGTGCAGCAGTGCTAGATTTGCAAGATATGAAAGAATTGGGTTTATCAGGTGTAGACGTACTGAGTTTGTTTCATGGGTTTGTTATATGTTTCCAGACTGAGTTTGGCAGGGCTGGGTTTGCAAGACATGGTAAAAGTGAGTTTGTCAAGTGCAGGAGCCCTGAGTTTGTCCCATGTAGCAGATCTGGGTTCGCTGGATGCTGCAAGACTGAATCTGAGAGGCAAAGCAGCAGTGCTGGGTTCGCGAGATGTGACAGAAGTGAGTTTGTCAGGTGTAGACAAACGAAATTCGTTGGATTTAATCAGAGCTGAGATTGTCAAATATTGCAAGACTGAATTTGTCAGGTGTCGAAGTGCAGAAATTGTCCCATGTAGCAGTAATGGGTTTGTCAGTTGTCAAGAAAATCAAAGGCAAAAAACAGTAATGTCGGGTGTCTCAGAGTTGATCCATGTGCAGGGCTGAGTTTGTCCAGAGAAACAAATTCAGATTCACTGCAGCAGAGCCAGGTGAACACGTCAGGTGTCATAGAGCTGAGTTTGTCTAGCACTGCAAAGTTGAACATGTCCGATGTATTACTGCTTACTTGTTAGATGCAGCAGAGCCAAATTTGTCTCCCGCTGCAGAGCTGACTTTGCCTAATGCTGAACAGATGTACCAGCGATGCACCTTTCTCACATAGCAGATATGGCAACGCTGAACTCATCGCTTGTTGCAGAACTCACTATGTCCGATGCAGCAGAGCTAAATATAACAGATGTAGCAGATCACATGCAATAAAGCTAAATATATCAGATGTAGCAGAGCTAAATATATTAGATGTAGCAGAGCTAAATATATCAGATGTAGCAGAGCTAAATATATCAGATGTAGCAGAGCTAAATATATCAGATGCAGCGGAGCTAAATATATCAGATACAGCAGAGCTAAATATATCAGATGTAGCAGAGCTAAATATATCAGATGCAGCGGAGCTAAATATATCAGATGTAGCAGAGCTAAATATATCAGATGCAGCGGAGCTAAATATATTAGATGTAGCAGAGCTAAATATATCAGATGTAGCAGAGCTAAATATATCAGATGTAGCAGAGCTAAATATATCAGATGCAGCGGAGCTAAATATATCAGATACAGCGGAGCTAAATATATCAGATGTAGCAGAGCTAAATATATCAGATGCAGCGGAGCTAAATATATCAGATGTAGCAGAGCTAAATATATCAGATGCAGCAGAGCTAAATATATCAGATGTAGCAGAGCTAAATATATCAGATGTAGCAGATCACATGCAATAAAGCTAAATATATCAGATGCAGCAGAGCTAAATATATCAGATGCAGCAGAGCTAAATATATCAGATGTAGCAGAGCTAAATATATCAGATGCAGCAGAGCTAAATATAACATGTAGCAGATCAGATGCAACAGAGCTAAATATATCAGATGCAACAGAGCTAAATATATCAGATGCAACAGAGCTAAATATATCAGATGCAGCAGAGCTAAATATATTAGATGCAACAGAGCTAAATATATCAGATGCAGCAGAGCTAAATATATCAGATGCAACAGAGCTAAATATATCAGATGCAACAGAGCTAAATATATCAGATGCAACAGAGCTAAATATATCAGATGCAGCAGAGCTAAATATATCAGATGTAGCAGAGCTAAATATATCAGATGTAGCAGAGCTAAATATAACAGATGTAGCAGCTCAGATGCAATAAAGCTAAACATATCAGATGCAGCAGAGCTAAATATATCAGATGCAGTGGAGCTAAATATATCAGATACAGCAGAGCTAAATATATCAGATGCAGCAGAGCTAAATATATCAGATGCAGCAGAGCTAAGTATATCAGATGTAGCAGAGCTAAATATATCAGATGCAGCAGAGCTAAATATATCAGATGCAGCAGAGCTAAATATATCAGATGCAGCAGAGCTAAATATATCAGATGCAGCAGAGCTAAGTTTATCAGATGCAGCAGAGCTAAGTATATCAGATGTAGCATATTAGATGCAGCAGAGCTAAATATATTAGATGCAGCAGAGCTAAGTATATCAGATGCAGCAGAGCTAAATATATCAGATGCAGCAGAGCTAAATATAACAGATGTAGCAGATCAGATACAACAGAGCTAAATATATCAGATGCAGCAGAGCTAAATATAACAGATGTAGCAGATCAGATGCAACAGAGCTAAATATATCAGATGCAACAGAGCTAAATATATCAGATGTAGCAAAGCTAAATATATCAGATGCAGCAGAGCTAAATATATCAGATGTAGCAGAGCTAAATATATCAGATGCAGCGGAGCTAAATATATCAGATACAGCAGAGCTAAATATATCAGATGTAGCAGAGCTAAATATATCAGATGCAGCGGAGCTAAATATATCAGATACAGCAGAGCTAAATATATCAGATGTAGCAGAGCTAAATATATCAGATGCAGCAGAGCTAAATATATCAGATGTAGCAGAGCTAAATATATCAGATGTAGCAGAGCTAAATATATCAGATGCAGCAGAGCTAAATATATCAGATGTAGCAGAGCTAAATATATCAGATGCAGCAGAGCTAAATATATCAGATGTAGCAGAGCTAAATATATCAGATGCAGCAGAGCTAAATATATCAGATGTAGCAGAGCTAAATATATCAGATGCAACAGAGCTAAATATATCAGATGCAGCAGAACTAAATATATCAGATGCAGCAGAGCTAAATATATCAGATGCAGCTGAGCTAAATATAACAGATGTAGCAGATCAGATGCAACAGAGCTAAATATATCAGATGCAGCTGAGCTAAATATAACAGATGTAGCAGATCAGATGCAACAGAGCTAAATATATCAGATGCAACAGAGCTAAATATATCAGATGCAGCAGAACTAAATATATCAGATGCAGCAGAGCTAAATATAACAGATGTAGCAGATCAGATGCAACAGAGCTAAATATATCAGATGCAGCAGAGCTAAATATAACATGTAGCAGATCAGATGCAACAGAGCTAAATATATCAGATGCAGCAGAACTAAATATATCAGATGCAGCAGAGCTAAATATAACAGATGTAGCAGATCAGATGCAACAGAGCTAAATATATCAGATACAGCAGAGCTAAATATATCAGATGCAGCAGAGCTAAGTATATCAGATGTAGCAGAGCTAAATATATCAGATGCAGCAGAGCTAAATATATCAGATGCAGTAGAGCTAAATATATCAGATGCAGCAGAGCTAAGTTTATCAGATGCAGCAGAGCTAAATATATCAGATGCAGCAGAGCTAAATATAACAGATGTAGCAGATCAGATGCAACAGAGCTAAATATATCAGATGCAGCAGAGCTAAATATAACAGATGTAGCAGATCAGATACAACAGAGCTAAATATATCAGATGCAACAGAGCTAAATATATCAGATGCAACAGAGCTAAATATATCAGATGTAGCAAAGCTAAATATATCAGATGTAGCAGAGCTAAATATATCAGATGCAGCGGAGCTAAATATATCAGATACAGCAGAGCTAAATATATCAGATGCAGCAGAGCTAAATATATCAGATGCAGCAGAGCTAAATATAACATATGTAGCAGATCAGATGCAACAGAGCTAAATATATCAGATGCAGCAGAACTAAATATATCAGATGCAACAGAGCTAAATATATCAGATGCAGCTGAGCTAAATATAACAGATGTAGCAGATCAGATGCAGCAGAGCTAAATATATCAGATGCAACAGAGCTAAATATATCAGATGCAGCAGAACTAAATATATCAGATGCAGCAGAGCTAAATATAACAGATGTAGCAGATCAGATGCAACAGAGCTAAATATATCAGATACAGCAGAGCTAAATATATCAGATGCAGCAAAGCTAAATATATCAGATGTAGCAGAGCTAAATATATCAGATGTAGCAGAGCTAAATATATCAGATGTAGCAGGGCTAAATATATCAGATGCAGTGGAGCTAAATATATCAGATACAGCAGAGCTAAATATATCAGATGTAGCAGAGCTAAATATATCAGATGCAGCGGAGCTAAATATATCAGATACAGCAGAGCTAAATATATCAGATGTAGCAGAGCTAAATATATCAGATGCAGCAGAGCTAAATATATCAGATACAGCAGAGCTAAATATATCAGATGCAGCAGAGCTAAATATATCAGATGTAGCAGAGCTAAGTATATCAGATGCAGCTTAGCTAAATATATCAGATGCAGCAGAGCTAAATATATCAGATGCAGCTTAGCTAAATATATCAGATGCAGCAGAGCTAAATATATCAGATGCAGCAGAGCTAAGTATATCAGATGTAGCAGAGCTAAATATATCAGATGCAGCAGAGCTAAATGTATCAGATACAGCAGAGCTAATTATATCAGATGTAGCAGAGCTCAATATATCAGATGCAGCAGAACTAAATATATCAGATTCAGCAGAGCTAAATATAACAGATGTAGCAGATCAGATGCAACAGAACTAAATATATCAGATGCAGCAGAGCTAAATATAACAGATGTAGCAGATCAGATGCAACAGAGCTAAATATATCAGATGCAACAGAGCTAAATATATCAGATGTAGCAAAGCTAAATATATCAGATGCAGCAGAGCTAAATATATCAGATGCAGCAGAGCTAAATATATCAGATGTAGCAAAGCTAAATATATCAGATGTAGCAGAGCTAAATATATCAGATGTAGCAAAGCTAAATATATCAGATACAGCAGAGCTAAATATATCAGATGTAGCAAAGCTAAATATATCAGATGTAGCAGAGCTAAATATATCAGATGTAGCAAAGCTAAATATATCAGATGTAGCAGAGCTAAATATATCAGATGTAGCAAAGCTAAATATATCAGATACAGCAGAGCTAAATATATCAGATGTAGCATAGCTAAATATATCAGATGCAGCAGAGCTAAATATATCAGATGCAGCGGAGCTAAATATATCAGATACAGGAGAGCTAAATATATCAGATGCAGCAGAGCTAAATATATCAGATGCAGCAGAGCTAAATATATCAGATACAGCAGAGCTAAATATATCAGATGCAGCAGAGCTAAATATATCAGATGTAGCAGAGCTAAATATATCAAATGCAGCAGAGCTAAATATATCAGATGCAGCGGAGCTAAATACATCAGATGCAGCAGAGCTAAATATATCAGATGCAGCAGAGCTAAGTATATCAGATGTAGCAGAGCTAAATATATCAGATGCAGCAGAGCTAAATATATCAGATGCAGCAGAGCTAAATATATCAGATGCAGCAGAGCTAAATATATCAGATGCAGCAGAGCTAAGTTTATCAGATGCAACAGAGCTAAGTATATCAGATGTAGCATATTAGATGCAGCAGAGCTAAATATATTAGATGCAGCAGAGCTAAGTATATCAGATGCTGCAGAGCTAAATATATCAGATGCAGCAGAGCTAAATATATTAGATGCAGCAGAGCTAAATATATCAGATGCAGCAGAGCTAAGTATATCAGATGCAGCAGAGCTAAGTATATCAGGTGCAGCAGAGCTAAATATATTAAATGCAGCAGAGCTAAGTATATCAGATGCAGCAGAGCTAAATATATCAGATGCAGCAGAGCTAAATATATTAGATGCAGCAGAGCTAAATATATCAGATGCAGCAGAGCTAAGTATATCAGATGCAGCAGAGCTAGATATATCAGGTGCAGCAGAGCTAAATATATTAAATGCAGCAGAGCTAAGTATATCAGATGCAGCAGAGCTAAATATATCAGATGCAGCAGAGCTAAATATATTAGATGCAGCAGAGCTAAATATATCAGATGCAGCAGAGCTAAATATATCAGATGCAGCAGAGCTAAATATAACAGATGTAGCAGATCAGATGCAACATAGCTAAATATATCAGATGCAGCAGAACTAAATATATCAGATGCAGCAGAGCTAAATATAACAGATGTAGCAGATCAGATGCAACAGAGCTAAATAAATCAGATGCAGCAGAGCTAAATATATCAGATGCAGCAGAGCTAAATATATCAGATGCAGCAGAGCTAAATATATCAGATGCAGCAAAGCTAAATATATCAGATGCAGCAGAGCTAAATATATCAGATGCAGCAGAGCTAAATATATCAGATGCAGCAGATCTAAGTATATCAGATGTAGCAGAGCTAAATATATCAGATGTAGCAGAGCTAAATATATCAGATGCAGCAGAGCTAAATATATCAGATGCAGCAGAGCTAAGTATATCAGATGCAGCAGAGCTAAATATATCAGATGCAGCAGAGCTAAGTATATCAGATGCAGCAGAGCTAAATATATCAGATGCAGCAGAGCTAAGTATATCAGATGCAACAGAGCTAAATATATCAGATGCAGCAGAGCCAAGTTTATCAGATGCAGCAGAGCTAAGTATATCAGATGTAGCATATTAGATGCAGCAGAGCTAAATATATTAGATGCAGCAGAGCTAAGTATATCAGATGCAGCAGAGCTAAGTATATCAGATGCAGCAGAGCTAGATATATCAGATACAGCAGAGCTAAATATATTAAATGCAGCAGAGCTAAGTATACCAGATGCAGCAGAGCTAAATATATTAGATGCAGCAGAGCTAAATATATTAGATGCAGCAGATCTAAATATATCAGATGCAGCAGAGCTAAATATATGAGATGCAGCAGAGCTAAATATATGAGATGCAGCAGAGCTAAGTATATCAGATGTAGCAGAGCTAAATATATTAGATGCAGCAGAGCTAAATATATTAGATGCAGCAGAGCTAAATATATCAGATGCAGCAGAGCTAAATATATGAGATGCAGCAGAGCTAAATATATGAGATGCAGCAGAGCTAAATATATCAGATTCAGCAGAGCTAAATATATTAGATGCAGCAGAGCTAAATATATTAGATGCAGCAGAGCTAAATATATCAGATGTAGCAGAGCTAAATATATGAGATGCAGCAGAGCTAAATATATAATATGCAGCAGAGCTAAGTATATCAGATGTAGCAGAGCTAAATATATCAGATGCAGCAGAGCTAAATATATCAGATGCAGCAGAGCTAAATATATCAGATGCAGCAGAGCTAAGTATAGCAGATGTAGCAGAGCTAAATATATCAGATGCAGCAGAGCTAAATATATCAGATGCAGCAGAGCTAAGTTTATCAGATGCAGCAGAGCTAAGTATATCAGATGTAGCATATTAGATGCAGCAGAGCTAAATATATTAGATGCAGCAGAGCTAAGTATATCAGATGCAGCAGAGCTAAGTATATCAGATGCAGCAGAGCTAGATATATCAGATGCAGCAGAGCTAAATATATTAAATGCAGCACAGCTAAGTATATCAGATGCAGCAGAGCTAAATATATCAGATGCAGCAGAGCTAAATATATCAGATGCAGCAGAGCTAAATATATCAGATACAGCAGAGCTAAATATATCAGATACAGCAGAGCTAAATATATCAGATGTAGCAGAGCTAAATATATCAAATGCAGCAGAGCTAAATATATCAGATGCAGCGGAGCTAAATATATCAGATGCAGCAGAGCTAAATATATCAGATGCAGCAGAGCTAAGTATATCAGATGTAGCAGAGCTAAATATATCTGATGCAGCAGAGCTAAATATATCAGATGCAGCAGAGCTAAGTATATCAGATGTAGCAGAGCTAAATATATCAGATGCAGCAGAGCTAAGTTTATCAGATGCAACAGAGCTAAGTATATCAGATGTAGCATATTAGATGCAGCAGAGCTAAATATATTAGATGCAGCAGAGCTAAGTATATCAGATGCAGCAGAGCTAAGTATATCAGATGCAGCAGAGCTAGATATATCAGGTGCAGCAGAGCTAAATATATTAAATGCAGCAGAGCTAAGTATATCAGATGCAGCAGAGCTAAATATATCAGATGCAGCAGAGCTAAATATATTAGATGCAGCAGAGCTAAATATATCAGATGCAGCAGAGCTAAAAATATTAGATGCAGCAGAGCTAAATATATTAGATGCAGCAGAGCTAAATATATCAGCTGCAGCAGAGTTAAATATATTAGATGCAGCAGAGCTAAATATATCAGATGCAGCAGAGCTAAATATATGAGATGCAGCAGAGCTAAATATATCAGATGCAGCAGAGCTAAATATATTAGATGCAGCAGAGCTAAATATATTAGATGCAGCAGAGCTAAATATATCAGATGTAGCAGAGCTAAATATATGAGATGCAGCAGAGCTAAATATATGATATGCAGCAGAGCTAAGTATATCAGATGTAGCAGAGCTAAATATATCAGATGCAGCAGAGCTAAATATATCAGATGCAGCAGAGCGAAGTATATCAGATGTAGCAGAGCTAAATATATCAGATGCAGCAGAGCTAAATATATCAGATGCAGCAGAGCTAAGTTTATCAGATGCAGCAGAGCTAAGTATATCAGATGTAGCATATTAGATGCAGTAAAGCTAAATATATTAGATGCAGCAGAGCTAAGTATATCAGATGCAGCAGAGCTAAGTATATCAGATGCAGCAGAGCTAGATATATCAGATGCAGCAGAGCTAAATATATTAAATGCAGCAGAGCTAAGTATATCAGATGCAGCAGAGCTAAATATATCAGATGCAGCAGAGCTAAGTATATCAGATGTAGCAAAGCTAAATATATCAGATGCAGCAGAGCTAAGTATATCAGATACAGCAGAGCTAAATATATCAGATGCAGCGGAGCTAAATATATCAGATGCCGCAGAGCTAAATATATCAGATGCAGGAGAGCTAAATATATTAGATGCAGCAGAGCTAAATATATCAGATGCAGCAGATCTAAATTTATTAGATGCAGCAGAGCTAAATATAACAGATGCAGCAGAGCTAAATATATTAGATGCAGCAGAGCTAAATATATCAGATGCAGCAGAGCTAAATATATCAGATGTAGCAGATCAGATGCAGCAGAGCTAAATATATTAGATGCAGCAGAGCTAAATATATCAGATGCAGCAGAGCTAAATATATTAGATGCAGCAGAGCTAAATATATCAGATGTAGCAGAGCTAAATATATCAGATGCCGCAGAGCTAAATATATTAAATGCAGCAGAGCTAAGTATATCAGATACAGCAGAGCTAAATATATCAGATGTAGCAGAGCTAAGTATATCAGATGCAGCAGAGCTAAATATATCAGATGCAGCAGAGCTAAATATATCAGATGCAGCAGAACTAAATATATCAGATGCAGCAGAGCTAAATATAACAGATGTAGCAGATCAGATGCAACAGAGCTAAATATATCAGATGCAGCAGAGCTAAATATATCAGATGCAGCAGAGCTAAATATATCAGATGCAGCGGAGCTACATATATCAGATACAGCAGAGCTAAATATATCAGATGTAGCAGAGCTAAATATATCAGATGCAGCGGAGCTAAATATATCAGACACAGCAGACCTAAATATATCAGATGTACCAGATCAGATGCAACAGAGCTAAATATATCAGATGCAGCAGAGCTAAATATATCAGATACAGCAGAGCTAAATATATCAGATGTAGCAGAGCTAAATATATCAGATGCAGCTGAGCTAAATATATCAGATACAGCAGAGCTAAATATATCAGATGTAGCAGAGCTAAATATATCAGATGCAGCAGAGCTAAATATATCAGATAAAGCAGAGCTAGATATATCAGATGCAGCGGAGCTAAATATATCAGATACAGCAGAGCTAAATATATCAGATGTAGCAGAGCTAAATATATCAGATGCAGCGGAGCTAAACATATCAGATACAGCAGAGCTAAATATATCAGATACAGCAGAGCTAAATATATCAGATGCAGCGGAGCTAAATATATCAGATGTAGCAGAGATAAATATATCAGATGCAGCGGAGCTAAATATATCACATACAGCAGAGCTAAATATATCAGATGTAGCAGATCAGATGCAACAGAGCTAAATATATCAGATGCAGCAGAGCTAAATATATCAGATACAGCAGAGCTAAATATATCAGATGTAGCAGAGCTAAGTATATCAGATGTAGCAGAGCTAGATATATCAGATTTAGCAGATCTAAATATATCAAATGCAGCAGAGCTAAATATATCAGATGCAGCGGAGCTAAATATATCAGATGCAGCGGAGCTAAATGTATCAGATGCAGCAGAGCTAAATATATCAGATGCAGCAGAGCTAAGTGTATCAGATGTAGCAGAGCTAAATATATCAGATGCAGCAGAGCTAAATATATCAGATGCAGCAGAGCTAAATATATCAGATGTAGCAGAGATAAATATATCAGATGCAGCAGAGCTAAATATATCAGATACAGCAGAGCTAAATATATCAGATGTAGCAGATCAGATGCAACAGAGCTAAATATATCAGATGCAGCAGAGCTAAATATATCAGATACAGCAGAGCTAAATATATCAGATGTAGCAGAGCTAAGTATATCAGATGTAGCAGAGCTAGATATATCAGATTTAGCAGATCTAAATATATCAAATGCAGCAGAGCTAAATATATCAGATGCAGCGGAGCTAAATATATCAGATGCAGCGGAGCTAAATGTATCAGATGCAGCAGAGCTAAATATATCAGATGCAGCAGAGCTAAGTATATCAGATGTAGCAGAGCTAAATATATCAGATGCAGCAGAGCTAAATATATCAGATGCAGCAGAGCTAAATATATCAGATGCAGCAGAGCTAAGTATATCTGATGTAGCAGAGCTAGATATATCCGATGCAGCAGAGCTAAATATATCAGATGCAGCAGAGCTAAGTTTATCAGATGCCGCAGAGCTAAGTATATCAGATGTAGCATATTAGATGCAGCAGAGCTAAATATATCAGATGCAGCAGAGCTAAGTATATCAGATGCAGCAGAGCTAGATATATCAGATGCAGCAGAGCTAAATATATTAAATGCAGCAGAGCTAAATATATCAGATGCAGCAGAGCTAAATATATTAGATCCAGAAGAGCTAAATATATTAGATGCAGCAGAGCTAAATATATCAGATGTAGCTGAGCTAAATATATCAGATGTAGCAGAGCTAAGTATATCAGATGCAGCAGAGCTAAATATATCAGATGCAGCAGAGCTAAATATATCAGATGCAGCAGAGCTAAATATAACAGGTGTAGCAGATCAGATGCAACATAGCTAAATATATCAGATGCAGCAGAACTAAATATATCAGATGCAGCAGAGCTAAATATAACAGATGTAGCAGATCAGATGCAACAGAGCTAAATATATCAGATGTAGCAAAGCTAAATATATCAGATGCAGCAGAGCTAAATATATCAGATGTAGCAGAGCTAAATATATCAGATGTAGCAGAGCTAAGTATATCAGATGCAGCAGAGCTAAATATATCAGATGCAGCGGAGCTAAATATATCAGATGCAGCAGAGCTAAATATATCAGATGCAGCAGAGCTAAATATAACAGATGTAGCAGATCAGATGCAACAGAGCTAAATATATCAGATGCAGCAGAGCTAAATATATCAGATGCAGCAGAGCTAAATATATCAGATGTAGCAGAGCTAAATATATCAGATGCAGCGGAGCTAAATATATCAGATACAGCAGAGCTAAATATAACAGATGTAGCAGATCAGATGCAGCAGAGCTAAATATATCAGATGCAGCAGAGCTAAATATATCAGATGCAGCAGAGCTAAATATATCAGATGTAGCAGAGCTAAATATATCAGATGCAGCGGAGATAAATATATCAGATACAGCAGAGCTAAATATATCAGATGTAGCAGAGCTAAATATATCAGATGCAGCGGAGCTAAATATATCAGATACAGCAGAGCTAAATATATCAGATGTAGCAGAGCTAAATATATCAGATGCAGCGGAGCTAAATATATCAGATACAGCAGAGCTAAATATATCAGATGTAGCAGATCAGATGCAACAGAGCTAAATATATCAGATGCAGCAGAGCTAAATATATCAGATACAGCAGAGCTAAATATATCAGATGTAGCAGAGCTAAATATATCAGATGCAGCTCAGCTAAATATATCAGATACAGCAGAGCTAAATATATCAGATGTAGCAGAGCTAAATATATCAGATGTAGCAGAGCTAAATATATCAGATGCAGCAGAGCTAAATATATCAGATGCAGCAGAGCTAAATATATCAGATACAGCAGAGCTAAATATATCAGATGCAGCGGAGCTAAATATATCAGATGCAGCAGAGCTAAATATATCAGATGCAGCGGAGCTAAATATATCAGATGTAGCGGAGCTAAATATATCAGATACAGCAGAGCTAAATATATCAGATGTAGCAGATCAGATGCAACAGAGCTAAATATATCAGATGCAGCAGAGCTAAATATATCAGATACAGCAGAGCTAAATATATCAGATGTAGCAGAGCTAAGTATATCAGATGCAGCAGAGCTAAATATATCAGATACAGCAGAGCTAAATATATCAAATGCAGCAGAGCTAAATATATCAGATGCAGCGGAGCTAAATGTATCAGATGCAGCGGAGCTAAATGTATCAGATGCAGCAGAGCTAAATATATCAGATGCAGCAGAGCTAAGTATATCAGATGTAGCAGAGCTAAATATATCAGATGCAGCAGAGCTAAATATATCAGATGCAGCAGAGCTAAATATATCAGATGCAGCAGAGCTAAGTATATCAAATGTAGCATAGCTAAATATATCAGATGCAGCAGAGCTAAATATATCAGATGCAGCAGAGCTAAGTTTATCAGATGCCGCAGAGCTAAGTATGTCAGATGTAGCATATTAGATGTAGCAGAGCTAAATATATCAGATGCAGCAGAGCTAAGTATATCAGATGCAGCAGAGCTAGATATATCAGATGCAGCAGAGCTAAATATATTAAATGCAGCAGAGCTAAATATATCAGATGCAGCAGAGCTAAATATATTAGATGCAGCAGAGCTAAATATATCAGATGTAGCAGAGCTAAATATATCAGATGTAGCAGAGCTAAGTATATCAGATGAAGCAGAGCTAAATATATCAGATGCAGCAGAGCTAAATATATCAGATGCAGCAGAGCTAAATATAACAGGTGTAGCAGATCAGATGCAACATAGCTAAATATAACAGATGCAGCAGAACTAAATATATCTGATGCAACATAGCTAAATATATCAGATGCAGCAGAACTAATTATATCAGATGCAGCAGAGCTAAATATAACAGATGTAGCAGATCAGATACAACAGAGCTAAATATATCAGATGTAGCAAAGCTAAATATATCAGATGCAGCAGAGCTAAATATATCAGATGTAGCAGATCAGATGCAACAGAGCTAAATATATCAGGTGCAGCAGAGCTAAATATATCAGATGCAGCAGAGCTAAATATATCAGATGCAGCAGAGCTAAATATATCAGATGTAGCGGAGCTAAATATACCAGTTACAGCAGAGCTAAATATATCAGATGTAGCAGAGCTAAATATATCAGATGCAGCAGAGCTAAATATATCAGATACAGCAGAGCTAAATATATCAGATGCAGCAGACCTAAATATATCAGATGTAGCAGAGCTAAATATATCAGATGCAGCGGAGCTAAATATATAAAATGCAGCAGAGCTAAATATATCAGATGCAGCAGAGCTAAGTATATCAGATGCAGCAGAGCTAAGTATATCAGATGCAGCAGACCTAAATATATTAAATGCAGCAGAGCTAAGTATATCAGATGCAGCGGAGCTAAATATATCAGATGCAACGGAGCTAAATATATCAGATGCAGCAGAGCTAAGTATATCAGATGCAGCAGAGCTAAGTATATCAGATGCAGCAGAGCTAAATATATCAGATGCAGCAGAGCTAAATTTATCAGATGTAGCAGAGCTAAGTATATCAGATGCAGCAGAGCTAAATATATCAGATGCAGCAGAGCTAAATATATTAGATGCAGCAGAGCTAAATATATCAGATGCATTAGAGCTAAATATATCAGATGTAGCAGAGCTAAGTATATCAGATGCAGCAGAGCTAAATATATCAGATGCCGCAGAGCTAAATATATCAGATGCAGCAGAGCTAAATATATCAGATGCAGCAGAGCTAAATATATCAGATACAGTAGAGCTAAGTATATCAGATGCAGTAGAGCTAAATATATTAGATGCCGCAGAGCTAAATATATTAGATGCAGCAGAGCTAAATATATCAGATGTAGCAGACCTAAGTATATCAGATGCAGCAGAGCTAAATATATCAGATGCCGCAGAGCTAAATATATCAGATGCAGCAGAGCTAAATATATCAGATGCAGCAGAGCTAAATATATCAGATGCAGTAGAGCTAAGTATATCAGATGCAGCAGAGCTAAATATATTAGATGCCGCAGAGCTAAATATATTAGATGCAGCAGAGCTAAATATATCAGATACAGCAGAGCTAAATATATCAGATGCAGTAGAGCTAGGTATATCAGATGCAGCAGAGCTAAATATATCAGATGCAGTGGAGCTAAATATATCAGATGCAGCGGAGCTAAATATATCAGATACAGCAGAGCTAAATATATCAGATGTAGCAGATCAGATGCAGCAGAGCTAAATATATCAGATGCAGCAGAGCTAAGTATATCAGATGCAGCAGAGCTAAGTATATCAGATGCAGCAGAGCTAAGTATATCAGATGCAGCAGAGCTAAGTATATCAGATGCAGCAGAGCTAGATATATCAGATGCAACAGAGCTAAATATATTAAATGCAGCAGAGCTAAGTATATCAGATGCAGCAGAGCTAAATATATCAGATGCAGCAGAGCTAAATATATCAGATGCAGCAGAGCTAAATACATCAGATACAGCAGAGCTAAATATATCAGATGCAGTAGAACTAAGTATATCAGATGCAGCAGAGCTAAATATATTAGATGCCGCAGAGCTAAATATATTAGATGCAGCAGAGCTAAATATATCAGATGCAGCAGAGCTAAATATATCAGATACAGCAGAGCTAAATATATCAGATGCAGCAGAGCTAAATATATCAGATACAGCAGAGCTAAGTATATCAGATGCAGCAGAGCTAAATATATCAGATGCAGCAGAGCTAAATATATCAGATGTAGGAGAGCTAAGTATATCAGATGCAGCAGAGCTAAATATATCAGATGCAGCAGAACTAAATATATTAGATGCAGCAGAGCTAAATATATCAGATGCATTAGAGCTAAATATATCAGATGTAGCAGAGCTAAGTATATCAAATGCAGCAGAGCTAAATATATCAGATGCAGCAGAGCTAAATATATCAGATGCAGCGGAGCTAAACATATCAGATACAGCAGAGCTAAATATATCAGATGCAGCGGAGCTAAATATATCAGATACAGCACAGCTAAATATATCAGATGTAGCAGATCAGATGCAGCAGAGCTAAATATATCAGATGAAGCAGAGCTAAGTATATCAGATGCAGCAGAGCTAAGTATATCAGATGCAGCAGAGCTAAATATATCAGATGCAGCAGAGCTAAATATATTAGATGCCGCAGAGCTAAATATATTAGATGCAGCAGAGCTAAATATATCAGATGCAGCAGAGCTAAATTTATCAGATGTAGCAGAGCTAAGTATATCAGATGCAGCAGAGCTAAATATATCAGATGCAGCAGAGCTAAATATATTAGATGCAGCAGAGCTAAATATATCAGATGCATTAGAGCTAAATATATCAGATGTAGCAGAGCTAAGTATATCAGATGCAGCAGAGCTAAATATATCAGATGCCGCAGAGCTAAATATATCAGATGCAGCAGATCTAAATATATCAGATGCAGCAGAGCTAAATATATCAGATGCAGTAGAGCTAAGTATATCAGATGCAGTAGAGCTAAGTATATCAGATGCAGCAGAGCTAAATATATTAGATGCCGCAGAGCTAAATATATTAGATGCAGCAGAGCTAAATATATCAGATACAGCAGAGCTAAATATATCAGATGCAGTAGAGCTAGGTATATCAGATGCAGCAGAGCTAAATATATCAGATGTAGCAGAGCTAAATATATCAGATGCAGCGGAGCTAAATATATCAGATACAGCAGAGCTAAATATATCAGATGTAGCAGATCAGATGCAGCAGAGCTAAATATATCAGATGCAGCAGAGCTAAGTATATCAGATGCAGCAGAGCTAAGTATATCAGATGCAGCAGAGCTAAGTATATCAGATGCAGCAGAGCTAGATATATCAGATGCAACAGAGCTAAATATATTAAATGCAGCAGAGCTAAGTATATCAGATGCAGCAGAGCTAAATATATCATATGCAACAGAGCTAAATATATCAGATGCAGCAGAGCTAAATACATCAGATACAGCAGAGCTAAATATATCAGATGCAGTAGAACTAAGTATATCAGATGCAGCAGAGCTAAATATATTAGATGCCGCAGAGCTAAATATATTAGATGCAGCAGAGCTAAATATATCAGATGCAGCAGAGCTAAATATATCAGATACAGCAGAGCTAAATATATCAGATGCAGCAGAGCTAAATATATCAGATACAGCAGAGCTAAATATATCAGATGCAGTAGAGCTAAGTATATCAGATGCAGCAGAGCTAAATATATCAGATGCAGCAGAGCTAAATATATCAGATGTAGCAGAGCTAAGTATATCAGATGCAGCAGAGCTAAATATATCAGATGCAGCAGAACTAAATATATTAGATGCAGCAGAGCTAAATATATCAGATGCATTAGAGCTAAATATATCAGATGTAGCAGAGCTAAGTATATCAAATGCAGCAGAGCTAAATATATCAGATGCAGCAGAGCTAAATATATCAGATGCAGCGGAGCTAAACATATCAGATACAGCAGAGCTAAATATATCAGATGCAGCGGAGCTAAATATATCAGATACAGCACAGCTAAATATATCAGATGTAGCAGATCAGATGCAGCAGAGCTAAATATATCAGATGCAGCAGAGCTAAGTATATCAGATGCAGCAGAGCTAAGTATATCAGATGCAGCAGAGCTAAATATATCAGATGCAGCAGAGCTAAATATATTAGATGCCGCAGAGCTAAATATATTAGATGCAGCAGAGCTAAATATATCAGATGCAGCAGAGCTAAATATATCAGATACAGCAGAGCTAAATATATCAGATGCAGCAGAGCTAAGTATATCAGATGCAGCAGAGCTAAATATATCAGATGCAGCAGAGCTAAATATATCAGATGCAGCAGAGCTAAATATATCAGATGCAGCAGAGCTAAATATATGAGATGCAGCAGAGCTAAATATATGAGATGCAGCAGAGCTAAATATATCAGATGCAGCAGAGCTAAATATATCAGATGCAGCGGAGCTAAATATATCAGATGCAGCAGAGCTAAATATATCAGATGTAGCAGAGCTAAATATATCAGATGCAGCAGAGCTAAATATATCAGATGTAGCAGAGCTAAATATATCAGATGTAGCAGAGCTAAATATATCAGATGCAGCAGAGCTAAATATATCAGATGTAGCAGAGCTAAATATATCAGATGCAGCAGAGCTAAATATATCAGATGCAGCAGAGCTAAATATATTAGATGCAGCGAAGCTAAATATATCAGATGCAGCAGAGCTAAATATATCAGATGCAGCAGAGCTAAATATATCAGATGTAGCAGAGCTAAATATATCAGATGCAGCGGAGCTAAATATATCAGATACAGCAGAGCTAAATATATCAGATGTAGCAGAGCTAAATATATCAGATGCAGCGGAGCTAAATATATCAGATACAGCAGAGCTAAATATATCAGATGTAGCAGATCAGATGCAACAGAGCTAAATATATCAGATGCAGCAGAGCTAAATATATCAGATACAACAGAGCTAAATATATCAGATGTAGCAGAGCTAAATATATCAGATGCAGCTCAGCTAAATATATCAGATACAGCAGAGCTAAATATATCAGATGTAGCAGAGCTAAATATATCAGATGCAGCAGAGCTAAATATATCAGATAAAGCAGAGCTAGATATATCAGATGCAGCGGAGCTAAATATATCAGATACAGCAGAGCTAAATATATCAGATGTAGCAGAGCTAAATATATCAGATGCAGCGGAGCTAAATATATCAGATACAGCAGAGCTAAATATATCAGATGTAGCAGAGCTAAATATATCAGATGCAGCGGAGCTAAATATATCAGATACAGCAGAGCTAAATATATCAGATGCAGCGGAGCTAAATATATCAGATGAAGCAGAGCTAAATATATCAGATGCAGCGGAGCTAAATATATCAGATACAGCAGAGCTAAATATATCAGATGTAGCAGATCAGATGCAACAGAGCTAAATATATCAGATGCAGCAGAGCTAAATATATCAGATACAGCAGAGCTAAATATATCAGATGTAGCAGAGCTAAGTATATCAGATGTAGCAGAGCTAGATATATCAGATTTAGCAGATCTAAATATATCAAATGCAGCAGAGCTAAATATATCAGATGCAGCAGAGCTAAATGTATCAGATGCAGCAGAGCTAAATATATCAGATGCAGCAGAGCTAAATATATCAGATGCAGCAGAGCTAAGTATATCAGATGTAGCAGAGCTAAATATATCAGATGCAGCAGAGCTAAATATATCAGATGCAGCAGAGCTAAATATATCAGATGCAGCAGAGCTAAGTATATCAGATGTAGCATAGCTAGATATATCAGATGCAGCAGAGCTAAATATATCAGATGCAGCAGAGCTAAGTTTATCAGATGCCGCAGAGCTAAGTATGTCAGATGTAGCATATTAGATGTAGCAGAGCTAAATATATCAGATGCAGCAGAGCTAAGTATATCAGATGCAGCAGAGCTAGATATATCAGATGCAGCAGAGCTAAATATATTAACTGCAGCAGAGCTAAATATATCAGATGCAGCAGAGCTAAATATATTAGATGCAGCAGAGCTAAATATATCAGATGTAGCAGAGCTAAATATATCAGATGTAGCAGAGCTAAGTATATCAGATGAAGCAGAGCTAAATATATCAGATGCAGCAGAGCAAAATATATCAGATGCAGCAGAGCTAAATATAACAGGTGTAGCAGATCAGATGCAACATAGCTAAATATATCAGATGCAGCAGAACTAAATATATCAGATGCAGCAGAGCTAAAGATAACAGATTCAGCAGAGCTAAATATATCAGACGTAGCAAAGCTAAATATATCAGATGCAGCAGAGCTAAATATATCAGATACAGCAGAGCTAAATATATCAGATGTAGCAGATCAGATGCAACAGAGCTAAATATATCAGATGCAGCAGAGCTAAATATATCAGATACAGCAGAGCTAAATATATCAGATGCAGCAGAGCTAAATATATCAGATGTAGCGGAGCTAAATATACCAGTTACAGCAGAGCTAAATATATCAGATGTAGCAGAGCTAAATATATCAGATGCAGCAGAGCTAAATATATCAGATACAGCAGAGCTAAATATATCAGATGCAGCAGAGCTAAATATATCAGATGTAGCAGAGCTAAATATATGAGATGCAGCAGAGCTAAATATATCAGATCCAGCGGAGCTAAATATATCAGATGCAGCAGAGCTAAGTATATCAGATGCAGCAGAGCTAAGTATATCAGATGCAGCAGAGCTAAATATATTAAATGCAGCAAAGCTAAGTATATCAGATGCAGCTGAGCTAAATATATCAGATGCAGCAGAGCTAAATATATCAGATGCAGCAGAGCTAAATATATCAGATGCAGCAGAGCTAAATTTATCAGATGTAGCAGAGCTAAGTATATCAGATGCAGCAGAGCTAAATATATCAGATGCAGCAGAGCTAAATATATTAGATGCAGCAGAGCTAAATATATCAGATGCATTAGAGCTAAATATATCAGATGTAGCAGAGCTAAGTATATCAGATGCAGCAGAGCTAAATATATCAGATGCAGCAGAGCTAAATATATCAGATGCAGCAGAGCTAAATATATCAGATGCAGCGGAGCTAAATATATCAGATACAGCAGAGCTAAATATATCAGATGTAGCAGAGCTAAATATATCAGATGCAGCGGAGCTAAATATATCAGATACAGCAGAGCTAAATATATCAGATGTAGCAGATCAGATGCAGCAGAGCTAATTATATCAGATGCAGCAGAGCTAAGTATATCAGATGCAGCAGAGCTAAGTATATCAGATGCAGCAGAGCTAAGTATATCAGATGCAGCAGAACTAAATATATCAGATGCAACAGAGCTAAATATATTAAATGCAGCAGAGCTAAGTATATCAGATGCAGCAGAGCTAAATATATCAGATGCAGCAGAGCTAAATATATTAGATGCCGCAGAGCTAAATATATTAGATGCAGCAGAGCTAAATATATCAGATGCAGCAGAGCTAAATATATCAGATACAGCAGAGCTAAATATATCAGATGCAGTAGAGCTAAGTATATCAGATGCAGCAGAGCTAAATATATCAGATGCAGCAGAGCTAAATATATTAGATGCAGCAGAGCTAAATATATCAGATGCATTAGAGCTAAATATATCAGATGTAGCAGAGCTAAGTATATCAAATGCAGCAGAGCTAAATATATCAGATGCAGCGGAGCTAAATATATCAGATACAGCAGAGCTAAATATATCAGATGCAGCAGACCTAAATATATCAGATGTAGCAGAGCTAAATATATCAGATGCAGCAGAGCTAAATATATCAGACGTAGCAGAGCTAAATATATCAGATGCAGCTCAGCTAAATATATCAGATGCAGCAGAACTAAATATATTAGATGCAGCAGAGCTAAATATATCAGATGTAGCAGAGCTAAATATATCAGATGCATTAGAGCTAAATATATCAGATGTAGCAGAGCTAAGTATATCAAATGCAGCAGAGCTAAATATATCAGATGCAGCGGAGCTAAATATATCAGATACAGCAGAGCTAAATATATCAGATGCAGCAGAGCTAAATATATCAGATGTAGCAGAGCTAAATATATCAGATGCAGCAGAGCTAAATATATCAGACGTAGCAGAGCTAAATATATCAGATGCAGCTCAGCTAAATATATCAGATGCAGCGGAGCTAAATATATCAGATACAGCAGAGCTAAATATATCAGATGCAGCGAAGCTAAATATATCAGATACAGCAGAGCTAAATATATCAGATGCAGCAGAGCTAAATATATCAGATGTAGCAGAGCTAAATATATCAGATGTAGCAGAGCTAAATATATCAGATGTAGCAGAGCTAAATATATCAGACGTAGCAGAGCTAAATATATCAGATGCAGCAGAGCTAAATATATCAGATGCAGCAGAGCTAAATATATCAGATGCAGCAGAGCTAAATATATCAGACGTAGCAGAGCTAAATATATCAGATGCAGCAGAGCTAATTATATCAGATACAGCAGAGCTAAGTATATCAGATGCAGAAGAGCTAAATATATCAGATGCAGCAGAGCTAAATATATCAGATGCAGCAGAGCTAAATATATCAGATGCAGCGGAGCTAAATATATCAGATGCAGCAGAGCTAAATATATCAGATGTAGCGGAGCTAAATATATCAGATGCAGCAGAGCTAAATATATCAGATGTAGCAGAGCTAAATATATCAGATGTAGCAGAGCTAAATATATCAGATGTAGCAGAGCTAAATATATCAGATGCAGCAGAGCTAAATATATCAGATGTAGCAGAGCTAAGTATATCAGATGTAGCAGAGCTAAATATATCATATGCAGCAGAGCTAAATATATCAGATGTAGCAGAGCTAAATATATCAGATGTAGCAGAGCTAAATATATCAGATGCAGCAGAGCTAAATATATCAGATGCAGCAGAACTAAATATATCAGATGCAGCAGAGCTAAATATATCAGATGCAGCAGAGCTAAATATATCAGATGCAGCAGAGCTAAATATATCAGATGCAGCAGAGCTAAATATATCAGATGCAGCAGAGCTAAATATATCAGATGCAGCAGAGCTAAATATATTAGATGCAGCGGAGCTAAATATATCAGATGCAGCAGAGCTAAATATATCAGATGTAGCAGAGCTAAATATATCAGATGTAGCAGAGCTAAATATATCAGATGCAGCAGAGCTAAATATATCAGATGCAGCGGAGCTAAATATATCAGATGCAGCAGATCTAAATATATCAGATGTAGCAGAGCTAAATATATCAGATGTAGCATAGATATAGCCGTGCTGAGCTTGTAAATCTAGCAGAGCTGAATGTGGACATGCATCTTATTCACGGCTGAGCTGGTCGGATACAGTAGCGCCGAGTTTCTCTGATGTAGCAGAGCCGTTTGTCATTTGTCAGACGACACAGTGGTCTTATACAGGACTATAAAGACTATTCGGCTCTGCTACATCTGTAGGACTCAGACGACTTCTGTACTTTTTCGCGGCATATGTTTGGTGAAGGTGTGTACACAATTCATTATGCTAATGTGCGGCTGTCAATACGCACTTAATGAGAATGATATACCTGACATTGTGCCGCAGCTTTATACATCCCAAGACATTTCACCACCAAACCAATTAACAAGTTCTATTGTTTAGGTAAATGAGGACAGCCTGCGGGCCAGATGCCATCCTCCCACGCTTCACTTCTGCCCCACTGACTCGCTTGTGCTTGATGCCTAAAATAAATGTGACATTGATGAAAACTATTGCAAAAAAATGATGATCGTCTGAAGTGTAAGCGGAGCGTTCCTTACAGCGCTCGCGGTATGCAGCGTCCCAGCAATGCATCACATAAGTAGTGACCACGAGTTGGCAATGCATTAGGTTACTTGTCCTGTACTGACTATAACGTGGCTCTGTTCGTGGCTGTCTGGAGGAGGTGACTGTAAATGATTGGCCCGGCTGTGAAGCATCCGGACTTAGTCTGAACAGTCATTCTGAGATGACAAAGTCCCTTTACTACTCCAGCTGGACTGCACACACACACATTCCTAGACTGGACGGCACTACAAGTCCCAGCTATCCTAGTCTCAGTGGCTGGATGGAGTCTTTGCCGTCCAAAGCTTCTAGTCCTGACACCTCCCGCATCACCAGCATCACTAGCAGAATAAATAACGGTGCACCAAGTGACAGGAGAAGACATTGCAGAAGACTGTCCCAGAGGAGATGGACATTGATCCTGAGTTACATCCTGTATTATACTCCAGAGCTGCACTCACTATTCTGCTGGTGCAGTCACTGTGTACATACATTACATTACTGATCCTGTACTGATCCTGAGTTACATCCTGTATTATACTGCAGAGCTGCACTCACTATTCTGCTGGTGCAGTCACTGTGTACATACATTACATTACTGATCCTGAGTTACATCCTGTATTATACTGCAGAGCTGTACTCACTATTCTACTGGTGCAGTCACTGTGTACATACATTACTGATCCTGAGTTACATCCTGTATTATACTGCAGAGCTGCACTCACTATTCTGCTGGTGCAGTCACTGTGTACATACGTTACATTACTTATCCTGTACTGATCCTGAGTTACATCCTGTATTATACTCCAGAGCTGCACTCACTGTTCTGCTTGTGCAGTCACTGTGTACATACATTACATTACTGATCCTGTACTAATCCTGAGTTACATCCTGTATTATACTCCAGAGCTGCACTCATTATTCTGCTGGTGCAGTCACTGTGTACATACATTACATTACTGATCCTGTACTAATCCTGAGTTACATCCTGTATTATACTCCAGAGCTGCACTCATTATTCTGCTGGTGCAGTCACTGTGTACATACATTACATTACTGATCCTGTACTAATCCTGAGTTACATCCTGTATTATACTCCAGAGCTGCACTCACTATTCTGCTGGTGCAGTCACTGTGTACATACATTACATTACTCATCCTGTACTGATCCTGAATTACATCCTGTATTATACTCCAGAGCTGCACTCACTATTCTGCTGGTGCAGTCACTGTGTACATACATTACATTACTTATCCTGTACTGATCCTGAGTTACATTCTGTATTATACTCCAGAGCTGCACTCACTATTCTCCTGGTGCAGTCACTGTGTACATACATTACATTACTGGTCCTGAGTTACATCCTGTATTATACTGCAGAGCTGCACTCACTATTCTGCTGGGGCAGTTACTGTGTACATATGTTACATTACTGATCCTGTACTAATCCTGAGTTACATCCTGTATTATACTCCAGAGCTGCACTCACTACTCTGCTGGTGCAGACACTGTGTACATACATTACATTACTGATCCTGTACTAATCCTGAGTTACATCCTGTATTATACTCCAGAGCTGCACTCACTATTCAGCTGGTGCAGTCACTGTGCACATACATTACATTACTGATCCTGAGTTACATCCTGTATTATACTCCAGAGCTGCACTCACTATTCTGCTGGTGCAGTCACTGTGTACATACATTACATTACTGATCCTGTACTGATCCTGAGTTACATCCTGTAGATCTTTTATTATAAAAATGAAAAACATAACAATAATAATAACAGAAACATAACAAAATTAATAACCAGAAAATAAACAATGTAATGAACTGGTCCAGCCGCTCCCTCTCTCCTCACACACGTATTATACATATATACACAATAATAACTACCTACACTGTGACATCTGGTCCGGTTACCAAACAAATAATAACAATATAATAAACAATAACCGACAAATTATATACAAACTAATATATATATTCTTTTTTTTTTTTTTTTTTTTTTAATAAATAAAATAAAATAAATTCTAACTATACAAATATATACAAGACAAAACAAAACACCCCACACTCAAGCCCACCAGTCCCTCCCCGGCACTGACCTGAGAGCTGGTCCTGCGCCTCATGCCTCAGTCCATGTCCAACGTCCATAGGCCAGATCAGGCAGTGCCAGTTTTTCACCCAAATAACCAGTGTCCCACAAGATGAACCCACCTCCCCCCTTTTCCTTCCACCCAGCCTAACACCTACACCCAAACCCATATATACAATATATACAGAAACAAACAATACAATAACCACAACTGACAAAGCCCAAGTTCGGCGCCTGCAGCCCCACATCACTGTCTACTGATCAATAAAACAAAAATCTATGGTGTCAGCAGCAGCCCACCACCAGGAGAGGAGATGACCAGACTAGGGCACACTAAAAGAAAAGCCCCTCCAGAGGAGAGCGGCCCTCCGTGTACCCAGTCTCTCATACTCCAGAGAACGCACCTTCACCAGGTCACCGAGTATGGTCCTAAACACATCGTCCACTGGGAGGATTTTCCGCTGCGTCGATACTAAGCACCGTGCGTTCCACGTGTGATACCTAACCACTGCGCTAACTAGAAATAAGGTGCAGCGGTCCCGACCACCCAGGTCCCCGAATGCTCCATAGGCCCATTCCGCATAAGAGAGACCGGCCAGCCGGGGCCAGCCAATGGAGGTGCCCACTCTGTTGTACACCTCTGTGTTAAAGGGACAACGAAGCAGGAAGTGGTCCATGCTTTCAGGCATGGTACCGCAAAGCTCCCGAGGACAGTTCCTGTCCTCAGAGCTCCTACACTTCAGATTGTCCCTCACACACAGTTTCCCATGGAAGCAGCGCCAAGCCAAGTCCCAAAACTTCGAGGGGATCCTGATAGAATTCAAAAGATGCAGACCCACCCTAAGATCCCGACTTGGGCAATCCCTGAGCGCCAGAGGCCTCTGAAAATGGGTCAACAGAACCCTTTTGTCAAGGAGCTTCCTTGGCAGAGTCCTGACCTCCCACATTCCCAGACCCCACCGGCGAATTACCTTCAAAACCACGGTAGCGTAAGCCGGGAGATGTCCATGCGGTGTGTGTAGATCCTTCACTTGCTCTCCTGTCTCCCATTCCTGGAAGAAAGGCTGAAACCATCCCCTACGGGAGAATACCCACGGAGGAGCCCTCTCTTTCCAGAGGTTTGCAATATTGATCTTAATGAAGGTATTCACAAGGAATACCACAGGGTTGACCATACCCAACCCTCCTAATCTCCTCTTACGGTAAGTAACCTCCCTCTTGACCAGGTTTAGTCTATTCCCCCATAACAGTTGGAAGAACAAACTGTAGACCCGAGTCCAAAGAGGCTCCGGCAAGATGCACACACTGCCCAGATAGATCAGCAAAGGGAGCAGGTAAGTTTTGATCAGGTTTATCCTTTCCCTTAGGGTCAAAGACCAACCCTTCCATTGGTTCACCTTCTGAATGGCGATCTCTAGCCTGCTGTCCCAATTTTGTTTGGGGTAATCCCCCTGGCCAAATTCGATGCCAAGAACTTTTGCAGAGACTTTGGGTCCGGGAAGGGTGTCCGGGAGATCAAAACCAGGATCTCCTCCTCCCAACCAGAGACTCTCACACTTATCCCGGTTGATCTTGGACCCGGATGCCTCTGAGTAGCGATTTACCTCTGACATCAGCCATTCTGCCTCCCCATCAGAGGAAACAAACACGGTGACGTCATCGGCATACGCCACCACTCTCAGAGTGGCTTCCGGTGCTGCCCGGTCCATCCCGATCCCAGCCAACGGTCCACGCTCCACCCTCCTAAGAAGCGGGTCAATCGCAAACACGTACCGCAGCGGCCTCAAGGGACAACCCTGGCGAACATCACACCCAACCTCAAAAGAGCTGCCAATCCAACCGTTCACAAGCGGGAAACTCTCTGCCCCAGCGTACAAGGTCTTAAGCCAATCAACAACCCCCCCCGGCAGGCCATACCTCAGAAGGACAGACCAGAGGTACTCATGGTTAACCCGATCAAACGCTTTTACTCTGCTCCACCGCCTCTCGGACACAGAGTACAGCACTAATTGTACTGCGGTCCGGAACAGAGCAATGCTGGGCTCCCGAAAGCCGATTAAACAGCACCTTTGCGAAAACCTTCCTGTCTGCATTGAGAAGCGCTATGGGACGCCAATTCTCAATGCAAAATGGGTCCTCACCCTTTGACAAGATGATCAGGGCAGACCTCCTCTTTAACTTTGGCAGAGTGCCCGAGGAAAGACATTCATTGAATACCTCAGTCAAGAGGGGAACCAAGGCGTCCTTAAAGGTCTTATAGAATTCAGATGTTAAGCCATCTGGACCGGGAGATTTCTTTAGGGCAAGCCCTTCAATCGCCAACTTAACTTCCTCTTCCCTGATCATCTCTGTCAAAACGCCAAGAGAGGGGTCTACCCCTGGTTCGGGGACGGCTTCTGCCAGAAAAGCCGACATCTCATCCCAATCCAGATCCCTCTTCCCCAAGAGGTACGAGTAGAAGGATCTGATGACCTCCAGGATCCCTGATCAGGATCTTTTCAGGGAACCCACAGAGTCAACCAGTCCTGTAACAGCTTTACTATTCACTGACATCTTGCTGTTTCTGTAAGGGTCGGGCGAGCGGTACTTCCAGTAATCCCTCTCAAAAACCGAAGATGCGTGTCTATCATACTGACACCTCATTAGCAAAGATTTCACTCTGGAGATCTCCTCGCGGCTACCTCCAGTTGAGACAAGATGCTCGAGTTTCCTCCTCAGTCCCTGATACAGGCGGTACCTGTCCAGGCTCCTGAGGCTCGAGAGCTGGCGGAAGAATCTCGCCACCCTTTTCTTGAACATCTCCCACCACTCTGACTTACTACTACAAAGATCCAGTAAGGGTACCTGGCTCTGAAGAAAATCCTCAAAGGACTGTCTTATCTCCGCTTCTTCCAAGAGAGACGAATTGAACCTCCAAAAGCCTCTTCCCATCCGGGGGGTCTCTGTAACATTCAGGGAAAACAAAATCATACAGTGATCGAAGAACTCCACCTCAACAACAGATACTGCTGAAGAGACGGCTTCCTCCTTTAAATAAAACCTGTCTATCCTGGTCCTACAGTTACCTCTATGATAGGTGAACCCCTCGTGGCCTGTGGTGTGCCGGATGTGGACATCCACCAGGCGAGCCTCACTAGCTATACTATTAAGGGCGACGCTATCATAAGTCAGCTTGTCTCTGGAACCTCCTCTATCCCGGGGCCTCGTGACAGTGTTGAAGTCCCCTCCAAAAACGACCTGCCGACTCGTAAAAAGGTAGGGCTTGATCCTCATAAAGAGACACTTCCGGTCCCACTTAGATTGGGGACCATAGATGTTAATGAGCCGAAGCTCCTGTCCCTTCATGAGGACATCTAATATCAAGCTCCTCCCCATTTCTAACTCAATAACCCGTCGGCATTCTACCGGTTCGGTAAAAAGGACCGCCACTCCGCTATACGGCTCGGCTGCAAGAGACCAATAGGAGGGCCCGAGTCTCCACTCCCTCTTAGCTATAAACACCTCTGCCATATTTGGCAGCCTGGTCTCTTGCAAAAAGAAAATGTCAGCTTCAACCCGGCTGAGAAAATCAAAGGCCGCAAATCTAGCCATATTTGACTTAATGCTGGACGCCAGTGTCAATGGAGTGGGTACCGCCATCGTTGGTGATTGAGTTAGATGTCTTTCTTCTTCCCACTCCCCTTATCCTCTGCCTCAGATGAGGAATCCTTCCCCCTCTTTAATGACACAGAGGTGTCCATTCCCACATTTTTCCTTCTTTTTTCATCCTCGTCTCCGGACTCTGGGCCAGTCCCTACCCCCAAGGACCTTGCATCCCCAGGAGAAGAAGACTCGGCGCCCCCTGTAAGCTCCGCCAAAGCCGGAACCTCACCCTCAGCCTCCTCTTCAGAGGAAGAGATGTTATCAAGGGCTTGGAACCGGTTAGAAAGAACAACTAGAGGGGAGTCAGTTTTACCTTCCTTAGGTACCTTGGTCAGAGCGGGAGAAGATGTTTTATCTCCCTTCTTTCTCTTCTTTTTGGTGCCGAGCTTACGCTTGTCCTCTAGCCACCGCTTATTATCCTCATCCATACTTTCATAATGGGAGGATTCTGAGGCAGAGGCGGTTTCCTCCCTGTGAATGCTCCTGACCTCCTCATCCAACTCATCATCCCTCGGGGCCTCAGCAGCAAGACTGGCATCCAGGACAGGAGCCGCCCCAGTAGCCCGGGGCTCGCCCTGCTCCCTCTCCTGTCTGCGCTTGTCTAGATGCCTCAGCTGGGCAGGCATCTTTTTATTGCTTTTCTTCCCTGGCCCCTCAGCTCCCCCACCCCTGCTAGTCCCCTCCCCCGCAGAATCGGCCTCACGGCTTTCTCCTACACAAGAGGCAGCAAGATGGCCGACACCCCCACACAACGCACATTTCTGCACGGTGCAGTTTGCCCTGAAGTGTGTGGGGTCGCCACACCTGTGACAGAGCTTTGGTTGCCCCTGGTAGAAGACCAGGATACGATCCCTACCCAGGAAGGCAGATGATGGAATGTGGGCAACCGTACCACCTGAACGCTTAAGTTTTACCATAAACGTCCAGGCCCCTGACCAGATACCAAACTCGTCGCTGTTTTTTTTGGCATCTCCACCACCTCTCCATACCCACCAAGCCACGTCATGATGTCATAATAAGAAAGCGACTCGTTACGAGTCATCACGGTCACTTTCTTGATCTGGTTTTGGCGAGACACTGCCTGAACGGCAAAGTCTCGCCAGCCGGGCTCATTTTTTGCCAACTCATAATTCGTCCAGAAGAGCTCAAGCCCCTCTGGCTGAACAAAGCTGACATCAAACTCAGGCATGGAATAGGGATGTATCAAGGCGTAGATGTCAATCGCCTTGAAGCCCATCCTCAGCAGTAGCTCCACAACTTTAGACCTTGAAGGACATGCATCACTGCCCCTCCACCGAAGACGGACCACATTCCTACGCACACTGCCTGGCCCGGCTGTTGGGAGGGACCACACTGTATCCCCCCCCTTTTTGCTCTCAGAAGGCCCCGAGGCCATGCCTCTCTATCCAGAAGGATAGATCAACCTCTCGACCCTCTACCATTAGTGATCTCTCCCCCTTCTTTAGAGCCTCCAGAAGGCGCCGATGCAACATGCTGTCCCCAAAGCCCGGAGACGAGGAGGAGGATGCCCTATTTGCCCCGGAGGTGACACTGGCATAACTCTGGACAGGCGTTGCAACCACTGGGGGGGCAACTGGACCAGTGACTACATCAGCTCCAACAGCATCACTATTACCCACCTCTATCTCACCCTTCACCAAACCAGCAACCACACCACTAGACTATGAATTGACCTCATTCACACCCACCACCACATTCATTCCTGCTGGACCAGTAACAATGGTGGATGACATTTTGACCTCAGCATCATCAGGCACAAGGGGCTCAGTCACCTCCATAGAACTGGAGGCGACCTCACCCCTGGTCTTATGTGTGCCCTCCACATCATCAGTTGGTAATTTCTGTTTGGCATTCGGTATAATGCGCCTCTGATCTTTAGCCGCTGTGAGGCGCCGCTGATCTTTAGCATCAGGTTCCTCCGGACCAGCAACGCCAACTCAAAATAGCACTTTCGTGGGAGAACCGGAACGCTCAGCCCCGACAGCCCCCTCACACTGCCGCCGCTTCTCAACTAAGTGATCAGCGGCAACAGCATTCAGAGGTGCCGAGGCTACCGGAGCTGCCCCCGACACCGGGCTGCTCCCCCCTCCCACTGAGGAGCGCACCACAGCATCGTGGCCCGACGGAACGCCCGCCGCCAGGCCGCCCTCACTGTCCAGCCTCTCGGCTGATGCACCTTCTTCTGCGTCCCCGCTACTACAAGCAGAGACGGAGCTGTGCGCCTCACTACCGCGCTCTGTAATCTCCCCGCGCCTTTGCACCGAATCCACAGCAGAACCCGCCCTGGGCCGGGCAACGGGGCTTATACAGCGAGCTGAGCCTGCAGCCGACTCAGGGTACAGGGAGGGGGGCATATACATAGCTTCCTGCAGCTTTGGCTTGATCTTCTTATTCTTTTTGTGGCCCCCAGGTGCCTCTTCTGTTAGATCGTCACCAAGATGGAAGTTTTGGAGGCACACTGGGGACTCAAGGAGCTTTATCTCAGCCATTAGCGCTCCTCCCTGGCCACTGCTGTCACTGTCCTCCCCAGAGCCAGCAGAACTGCGACCGGATGTCATTGTCGCCTGTCCTGCTCGCTGCACGTGGCCTGCGGGTGACTTTGCAGGCTGCCAGGTGGGGCTTTCTGCTGGTCATCATCACTCTCATCATCCACCTGGCTCTCAGGCTGCAGCACCATCTGCCTTTGCTCTCTGGTATCAGCCATTTCTCTGAAGCGGTCTTCATTAATTAGTTTTTCCTTAAACAGACCACTCTGCTCTCTGATGGTAGCTTTCCTTAGTTCCAGCACATAAATCTCACTGGTGAGCCTCTTTTCCTCCGCTTGGAGTTTAGCCTTCCTCTGCTTGGAGGCCCCCGCAGCTTTGGCGCTTGTGCAGCGCAGCTCCTCCCGGAGCCTCCTGATGAGCTTACTTGCATCTTAATACTCACGGAGGTGGATCATGACCCGGGAGGCATAGGTGGACACAGACTCCCGGGGACTTTGCAGCCCCCAACCTTCCTCAGTGAGGTCGGCCTCACCTCCGTGAGCACTCAG
The DNA here is from genome assembly GCF_046119375.1 of Phyllobates terribilis. Classification (NCBI taxonomy): domain Eukaryota; kingdom Metazoa; phylum Chordata; class Amphibia; order Anura; family Dendrobatidae; genus Phyllobates; species Phyllobates terribilis. The sequence continues at coordinate 697,712,675 of NW_027362763.1, read as the reverse complement.
CTTTCCTCCGGAAGAAGCGCCAGGCTGTCAGGCTTACCCTCCATGCTGGAAGCCTTGCAGCTTCTAGGAGTCTCCACAATCCCGGGGGGAGTAGGAGCCACATTGCTGCGACTCCTAGTGGAGCGTCTCACCCCCGAGTCCTCTGATGTGCAGGCCGATTGCTGGTTTCTCCTGCCCCCCGCCGGCCTGGTTCGGGAAGCAGAAGCCTGGGACTTGGCTCCATCACTCATCCCAGGAATCCCACTCCCTCCCTGGGTAGGAGAGATAGCAGATCCCCAGGTGGAGAGGTGTTGGTTCTCACAGACCTCAGGAGCCCACAGCAGGATCTGCAGTCACCACACCCACAATCACCACAGTGAGCAACAGCTGATCAGAGCTGCACTCACTACTCTGCTGGTGCAATCACTGTGTACATACATTACATTACTGATCCTGTACTGATCCTGAGTTACATCCTGTATTATGCTCCAGAGGTGCACTCACTATTCTGCTGGTGCAGTCACTGTGTACATACATTACTGATCCTGAACTGATCCTGAGTTATATCCTGTACTATACTCCAGACCTGCACTCACTATTCTGCTGGTGCAGTCACTGTGTACATACATTACTGATCCTGAGTTACATCCTGTATTATACTCCAGAGCTGCACTCACTATTCTGCTGGTGCAGTCACTGTGTACATACATTACATTACTGATCCTGAACTGATCCTGAGTTATATCCTGTATTATACCCCAGAGCTGCGCTCACTATTCTGCTGATGCAGTCACTGTGTAAATACATTACTGATCCTGAGTTACATCCTGTATTATACTCCAGAGCTGCACTCACTATTCTGCTGGTGCAGTCACTGTGTACATACATTACATTACTGATCCTGTACTGATCCTGAGTTACATCCTGTATTATACCCCAGAGCTGCACTCACTATTCTGCTGGTGCAGTCACTGTGTACATATATTACATTACTGATCCTGTACTGATCCTGAGTTACACCCTGTATTATACTCCAGAGCTGCACTCACTATACTGCTGGTGCAGTCACTGTATACATATATTACATTACTGATCCTGTTCTGATCCTGGGTTACATCCCGTGTTATACTCCAGAGCTGCACTCACTATACTGCTGGTGCAGTCACTGTATACATACATTACATTACTGATCTTGTACTGATCCTGAGTTACATCCTGTATTATACTCCAGAGCTGCACTCACTATTCTGCTGGTGCAGTCACTGTGTACATACATTGCCTTACTGATCCTGTACTGATCCTGAGTTACATCCTGTATTATGCTCCAGAGCTGCACTCACTATTCTGCTGGTGCAGTCACTGTGTACATACATTACATTACTCATCCTGTACTGATCCTGAATTACATCCTGTATTATACTCCAGAGCTGCACTCATTATTCTGCTGGTGCAGTCACTGTGTACATACATTACATTACTGATCCTGTACTGATCCTGATCCTTATTTAAGCATTGTACTGTTTTGTGCTCCTGGTACCCTGCTCCTTATAGCGACGCTGCAGATTTCAAGGGTCCATAAGCTAAACTTTTGGTTACAGCTGTCTGTGATACAATGCGTGTATGACCTGATGGCCGTGGGGCCGGTGCAGAGGTGCTGGGTTTGCAAGATGTGAGAGAACTGAGTTTGTCTCATGAAACAGTGCTGGGTTTAACAGGTGCAGCAGTCCTGGGTTTGTTAGATGTTGCAAGGCTGGATTTGACAGGTGCAGCAGTGTTGGGTTTGTTAGATGTTGCAAGGCTAGGTTTGACAGGTGCAGCAATGTTGGGTTTGTTAGATGTTGCAAGGCTAGGTTTGACAGGTGCAGCAGTGTTGGGTTTGTTAGATGTTGCAAGGCTGGGTTTGACAGGTGCAGCAGTGTTGGGTTTGTTAGATGTTGCAAGGCTAGGTTTGACAGGTGCAGCAGTGTTGGGTTTGTTAGATGTTGCAAGGCTGGGTTTGACAGATACAGCAGTGTTGGGTTTGTTAGATGTTGCAAGGCTGGGTTTGACAGGTACAGCAGTGTTGGGTTTGTTAGATGTTGCAAGGCTGGGTTTGACAGGTACAGCAGTGTTGGGTTTGTTAGATGTTGCAAGGCTGGGTTTGACAGGTACAGCAGTATTGGGTTTGTTAGATGTTGCAGGGCTGGGTTTGACAGGTGCAGCAGTGTTGGGTTTGTTAGATGTTGCAAGGCTAGGTTTGACAGGTGCATCAGTATTGGGTTTGTTAGATGTTGCAAGACTAGGTTTGACAGGTGCAGCAGTGTTGGGTTTGTTAGATGTTGCAAGGCTAGGTTTGACAGGTGCAGCAGTGTTGGGTTTGCAAGATGTGACAGATGAATTGTCAGTTGAGGATATGCTGAGTTAGTCTCATGTAGCAGAGCTGGGTTTGCTAGATGTTGCAAGACTGAGCTTGACAGGTGCAGCAGTATGGGTTTGTTAGATGGCGCAATGCTGGGTTTGATAGGTGCAGCAGTGCTCGGTTTGTAAGATGTGACAGAAGTGAATTTGTCCATTGAGGACATGGTGAAATTGTCCCATGTAGCAGAGCTAGGTTTGGTAAATGGTGCATGACTGAGTTTGACATGTGTAGCAGTGCTGGGTTTGCAATATTTGACAGAAGTGAGTTTGTCGGGTGTAGAAGCCCTGATGTTGTCTCATGTTTGATCAAGATTTGTAGCAATTTATAGGGTCACAGATTGGACTCCATACACCCCACACACAACGGATACTCTGCAGATGTTCCACTGTGAATTTACACTCGTAAATTTTCTCTTTTTACAATATTTTCAAACTGGGGGAGATTTTATAAAAAATTCTCTTCTACACAATGCAAAGGAAATCTGCAGCAGAAATTGACCTGGGCTGTAAAGATATGTTCACACGTTGCTTATTTGCTGCAGAAATTTATGCAATTGTCCAATATCCATGGGAAACAACCACATTCATATGAGTAGAAGCGATTTTCAATTTACAATGATTCAGTCCCTTTTGGTCGCTGCTGAATGACAGATAATGTTTAATGCCCGGCATCTGGTTGGTCATGTACCGTCGGTAAATTTTGGCTTTCCCCAAGGCTCTTTTTGTGAAGCCCCCATTCTCCTCCTGGCCATGCCTCATCTTTCAGAATGGAATAACCTCACAGATCAACTGTTTTTTTGGGGAGGTTTCAAGCACTTTTGACAAGTATGATTGTGCTGCTACCTTAAGAGGTTGAGTTCCCACCGTTCTGACATTCCGCCAGACCTGTAGCCCTAGACCGCCTTCATATATAATCTACCCTATCTGGTCCATTCTCTAGTCCTGGGAAATTGTTTTATTCCAGATTGTTTTTACATTTTGTGCAAGATTATTAATTTTCTGGATTAAGTGTCAAATTAAAGGGGTTTCACTGAGTTATCACACACAGATTCGGACTGGCCCACAGGAGAACAGGGGAATCCTCCGGTGGGCCACCACCCTCTAATATGAGCAGTACTTGTCACATTTGTATGTAGCTGAAAATTGGGGCCCTGGAGTTGGTTACTGTTGGGCCCTTGGCAACTCAGTCCGACACTGATTACACAAGACTCTAGAAGTCAATTATTGACAGCAGTGGTCCCGTGTGTGTATGGTCAGTACATCATCACTGCAGGAACCTGATCCACAGGATGTATGATCAGTGCAATTCTGACTGCTGGGACCCCCATCAATCATGAGAACGTGGGGTCCTTGTGTGAAGTGGGTAGTAATATACATATACAGTCATGGCCGAAAGAGTTGACACCCTTGAAATTGTTCCAGAAAATGAAGTATTTCTCCCAGAAAATTATTACAATTGTTTTGTTATATACCTTTATTTCATTTGTGTCTATTGAAATAACAAAAAAAAAAAAAACTGAAAAAAGGGCAAATTGGACATAACTTCACACAAAACCCCAAAAATGGATCAAAAAAATTGTTGGCACCCTCAACTTAATATTTGGTTGCACTTCCTTTGCAATAAATAACTGCAATCAATCGCTTCCTATAACCATCAACAAGCTTCTTACGCCTCTCATCTGGGATCTTGGACTCTTCTTCTGCAAACTGCTCCAGGTCTCTCATGTGAAGGCGTCTTCTCCCAACACCAATTATAAGATCTCTCCACAGGTGATCAATGGGATTTAGAGCTGGAAGAAATAGTTAATTTTCTGGAACAATTTCAAGGGTGCCAACACTTTCGGTCATGAATGTATAACCACCCCTGTATACACTGACTATGGAAGCGATGGATGCCCATTCACCCATAGAAGCGAATAAGAGCTGTGGTCATGCCTGCACACTACTGCTTCATTCACACGTCTGACATGGGACACCCCTCCAGTCTTGGAATTGGGACAAAGTGATTACCCCCACGCCTTCAAACATAAATTAACTGTGGTTTATCACATCTTTGGGAGTTCAATTTCCCTAACCTCACATAGGCCTAATTACTGCCCCACCTTTTCTCAATCAAGAAATCACTTAAATAGGACCTGCCTGACAAAGTGAAGTAGACCAAAAGATAGTGGCCAACCAGCCAAAATTACCCCAAGAGCGCAGCAACTACTCATCCAAGGGGTCACAAAAGACCCCACAACAACATCCAAAGAACTGCAGACGTCATTGTTTTTCTTATGAAATTCTCAATAAGTTTGATGTGTCACATGACCCTCTTCCCATTGAAAAAAATAAAGTTGGATCCAAAATGGCCGACTTCAAAATGGCCACCATGGTCACCACCCGTCTGGAAAAGTTTTCCCCCTCCCATATACTAATGTGCCACAAACAGGAAGTTGATATCACCAACCATTCCCATTTAATTTAGGTGTATCCATATAAATGACCCACCCTGTATGTTTAATAGTGACAGCGGCGAATAATCAAAAAGATAGATAGATAGACGCGGGTCCTCATAAGAATATGAAATGAAATATAAAAATGTCTAAAATTTGGGTAAGTTGCCATATATAACGGTATGTGATTGTCATATAAGAATATAAAAAAAATAATATAAAAAGATGTAAAAGAAATAATAAAGATAAAAATGTCTAAAAATCAAATAAGGTGCCGTATATATATATGAGAGTCCTCATAAGAACAAAAAAAAGTAATAAATATAAAAATAGATGCAAATTTGTATTTTTTCCCATTTCCAGTGACTTTACTGTATCGCACATCTCTCCAGAAGCCATAAATAATGCGCCCTGCTCCACCTACTGGCTAATAGTGCACATAAAATGTTTGCTTTTTCCATTAATCGTGGCATTCCTGTGAAATACATAATGATGCAACTTGTTTTTATTTTGCTAAAAGTAGTAAAAAGTACTTCAAATGGCAATAGACACAAAAAAAATAATTCTTAATTGCTTTACCGTACTTTGAGATTTATGCTAATATTTTATTGTACATTATTAAAAAGAAAATTTTGTAATACTAGTAGTTTTTAGACAGAATATTTAAAAAAAAATGTCACAGATAATATCAATTTCAAAACACCAATTTTTTTTTTTAGCGTTGTCATTTAGGAAGAAAGAGACATGAGAAAATGTTTGACGTTATTGTTATTTATCATTCATTTGCTATATTTGTTTTAAGTCTTTTTGTGCCTTTTTTTAATATATTATGCTTTTCTTTTAACCTTTTCGTAGTTACTTATTATTTGATTTGTCTGTTCATTTATGTGACTTTTATGATATTTTTGTTTTTCAAAAATATCCCTTAAGTCAGAATCTACTTTATCTAGTTTTGTGTCCACGCTTGTCTGTGAACTGTTTTTAGTCGTTTTTATTTATTTTTTTGTCCGTTTGCAGTCTATGTTTAATAGTGACAGCGGGGAATAATCATAAGGAAGGTCAGCACATCTTTACAAGAGGTTATTTTTTAGCTACTCGATCATTGTATGTGCCACATGCCTGCCGCCTCCTTAAACCTCTTACTGCTCCCGTGCCCATGATGCAGTGAAAGTCATTGTATAAGTGGTGATTATGGCACATTCATATCTTACCACACAGATTGGGAACGTGACCTCAGCAGCTCGCCTGGCCTTTCCTACCCCTGAGACAAAGAAAATCACAAGTTTCTCCCAAACCTCAAACTTATGATTAATAATGTTTCCAGCCAAGTCATCGGGGAATATGGTCGAGCTTCATTGCCAACCACACTAAGAATATTTCATTCACATCCACTATTTTTAGTAGGTACACTGATTACAGGGAAAAATTTATTATAAAAATGAGATATGACAAGAAATTTGCTCTTCAAAAGGTCAATTAAACATTGCAGAAAATTAGAAGTTTGCCTATAGTTACATACAGTAGATACAGTCATATGAAAAAGTTTGGGCACCCCTATTAATCTTAAGCTTAATGTTTTATAAAAATTGGTGTTTTTGCAACAGCTATTTCAGTTTGATATATGTAATAACTGTTGGACACAGTAATGTTTCTGCCTTGAAATGAGGTTTATTGTACTAACAGAAAATGTGCAATCTGCATTCAAACAAAATTTGAAAGGTGCATAAGTATGGGCACCCTTATCATTTTCTTGTTTTAAATACTCCTACCTACTTTTTACTGACTTACTAAAGCACTTTTTTTGGTTTTGTAACCTCATGGAGCTTTGAACTTTATAGCCAGGTGTATGCAATCATGAGAAAAGCTACTTAAAGTGGCCACTTGCAAGTTGTTCTCCTGTTTGAATCTCCTCTGAAGAGTGGCATCATGTGCTCCTCAAAACAACTGTCAAATGATCTGAAAACAAAGATTATTCAACATAGTTGTTCAGGGGAAGCATACAAAAAGCTGTCTCAGAGATTTAACCTGTCAGTTTCCACTGTGAGGAACATAGTAAGGAAATGGAAGAACACAGGGACAGTTCTTGTTAAGGCCAGAAGTGGCAGGCCAAGAAAAACATCAGAAAGGCAGAGAAGAAGAATGGTGAGATCAGTCAAGGACAATCCTCAGACCACCTCCAGAGAGCTGCAGCATCAACTTGCTGCAGATGGTGTCATTGTGCATCGGTCAACTATACAAGGCACTTTGCACAAGGAGAAGCTGTATGGGAGAGTGATGCGAAAGAAGCCGTTTCTGCAAGCACGCCACAAACAGAGTTGGCTGAGGTATGCAAAAGCACATTTGGAGAAGCCAATTTCTTTTTGGAAGAAGGTCCTGTGGACTGATGAAATCAGGATTGAGTTATTTGGTCATACAAAAAGGCGTTATGCATGGTGGCAAAAAAACACAGCATTCCAAGAAAAACACTTGCTACCCACAGTAAAATTTGGTGGATGTTCCATCATGCTTTGGGGCTGTGTGGCCAATGCCAGCACCGGGAATCTTGTTAAAGTTGAGGGACGCATGGATTCCACTCAGTATCAGCAGATTCTTCACAATAATGTTCAAGAATCAGTGACAAAGTTGAAGTTACGCAGGGGATGGATCTTTCAGCAAGACAATGATCCAAAACACCGCTCCAAATCTACTCAGGCATTCATGCAGAGGAACAACTACAATGTTCTGGAATGGCCATCCCAGTCCCCAGACCTGAATATCATTGAACATCTGTGGGATCATTTGAAGAGGGCTGTCCATGCTCGGCGACCATCAAACTTAACTGAACTGGAATTGTTTTGTAAAGAGGAATGGTCAAAAATACCTTCATCCAGGATCCAGGAACTCATTAAAAGCTACAGGAAGCGACTAGAGGCTGTTATTTTTGCAAAAGGAGGATCTACTAACTATTAATGTCACTTTTCTGGTGAGGTGCCCATACTTATGCACCTGTCAAATTTTGTTTGAATGCAGATTGCACATTTTCTGTTAGTACAATGAACCTCATTTCAAGGCAGAAACATTACTGTATCCAAAAGTTATTACATATATCAAACTGAAATAGCTGTTGCAAAAACACCAATTTTTATAGAACATTAAGCTTAAGATTAATAGGGGTGCCCAAACTTTTTCATATGACTGTATATAAAATTGCACATCTTAAGAAAAGAACTGTAACTCTGTACTTATTGAAATTATGCAAAAAAAATATAATTAAAAAATATACAATATATATATATAAATATATATATATATATATATACACACATATATACTGTATGTATCTATATGTAGATGTATAGGAAAAAAGAGACAAAAAGCAGCGCTAGCAAGCCACAAAAAATAAGTATGAGGGTGCAAAGTCCTCCAGGCATGTACCAAACCTTTTATGTAGAATTGAAAAAAATGAAGACCACACTCCTTCTTGGGGAATAGTTGTTGCTGATTTATTAGCCCACAAGGGCTCCAGGCAATGTTTCGGCTCTAGGTGTGAGCCTTTCTCCTCACACCTAGGAGAAAGGCTCACAGCTAGAGCCGAAACGTTGCCTGGAGCCCTTGTGGGCTAATACATCACCAACAAATATTCCCCAAGAAGGAGTGCGGTCTTCATTTTTTTAAATTCTATACATAGATATATATAGATATGTATCTATATAGATATATGAAGATATGTATTTATTTAGAAATGTATCTATATATTTATATATTGTGTATTTTTTAAATTATATATTTTTTGCATAATTTAATAAGTACAGAGTTACAGTTCTTTATTCATAGCTTTTTTTAAGATGTAACTAACAAATAAAGTTGTGCTCTGTATTGCTATAACATGTAAACATGAAATATATGAATTTTGAATTTCATTACTGCTCTAGAAAATAGGAAAAAATGAAGATACTTAGCACATATCTTGGCCAGTTCGTGAATGCCCAGCAACCACGACAAGGCGACCTTCATTTGCTGGGAACCTATCCTAATGTGAATCCTCTCCTAGACTGAAGCCTACATTTATATGGGTAGGTAGGATCCTGCTGTAAAAACAAAGATACTTAGCCCATAATTTGGCCAATTCATGCATACCCAGTAAGGAGACCTAGGATAGGTTGCCTTGCCGTGGTTGCTGGGCATGTATGAATTGGCCAAATTATGTGCTAAGTATCATTGTTTTTTCCTATTTTCTAGAGCAGTAATGCAATTCAAAATTCATATATTTCATGTTTGCATACGATAGCGCTACAGAGTGCTACTTTATTTGTTAGTTGTGAACAGAGATGGCTACACTTCGTATGCACCTGTACACACCAGTTTTCTGTTTGGAAGTGACGGTCAGTCTTGATATTTTTTTAAGCTGTCTCATTTCTTTTTTTTAAAGTGACTGTTTAAATCGTTTGATTTTAGATCCATTCATAAAATGCATACAAGTCTGTAAAAGAGAAATAATGGCCCAGATTCATCGTTTAGGTTTTTTTTTATTCGTTTTTCTTTTTTTTTTTGTCTTGCTTTATTTATTGGCGTTTTTTTTTACGCTAAATTCTTTAAAGTGGCGTACATGGTGGATGAATTTTGTGCAAAGTTTACTTCTGTCATTATTCTTCATTGCGACTTTTTTTGCAGTGCAAAAAGTTGCAAGTTTCGCAACAATTGCACCAAAACATGTAGAAAATCACTCGGGGAGGGAATGGAGTACATTTACCAAAAAAATTGTGACTTTTTAAAAAGTTGCAAATGATGAACCAGGTGAAAATATCTGGAAACCCTAAACAGGCAAAAAAAATAGAAAGATGAATATGGCTCAAACAACAAAAAAAAACACGCAAAACTCTATAACAAACAATAATGAGTTGGCCCAATGTGTATATATTTTTTTCCCCTCCTGTATACAGTAGATAATATAAAGCGGCATGGTGTGTACATTATGGCAGCTGCAATGAGTGGGAGTTAATGGAGAAAAATGTGTCAATAAACTAATATTACATCCACGAAAAACAGTGCTATCCCACCCCCGAGGAACCACCCCGAGGAGACCTCAGAGTGACATGGGAGCCTCATACAGGGCCTTATCTGTACAGTATGTATAGAATTTATTGTTGCAATCCTGCTATATAAGGGACTGCTTCTTATATTTCCTTTTTGTTTCAGTTTTAAAGGAAATATATAATTATAAAATCATCTATTGTTTAAATCAGGTTTTTTTGTTTTAAATGTTTGTTTTTTTCATCTCACAAGTGTATTACAAAAATAAAAATCTTGCATTTTTAATACTGGGCACTAGGCTTATTTTACACTTCCTGTTTTTTTTACATAAAGTTTTTCAGCAACCTCATTATCATTACAGGCAGGTAATACCTTTATATACAGTAGATAATGCAGGATCCACCATTCACAATAGGTGATGTCACAGCTCACCTCCTCCTCCTCCTGTACAATGACTGATAGCACCTCTATATACAGTAGATAACACAGGATCCACCATTCACAATAGGTGATGTCACAGCTCACCTCCTCCTCCTTCTGTACAATGACTGATAATACCTCTATATACAGTAGATAACACAGGATCCACCATTCACAATAGGTGATGTCACAGCTCACCTCCTCCTCCAGTACAATGACTGATAACACCTCTATATACAGTAGATAACACAGGCTCCACCAATCACAATAGGTGATGTCACAGCTCACCTCCTCCTGTACAATAACTAATAACACCCCTATATACAGTAGATAACACAGGATCCAGAATTCACAATAGGTGATGTCACAGCTAACCTCCTCCATCTCCTGTACAATGACTGATAACACTTCTATATACAGTAGATAACACAGGACCCACCATTCACAATAGGTGATGTCACAGCTCACCTCCTCCTTCTCCTGTACAATGACTGATAACACCTCTATATAAAGTAGATAACACAGAATCCACCATTCACAATAGGTGATGTCACAGCTCACCTCCTCCTCCTCCTGTACAATGACTGATAACACCTCTATTTACAATAGATAACACAGGATCCACCATTCACAATATGTGATGTCACAGCTCACCTCCTCCCCCTCCTGTACAATGACTGATAACACCTCTATATACAGTAGATAACACAGGATCCACCATTCACAATAGGTGATGTCACAGCTCACCTCTTCCTCCTGTACAATGACTGATAACACCTCTATTTACAATAGATAACACAGGATCCACCATTCACAATAGGTGATGTCACAGCTCACCTCCTACTCCTCCTGTACAATGACTGATAACACCTCTATATAAAGTCGATAACACAGAATCCACCATTCACAATAGGTGATGTCACAGCTCACCTCCTCCTCCTCCTGTACAATGACTGATAACACCTCTATATACAGCAGATAACACAGGATCCACCATTCACAATAGGTGATGTCACAGCTCACCTCCTCCCCCTCCTGTACAATGACTGATAACACCTCTATATAAAGTAGATAACACAGAATCCACCATTCACAATAGGTGATGTCACAGCTCACCTCCTCCTCCTCCTGTACAATGACTGATAACACCTCTATATAAAGTAGATAACACAGAATCCACCATTCACAATAGGTGATGTCACAGCTCACATGTCTGATTTTTTTCCTCGGTAGTTTGCGGAAAATATTGGTGACATTTCCAATTTCAATCCGTGGGTCAGCTCAAAATGGGCAATGTAAGTCTATGGGTCTGTGAAGAAATCAGACTGCACTTAGATGATATCAGAGTGCAGTCTGATTTTCTTGCACTGTCAGAAAGGAGAAGGTGGAGAAACTTTTTTTTTTCTTTCCACGTAAGAAAAATGACAGTCTGATCAAAATAATCGGTCTGTTTTCCTCATACATGGAAAACACTGACGTCTGAATGAGCCCTAAGGCTGTTTTTGGTTAGTGCTTGATCTAACGCTCTGTAAAATATCTGTCTATTTCTCTAATTTCTCTCATATCTATCTATCATATATTATCTATCTATCTATCTATCCATTTATATATCTGTCTATTATCTATTCAATAAGAAAAGCAGACAGCACTCCAAGAATTGTTGAAAAAAGTGGGGACTTTATTAGTCCATCAGATGTGGCAATGTTTCTGCTGAGTACAGCCTTTCTACTCAGCCGAAACATTGCCACATCTGATGGACTAATAAAGTCCCCACTTTTTTCAACAATTCTTGGAGTGCTGTCTGCTTTTCTTATTGAATATATAGTATGACAATGGGATCATTGTCTGGGAGGCCTTGCGCCCATATATGCATGACTGGTGCTGTTCCATTTTCTTAACAAACATATATCTATCTATCTATCTATCTATCTATCTATCTATCTATCCTATATCTATCTATCTATTATCTATCTATCTATCTATTATCTATCTATCTATCTATCCTATATCTATCTATTATCTATCTATTATCTATCTTTCTATCTATCTATCTATCTATCATCTATCTATCTATCTATCCTATATCTATCTATCTATTATCTATCTATTATCTATCTATTATCTATCTTTCTATCTATCTATCTATCTATCTGTCTATCTAGTGCTGCTGCGCTTTCTTTTTATATATCTTATGCAGTTTCTGCAGCTTGCACCTGTTCACATTAGGATGTGCTGGTCAGTTCTTTTTACATATTACTATAGGAGGTGGTAACTGCCTCCTGTCTGACCTTGCACTCCCCCCATTTAACCAGCAGGTGATGTATATTCTATTCTATCAGCCCATTTAAATTGTAGGTGTTTTAGCCCACCAGTGACATGTTCTGTCCAGAGTTATAGGCTTGTAGCCCAAGAGAGGCATGTAGGCAGAGTAGTACCCATCTGACGGGAGGTCACCTTGCAGCGGTTGATGGGCACACATGAATTGGCCAATTTATCCGCTAAGAACCTCCGTTTTTTGTAAGTAAAGCTCATTGAGTAATAACACAGTTTAAATCAAATGTTTTTATTGTCTTTATGTATCTTGGCCATAATGGAGTGCTGCTGTGCTTTCTTTTTATCTATCTATTTATCTATCTATCTATCATCTATCTATCTACAGGCGCTTCTCAATAAATTAGAATATCATCAAAAAGTTAATTTATTTCAGTTCTTCAATACAAAAAGTGAAACACATATATTCTATAGAGTCATTACAAACAGAGTAATCTATTTCCAGTGTTTATTTCTGTTAATGTTGATGATTATGGCTTACAGCCAATGAAAGCACAAAAGTCATTATCTCAGTAAATTAGAATAATTAACAAAAAACAACTGCAAAGGCTTCCTACGTGTTTAAAAAGGTCCCTTAGTCTGTTTCAGTAGGCTCCACAATCATGGGGAAGACTGCTGACTTGACAGATGTCCAGAAGGCAGTCATTGACACACTCCACAAGGAGGGTAAGCCACAAAAGGTCATTGCTAAAGAAGCTGGCTGTTCACAGAGTGCTGTATCCAAGCATATCAATGGAAAATTGAGTGGAAGGAAAAAGTGTGGTAGAAAAAGGTGCACAAGCAACCGGGATAACCGCAGCCTTGAAAGAATTGTTAAGAAAAGGCCATTAAAAAATTTGGGGCAGATTGACAAGGAGTGGACTGCTGCTGGAGTCATTGCTTCAAGAGCCACCACACACAGACGTATCCAGGACAGGGCTACAAGTGTCACATTCCTTGTGTCAGGCCACTCATGACCAATAGTCAACGCCAGAAGCGTCTTACCTGGACCAAGGAGGAAAAGACCTGGACTGTTCTCAGTGGTCCAAGGTGTTGTTTTCAGATGAAAGTAAATTTTGCATTTCATTTGGAGATCAAGGTCCCAGAGTCTGGAGGAAGAGTGGAGAGGCCACAATCCAATCAGCTGGAGGTCTAGTGTGAAGTCTCCACAATCAGCGATGGTTTGGGGAGCCATGTCATCTGCTGGTGTAGGTCCACTGTGTTTTATCAAGACCAAAGTCAGCGCAGCCGTCTACCAGGACATTTTAGAGCACTTCATGCTTCTCTCTGCTGACAAGCTTTTGGGAGATGGAAATGTCATTCTCCAGCAGGTCTTGGCCCCTGTCCACACGGCCAAAAGTACCAATACCTGATTTACACACAACAATATCACTGTGCTTGATTGGCAGCAAACTCGCCTGACCTTAACACCATAGAGTATCTATTAGGCTGTGTGCCCACGATGCGTATTTCATGCGTTTTTGGTGCGGAAATTTCCGCAGCGTAAACGCATGATAAACGCATGGTAAGCCTTCTGCCATGGTCCCCTATGCAATTCCGCACTTTCAATGCCCATTCTGCGGATTTTTCTGCAGCGTTTATGCTGCGCTCAAAAATCTGCAGCATGTCCATTAATTTTGCGGAAATGCGGCGTTTTCGCCGCCATTGACTTGCATTAGAACGCACTAATTCCGCAAGACTGCATTTGTACTTGCGTTATTGGCGCGTTCTAATGTGCGGATGATACCCGAGTGTGGAGAAGATGAGACTCTCCTCCACACCCAGGTACCATTAAAAGCTGTAAAAACAAGAATAAAATAAAAAATAAAGATATATTCACCTTCCGACGGCCCCCGGTCTTCTTCCCTCTGCTTGCGTGCAAGACTGAAGGACCTGCGGTGACGTCACAGTCATGTGACCGCAGGCCCTTCATCGCAGTGTCTCGCGATATCCCGGCAGCCAGGAACGAGCCAGGAACGAACGCGGCAGCACACGCCGGGGCATTGGAGGGTAAGTATAGCTTTATTTTTTTATTTTTTACGGTCACACTGTATAAATCCATGCCGGTTGCATGGATTTATATAGTGTGACCAAGTTGTCAAGCACTTTCCAAGTGATGCTAAAATCGCCTGGAAAGCGCTTGTCAATCCGCATGTATTACGCAGGAAAAACGCATGTACAATCTGCATGCGTTTTTTCTGCCAGGGAGATGCAGAAATGATGCAGAAATTTTTTGCTTCATTTCTGCATCGTGGGCACATAGCCTTATAGAGAATCTATGGGGTATTGTCAAGAGGAAGATGAGAGACACCAGACCCAACAATGCAGACGAGCTGAAGGCGGCTATCAAAGCAACCTGGGCTTCCATCTATCTATCTATCTATCTATCTGTCTATCTATCCATCAATTTATCTATCAGCCACAACAAGGCAACCATTCTCTGGTAGGACCCTAACCCTCTACCGGTTTAGGATCCTACAAATTTAAAGGGCAGATATGATCCAATGCTAATTAAAAATATCTCTAGACTGATGGGAGAATTTCAGCCAACTAAGGAGACGGTCATCACCTCCAAATATATACAATAGTGAAATAAAGACTGACCAGCACATCCTAACAAAATGAAGCAAACGTGAACAGGTGCAAGCTGCTCTGATTGCAATATGTACTAACCAAAGAATATAAAATGAAGGCTCTTAGTGCACAAATTGGCCAATTCGAGTGAGCCCATTAGCCACAACAAGGTGACTTTACTCTGATGGGACCCTAACCTGATGTTCATGGCTGAGAAAAACTCTAAGTTTGAAGAAGTCACCCACACGTAGGTGAATAGATACAGTAGATGATAGATAGATAGATAGATAGATAGATAGATAGATAGATAGATAGATAGGAGATAGATAAATAGGTGGATGGATAGACTAATTTATTAGGCTGTAGAGGGATAGGAATCTTTTGTGCTTTACATACTATTGATGTATTTGTTCCTTTTTGGCTTCCCCACTCTTTCCATCCCTACAGTAGATTCCTCGTGTGACGTCACTTCTGTCCTCTGCGCAGTTTTTGCTCAGAGATTGTGGTATATTTAGTGTATTACATAGTAAGCAGTATACAGGGAGGTGCGAGCGTCGGTGCCGGAGCCGGATATATTGGGAGCGAGCCAGATATGAAAATAGAATACAGGACACAGTGTTCTCTGAAGCTTCCTGATATAGATTCAGTCCTGACAGAGAAGACCTCCGGAGCAGCGCTCACCCCTCATCCATTGCACTGACAGCTAAGCACAATACTTTATTCACGGCTCTTTTCAGGTCAAACTTTCCCTTCATGTAAAGGAACACATTCACCACTGCAGCTTGAACTAGAAAAGGGGTTGTCCTGGGATGCTTGTTCATGGGGGGCATGATCATCCTTCCACAAATCGCAAGATTTTTTATATATACAGTGGGTACGGAAAGTATTCAGACCCCTTTAAATTTTTCACTGTTTGTTTCATTGCAGCCATTTGGTAAATTCTAAAAAGTTCATTTTTTTTCTTATTAAAGTACACTCTGCACCCTATCTTGACTGAAAAAAACAGACATGTAGAAATTTTTGCAAGTTTATTAAAAAAGAAAAACTGAAATATCACATGGTCATAAGTATTCAGACCCTTTGCTCAGACACTCATATTTAAGTCACATGCTGTCCATTTCCTTGTGATCCTCCTTGAGATGGTTCTACTCCTTCTTTGGAGTCCAGCTGTGTTTAATTAAACTGATAGGACTTGATTTGGAAAGGCACACACCTGTCTATATAAGACCTCACAGCTCACAGTGCATGTCAGACCAAATGAGACTCATGAGCTCAAAGGAACTGCCCAAGGAGCTCAGAGACAGAATTGTGGCAAGGCACAGATCTGGCCAAGGTTACAAAAGAATTTCTGCATTACTCAAGGTTCCTAAGAGCACAGTGGCCTCCATAATCCTTAAATGGAAGAAGTTTGGGACCACCAGAAGTCTTCCTTGACCTGGCTATCCAGCCAAACTGAGCAATCGTCGGAGAAGAGCCTTGGTGAGAGAGGTAAAGAAGAACCCCGAGATCACTGTGGCTGAGCTCCAGAGATGCAGTAGGGAGATGAGAGAAAGTTCCACAAAGTCAACTATCACTGCAGCCCTCCACCAGTCGGGTCTTTATGGCAGAGTGGCCCGACGGAAGCCTCTCCTCAGTGCAAGACATATAAAAGACTGCATAGAGTTTGCTCAAAAACACAGGAAGGACTCCCAAACTATGAGAAATAAGATTCTCTGGTCTGATATGATGAAGATAGAACTTTTTGGTGATAATTCTAAGCAATAAGTGTGAAGAAAACCAGGCACTGCTCATCACCTGCCCAATACAATCCCAACAGTGAAATATCGTGGTGGCAGCATCATGCTATGGTTTTTTTTTTCAGCTCCACGGACAGGACGACTGGTTGCAATTGATGGAAACATGAATGCGGCCAAGTACAAAGATATCCTGGATGAAAACCTCTTCCAGAGTGCTTTGGACCTCAGACTTGGCCGAAGGTTCACCTTCCAATAAGACAATGACCCTAAGCACACAGCTAAAATAAAAAAAGGAGTGACTTCAGAACAACTCTGGGGCCATTCTTGACTGGCTCAACCAGAGACCTGACCTAAAGCCAATTGAGCATCTCTGGAAATACCTGAAAATGGCTGTCCACCAACGTTCACCACCCAACCTGACGGAACTGGAAAGGATCTGCAAGGAAGAATGGCAGAGGATCCCCAAATCCAGGTGTGAAAAACTTGTTGCATCATTCCCAAGAAGACTCATGGCTGTACTAGCTCAAAAGGTGCTTCTACTCAATACTGAGCAGAGGGTCTGAATACTTATGACCATGTGATATTTCAGTTTTTCTTTTTTAATAAATTTGTAAAAATTTCTACATTTCTGTTTTTTTTCAGTCAAGATGGGGTGCAGAGTGTACTTTAATGAGAAAAAAAAATTACTTTTTAGAATTTACCAAAGGGCTGCAATGAAACAGAGTGAAAAATTTAAAGGGGTCTGAATACTTTCCGTACCCACTGTATATGTGTTGGAGAAGAATGCACCCCATGAACAAGGGTGTTCCCTAACCTTCATAAGAGCCCCTTCACATCACTCTGGGCTTTTGTGCATGCTGCCGTGTGATTGTTTTTTCCCCATAAGGTTATGACCCAGATTGCATTCTTGATCTTTTCCACTTGTCTACTACCTGCCCTGATTTCTGTCCTTTCTCTGCCCATGACGAAACTTTGCCTGCCTTGACCCTTGCTCCATCTTTCCACCACTCCTGCCTTTGCCTTCTACCGTCACCTGGAATCTTTGGGTCACCTGCAGCCATTTCAAACGTAGATCCCTCCTAGGGTAGGGAAAGGTTCACCCACCTTTGCGGGGGGTTTGTGCTTAAGAACACAATCCCTTAGGCTATGTGCACACAGAGGTTTTTTTTTCCTCTCCAAAATTTTCTTCAAAAACTGCTTAAAAAACTCTTGAAAAACTTTTCTAATTCCTTTCTATGGGAAATCCACGTTGTTTTTCATTTGAGGAATTTCTTAACTCTTTTTTTCTTGAAGATGTTTTGAAAAATACCTAGTGGGAAAAAAAATGCTTGCCACTTCTTCGAAGCAGATCCTGAGGGAATCCGCTCCATACTAGGCACGGTCCAATAAAAAGGTTGCAAATAAGCAATAGCGTAACTTCAAGCTCATGGGCCCCAATGCAACAGCTCCCCAATTATTGCAAGTCTTTAAAGCAATGATCTTTTTATATGGGCAAAAGGAACTCTTTGGGCCCTCTAGGCTGTATGGCCCAGGTGCGATTGCAACCCCATGCACCTATTGTAATTACGCCCCTGCAAATAAGAGTACGTTCACACAGAGGTTTTTTTTTTTAAGCCGCTGCTCTCCAAAATCTTCCTCAAAAAACTGTTGGAAAATTTTTACAATTCATTTCTATGGGGAAATCTATTTTGCTGTAAATATAAAATTTTTTATTTATTTTTTTCCCAAAGAGGTTTTGAAAATCCGCCTGGTGATAAAAAGAAAGCGCGTGAAACTTCTTTGCAGTGGATTGTGAAGGGAAACGCTCCAAACTAGACACTGTCCAATCAAAAAAAAAAAGCTTCAGGAAAAAAACTCTGCAGGAAAAGCAAAATTCCTGAAGCGGTTTCTACTTGAAAAACGTATAGTTTTTGACCGCCTTAAAAAATTCAGTGTTTACAGAGCCTTAGACTCCATTCCCTGCTTTAGCCATAAGTCAGAATAATTAGTGGTTAAGTAAGTGGGTCAACATCTTAAGTTGGCCATCAACACATGCTGTGCTTTGGAGGTTTTACAGTATGTGCATATGCCGTCTTGCGCACTTTTTCAGGCAGGTTCCAGGCGGAATCCGCATGAAGAACACACCGTGTGCACATACCCTAAGTGCAATCATGTATTGTATGGTCTCTTATATATATCTGGACACATGTACTACTATATTTCACCTGTAGTGGTCGCTGCAGTAATTTCCATTCGGTCCGTATTTAAAGAGTGGGTTGTCCACATGTTGAGCAAGTACAACCCCTTTACACCTTTTGCCCAAAACTCTCCCCGGTTATACCTGAAATAGAGTTGCACCTACACAATTGCACTTCCCCATCAGAGAACTGTTGTTAAAGAGAATACTTCTGATGAGTATGTTATGGCTATTTAGGCTATTCCCCACAATATTATTATAGGTTCTAGTACTATATCTGAAGCCTCTGCTTTGTGTTTGTGGGTGTCATTATACTTCCTGCCACCAGGAGTCTCGGTAAACAATAAACGCTAATGCGCTGAAGTGTCCGACCTCCTTATAAGAGGGGAGCGGCTCCTTTAAGCTGTACTTAAGCGTTGGCACTTCTCAGCTCGTCAGCATTTCACTGTTGCTGTTGGCCGAGGGCTGTGAGACATAAATCACTTTGGCAATAATAAAAGATTGTTTTTTGGTGGAAAGCCAGCAGAAGACAGACTGAGGATGTTACGAGGGAGAGAAGCGAGCTACAATTTCCCTCATGTCCAGAACGGGGCGATGCTACTGGTGTGTTTGTAACTTGTGTTCCACATCGATAAATTACACTTTTCTACGTGTCATCTTGCTCGGCTCAGAATAAGGACGCTGTCGATACCCTGTAAGAAAGTCTTTGGCAGTCTCCTGACCTGGGCTAGATCATTTCTCCTGGTGCTGATGCCCATTTGTACTGACAAATAAGAAACCCAATGTTGGACATTGACAAAGCGCACGGGGAAAGTTTTCTGGCATAAGTCAACTATTCTTTTGTAAGCCATACTTGCCCAAAAATGTGCAACTTTTTGACAATTTTGCACTTCCCTTTCCATTTACAAAATGAGTTGGCGGGGCCAAACAGAACTGACAGGTTTAAGGCCCTCATACATATTATACTACCATCAGCCGAACCTGCCTACATTGGTGGGCTTAACTGACAGTCTAATGTGTGTATTGGGGCTTCCCTGTAAGGATCCAACATGTCTGATTTTGGATTGTCGAACGTTGGCCGACAGTCTAATGCATATGGGTGTATCCCGTTAAAGATTCATCATGACCAATTTTGGACTGTCGAACTTTGGCTGACAGTCTAGTGTGTATGAGGGCCTTCTGGTAAGGATCCCAAATGTCCGATTTTGGATTGTCGAACCTTGCCGACAGTCTAATTGTTACGGATCCGGGTGGTGAAACCTCTGTGCTGCAGTGCAAGGAGGGACCAGAGGGGCGTAACTAGGTATCAACTCGGACTGACCAGGGTCGCACTGCGGCTCAATCGACTCCGTGAACCAGGGAAGGACCGAGCAGAGGGACCAGGTGCTACTCTGGGCCAGTCCTTGTATGAGAGCAGGTGACTCCCATGGGTCAGAAGGCAGGGACTGACCGGTATAGCAGATGAGCACGGCAGGCAGGCTGATGGGTGATCCGGGAAGACGGACTAGCAGACACCACAGTTAACTGGCAGAAGCCTCCAGGTAGGCTGGCTGGTAGGCACTGCTGGTAACTGGTACGTTCTCCGTGTAGGCAGGGAAGCCTGGCCCATAGACAGACTGGTGGGTTAGGACCGTAGGCAGACCGTCTTGCTGGAGAGTGTACTTGGCAGGCGGACACAGGTAGACAGGCTGGCAGACTGGACTGGTAGGCTCGCGGACTGGACTGGTAGTCAGGCTGGCGGACTGGACTGGTAGTCTGGCTGGCGGACTGGACTGGTAGTGAGGCTAGCAGCGGGACCTGAGGGCTGAAGCAGAGTTTAGAACACAGAGCTACAACCTTGCACGGGCACCTCCATTTTGGAGGAGGTGCCTTTTATATGAGAGGTCCTCCGGCCATTGGCCGGGGACTCCTTAGGACGGCGCACGCGGCCCCTTTAAGAGGGAGGGAGCGCGCTCGCGCCCTAAGCACAGTGCTCGGGAAGCTGCGCACGCCGGCAGCAGAAGCAGGTGGGCCGGAGGACGCCGGGCCCGGAGCGCGGTGGTAAGGGGGACGGCGTCTCTGCCTGTCAGGGGGCAGAGACGCCGATGCTACACTAATGTATATGGGGGCTTCTTGTTAAGGATCCAACATGTCCCATTTTGGATTGTTGAACATTGGCTGACAGTCCAATGTCTATGGGGGCCTCCTGATAAGGATACGGTATGTCCAATGTTAGTTTCTTGAACATTGGCCGATAGGCAAATATGTATTGGGGCTTCCCGATAAGGATCCAACATGTCCTATTTTGGACTGTCGAACGTTGGCTGACAGTCTAGTGTGTACAGGGGCCTCCCTGTTGAACGTTGACTGACAGTCTGTCTATGGGGGCTTCCCTAGAAGAATCCAGCATGTCCAAGTTTGGATTGTTGAACTTTGACTGATAGTCTAATGTATGGAGGCCTAACTATAAAGATCCAACTTGTCTGTATGTAGAGGCCTCCCGATAAGGATCCGGCATATCCGATTCTGCATTGTCGAACGTTGACTGATAGTCTAATGTATGGATGCCTAACTATAAAGATCCAACTTGTCCGATTTTGGATTGTTGAACGTTGGACAACATTCTAATGTGCATGGGGTCTTCCCGATACGCATTCAACATGTCCGATTTTGGACTGTTGAACCTTTTGTTCTCAGCGAGTTAAGCCACCGCCATAGCTGTCTGTCAGCAGTTCTCTCAGAGGTCACAGGAGCACCCGGCACAGTGAGGAGTCGGAAGAGATAGCCGACAGCTCCACCATCGTTTGGCCGACAACCATCTATTGGGGGCCTCATAGTCTCATACTGTAGCTTTCAAGTTATGGAAAAAGTGTAGCTAAGCCACATTTTACAGTTTGTTTGTGCTTGGAACCTGTCTGGAGTTACTTCTGTCTAAGCCATGAAAGGCTGAGTTGGCACTAAATCTGTAAATAAATGTTCCCCAATGTTGGTTGGGTAGCATGCTGCGTCAGACTTACCCTTTGGATGTTAGAGAAATGCCCAAGAGTTCAGGAAACCAGATCACTTCACCCATGGTCCAGCTCCTTTCCATGTAAATACTTCTGCTTGTCCATTGCTTTATGGAAAGCTTAGAAGAGGAGGCTCCTATGACTAGGATTCTTATTATCCAGGAAATTTACTAATTTTTGTAATATAGAACAGCGTATTAGTAGTATAATACAAAGGTTTACAGGAAAATAAAGTATAATGTTTCCACAGGGTTTTTAGTTTACAATCGAAGCCTATTAGTTATTTATCCTACTGTATATGCATACGGAGTGATATTCTGCAGCATTCCATCAGAGGTGTCAGGAGATCCTGTCTAGGTATAACCCCATCAGAATTCTCTTTAAGGAGTATATCCAACATTTAAAGTTCTTACTTATCCAAAGACTAGGTGATAACATTTGGATCAGTGTGGGTCTGACTGCGGTGACCCCAACTTAACCCAAGAACAAGGCTCTGAAATGTTCCGTCAGAACGGTGGTGGATGCGCATGCATGGTACCCACAGAGAATGAATGGAGTGGTGCCATGCATGCAAGGCTGAGACTTCATTCTGATGGGGTGTTGAAGAACCCCGTTCTTGTGATTGGTTGGGGTCCCAGTGGTTGTCTCCTCTAACAATCAGCTGTAACCTGTAGGGAAACCTGGCAGCAAGTTTCCTTACAGCACCACCACAGGCAAAATCATTGTTTTCCGAGCTTCTCTATGCTGATTTATGACCACAGACCACATCGAAGTTGAGCTGAATTTTGTGGTCTTAAATCACCCGAGGGAAGCCCAGAAAAAGACATAAGAAGAGTTGCAAGCTCTCTGCAAGGAAATATGCATACACCGTCTTTTAGATGCTGGGGCAACCACCGAATTTTAACAGGGGAAGCTACTTCATGAAAAACATCGGTGGCAGGTGTCAATTTCCTGAAGCTGCTTCACTGGTGGTCTTACCTTCATACTTGAGGCAGCTCTGCCGCCAGCACATCTTACTCTATACTTTCAAGCCTAAAAAGTGGGCAACGTCCCAGCGGATGCCACCCGAAGGATGAACATGATACTTCTTTAAACCCTTCTCTCTGGGTTTCCGAACCCTGAAGCAGTTAAAAGAAGTGACATAAGACGGCTCATGTGCCCAGCAATGTCGTTTTGACATTGCTGTGCATTATATTCATTTTTGGGGGCACTTTCGTTGCACGTTCTCAGGTGGATTTTGGACCGCGTACACACATAGCCTTAGAAGGTTCTCACTGGTAGTTTTTAAGACAAAACAAAAAGACTGCAACAGGCAAACTGTGAAAATTTTTTAATGAAACCCAAAAATGTCTTTTAGCTCAAACAAAATAAATGCGTTTAAATAAAAAAAAAATGATCGCCAAATATGTCTATGTCCTTTAGCACATAATAAAAGTGGGTTTCTCCAACTGGTCAATCCTTCTAAATTAGTACTATGGCTTTCACTAGGTCATGTAAATCCCCCCCCCCCCATAATTGGTTGTGTTTGATTATCCAAGAAAAGAAGTAAATCGGGAAAAGCAGTCAGGAAAGTTATATCACCGTAGAGATGTTGGACGTAAGGCAACTCCATTGGTTTTTGCCAAGACATTAGCTAAATCTTTTGGGTAGATCTCAGACGTATTGTAGATGCTCGTTTTCTGCCAAAAGAAAACATCCCAGCAGTTTATCTTCACGTTAACAGTGTTCCGGCACAATTATAAGCGAGGAGGCTGAGAAATGATCACGTTTCCCTATAGTTCTCAGCAAGAGTAATTGAATACTGAATACGGCACTAAACGCTGGACCCTGACACTTTGTTAACACTCTGACTATCGTCTAACAGCAGGGCAATTATTTGCTGAGTGGGATTTTTATAAATCCCTTGGCAGTGCTATGCCCTGATAATTATGATGAAGTGCAATGGTCAGTGTTGATTCAGCAGTCCCCGGCCTCACAAATATTTCATTCACGGCTCTCCTTCATGCCTTTACTTTTATGGTGATCACTCTACCTAGTTGCACTTTAAACTGTTGGATAAATGGAAGAAATCTTTTATGCTATCTATCAGTGAGGCTGCCAAGAAGAAGTAAATTATATCCTAAAAATAAGATGCCACCACAAGAAAAACATGTTCGGCTAAGCCGTTACATTTACGAAGTTGTGTGCTAGAAAGGAGATGCGAGTCTCACCGGAGAGGTAGATCCTTGCACCACAATGGCTTTGGCATTGGATAAACTTAGATCCTCCCATCTTCACCTTAGAAGTTTCCCACTTTGATTCCAAGATTGTGCAGTAGTAGTAGTAGTTACCGGATAGCTGCCGATGCAGTGGAATGAATTCAGAAGCAAAATCGGGAATGAAAGTCAATAATAAAAAAACAATGCGCAGTTTGTCAAAGCAGAAGAAAAGTAACCGGGAGTCAACAAGCCAAGGAATACCCAGGAATTTGTACTACAAGAACCATGGGAAAGAACCAGAGGGTGCAGGATGACGGCATAAATCCAAGAGTGAATCCAAGGTGTCTGCAATGAGGAATGAAAACAGGGTAAGTATTCAATCACTATTTCACAGGAAATGGTCTATGACCAGGTCACTATAAAAATCCAACAAAATGTTGGAACTATGAGATACAATCAGAGTCCATATGACACATTAGGCCAGGATCTACGCTATAAGCTTAAAGAGGTTGTCCACTACTTTAACCCTGATGACCTATCCTTACGATAGGTCATCAATGTTGTGGTGGTGGTGCAACACCTGGCACCACCACAGATCAGTTGTACTTAGTGCCGGAAGTGCTCAGTTATGGAGCTGCTCCACCTACTAATAGTGGCCATGGCCAGGTACTACACATTTGCCCTCTATTCAAATCAATAGCAGGCGGATGTGCAGTAACTGGCCGCGGCCACTATCAGCTCATGGCCAGCAGACCCTCATTTAGTGATTATTTGTACAGATGGGTTGGTCTCTACTAAATGCTGCTGAAATGTAATAAATAGAGGATCCCCCATAAGGGGACCTCCATGATCAAGACTAGATTTTTCTGTGAATGCCTTTCAGTTCTTTTATATGCTGTGTGTTTTGGTAGCTTCTTTGAGTTGATCACCCCTCTTGAATGTTCACTCAAGGTTTGGACCATAAAAAGTTAAACAACTTAATAATCCTATCTATTTTTCTATTCTGCTCCACTTTTGTGAACCCAATGAGAAAGAACACATGTAAACTGTCAGGGAACTCTGAGTGTAGTAGCCTGGCAGCACATAAAAGGGCTTCCATGGACAGGCTTTGATCTAGCCACTCCGTCTAGCAGATCCCAGGGGTTGCTCTTGCCTTCACCCTTTAAACACTATACAGAGATCTGGAATTACACAGGGACCCCTGGGTTTCATCCACGGTGTGGCTGCTGGATGGTGGAGCCGGCTTATATAAGATGATCATAAAGCCAAGTCAATACTAGGAGGTCAGGAAAAGAATTGTCAAGCAGCAAAGTAGGCAAAGCACGGACTGAAGTCAGAAACAGGAATCAGACTAGCAGTGGCAGAACAAAATCAGTTAACCAGTGTAAGATAACTGGCAACTAAAAGTAGGAAGCCAGGGATTTAAATAGCATGAGCCCTGCCCAAGGCTCACAGAAGGGAGTTAATTACAGGAACAGCTTCAGGAGTTAATGCTCAAGCCCTATGCCTGGACAGCACCACTAGTCTCAGTGTCTCAGTGCCTAGGCACAGTCATCCAGGATCGCCTGTGATGATGGCACAGCACCTGGCGACAGAAGCCGAGGAAGTGAGCACAGACATGGATGTAACATAACATAAGTGTGACGATACAGAGTAAAATCTTAATAAGCCAGACAATTAAATTTGGTAAGCCAAGAGAAATACTCTATTGTGTTTAAATTGACTTGTATATGTTTGTGTATTTCTAAAGGTCAGACCAGAATTTATATAACCTTGAATTCTGAATTTTATTCATTTGGAAACAATCATGTTTACTATACTAATGACAAATTGTACTAAGTAAGCAGAAAGTTTATTTACAATAGCCCCTGTGACACCAACTATGTAAATAGATTATCTCACACAATGATAGCTGGGCCATGTGAGTAATGCTGCCCCTTCCCCCAACCTGTGACTGATGACCATACGCAGATGTAAATATAAACAGGGATGTCTGTAGTGCTGCAGAGAGAATCAAGGAGAAGCAGAAGGAACATGTGTTTTTTGAGACAGAATGAGACTTGGGACAGAGAATCAAGGAACATCAGAAAGACCTTAGAAGGAGAATGGGAGACATCCTTCAGGAAAATAGATGGATTGCATGGCATCCAAAGAGACACAGATTTGAATTCTATATGATTCTAGCCTAAAGGTACCGGCCCTGACTGGAAAGATTCAGATCTGCTCCATTAACTATCAGAGAGACATGGATACACTTTGGGGAGTCCAGGAGAGGATGAAAAAGTCACCTAGCTCCATGGATATGTTGTTTTGGGGTTGCTAAGAGGGACCCACCGGTCTCTTAGAGCCCATGGAGACATTTGGAGTTGCCAGGAAGGACTTACCGGTCTCCTGGCACCATGGAAACTCTCGGAGAGGCCAGATTTCGACCCTCGGGTCTCCTAGTCTTTTACCTCGATGTACTGCTAGCTTCCTAAGCTTGCCGCTACCTCCTCTCTGTGGGAGCCCACCAGAAGCGGGGGGCCAGTGGTTGAGGTAGTAGGCCCTGGAAGTCTCCAAAGTTACAGCTGTTCTATCCCAGGCGGGCGGAGTAGGAAGGGTGAGACTGTGTAATGTTGTTCCATCTTGGGTATTTGCTGGGACTGTTCTGTGTGTTTATTGTCTGCTTTGTGGTTCAGTAAAGTATTGCCACACTGTTTTACCCATACCCTGTGTTGTCTGAGTAGCGTTATGCCCACGGAAGACCCCGGGTCTTCACAATAAGCTTAAAGGGGTTATATGAGATTTAAAAATTGTCTACTTTTTCCCCGAATCAGTACCAATCTTGTCTTTGGGCAGTGTCTTGTGGTGCAGCATAACCCCATTCACTTTTGGGAAAAAAAAGTGATCTGATCACGTGACTTCCTATATTCTTTCATTATGAATGAGATAGGATTCATTTATTTGACAGCAAAACTTCTCCAAAACACCACCCTTTTATTCCACCCCTGATCTAGACCAGAATATTTTCCTCTTGTATGCTAACTTTTTTGGCTCTCAAGTCGAAAAGGAAGACCACCAGCAACCCGATGGCTTGATACTATCAAGATAATGGCAGGGAAGACCCTGGTGGACCTATCTAGGCTGGCATAAGATCGATTTTTCTACAGATCATTCATCCATCAAGTTACCATGGCTCGAGACCGAGCCAAAGTGGTCCATTCAGTGGACCACTCTTCTAGTAGACTAGAAATCTATCTTATCGTGTTTACTGTTTACTTTCACACTTTAGTCAGCCCTTGAGTTGCTCAGGTATTATTCAATTTCACACCTTGGCCAGCAAATGTTTACTTTACACACATCACTAATTTAATTAAACTGTACTAATATAACTGTCATTCTCAGGTGAGGAGACCGAGACATTATGGTTTAAACTTGAGAAAATCACCAAGATAAATGGGTTTCACATCCTGCTGTACATGCTTTTATTCACTAAAAACGCAGCAAATCTTGATACCTGCATTTTTGCACTTACTAATTGCTTTCTACGGGTGCAAAAATGCAGAAAGAAGTGACATGCTACAGTTTTCCAATTCAGTCAGGAAAAAAAAAACAGTATGTGCATGATATTTCAGAAATCTCATAGCTTTTGCTGGTACTTTAAAAATGAGCTTAAAATTTGCATTAAAAATGCAAAGTGTGAACGTGGCCTTAAACAACATTTCTGTCTGCAATACTTTGAATATTGCTTTGCATGTAGCTGCCTTACCAAGATTTTTTATATTTTTTTTAACGACAGGTACTGTTTCAGAACGAACCGATCTTGGCAGCGCTTGAGATATGCCTGAAATTAACACCAATTGATAAATTTAAAAAAAAAAAAAAAGATGACAGGGAAGCTTTATAGCATTCTCAGCATTGCTGTCTGAGGGGTCATCATTCCTTTTATGTCTTATTTCTTTATTCATGTGCTTAATTATAAAAAAAAAAAAAAATGGCGGGAGGAAAAGACAAAGAAGATAGATGGCCCGAAATGTAAAGTTATTGAAAATATTAATGTATGGCTAAGGACGACTGGATAACAAATGATACGTTTACCAGTACGCTCGACCTGGCGCAATTAATACCACAGGTCATGCATGGCTTTCCGTGATGGAAAATGCAGAGGAAAGGGATTCGAGAATAAGACAGAAATATATATATATATATATATATATATATATATCTAATGTGTAGCTCATTTTCTGACATGTCAGAATCATGGCCTTTAAAAAAAAGCAGTACTTTCACAGCTCATTTACCATATTCACTATAGGGCCAGCAGTCAACAGCAGGCCCCGATGCAGGAAGGTCAGCGAGAAGCTATTAGCAGGGGTTCCCTCCTGAGATTTCCTGCTACTTATTGAGCTTGAGGTTAGCATGACAGTACGCCGAATAACTGGGCTGGAGGTTTTTTAACAGTTAGCGAAGATTTCCCCATAGTGTTTGTCACTTCAGAAAATTGCAGGAGAAAATGAAGTCCCAGACAGCCCATCTCACTAGCAGGCCTCATAAGTTGTTTTAAAAGAAGAAGGATGTGTCGGGCCTGAAAAATATACCGCGATCCCACAGGATTACTGTCAAAGGAAAATAATAGAGATGACAGATACAGGGAAGTTCTCCGAGTACTTTCCAAAAAAAAAAAAAAAAAATTGCAAATATTAATGTAGTGGGTGCAAATTTTGGGAATTTATAAAATACAGTAAAAAAAAAATGTGTATTAATTTAAATTCTTTTTGTTTTTTTTCAAAATTTTGGAATAGATCAATTTTTAAAGGGGACTGTATAGGGTCCGGGAAATATTTCTTCCAAAAACAGCTCAGACCTAGTTGAAAGGAAAGTGTCATGTGAAAATGATTAGCTTTATATGCTGCATTTATTTTACAATAAAAATTAGATTTTTTTTTTCATCTTACTGTATTAAAAAAATAATAATAAAAAATTTTTTTTTAAGACTCTTACTTTCTGTTGGTGACATGGACATTTGCAGCAGTACACTAAGTTAGACCCTGCCATTTGTATATAAGCGTCATCTGAGCGTAATTTAATGTGGGTGGAGAAACGTTATTGTGAAGGAAGGGGGAAGAGGTGAGCTGTGACATCACATATTGCACATGGTGGCTCCTCTGTTTCCTGCTGTATATAGAGGTGTTATCGGTTTGTACAGGAGGAGGAGGTCAGCTGTGACATCACCTTTGATGAAACAGCTTCTTATCTTAATCAGCCAGATGTCTAGATTTGTTAAGCCTAGAGAAATACACTATTGTGTTTGTGTTGACTTGTGAATGTATGTGTATTTCTGTGGTTGATCAAGAAGGGCATACTATTATGTGTATAAACTTGAATGTTGATTTCTCTTCGTCTGGAAACAATAATGTTTGTTAATATGCTAATTGCATATACTAAAACCAGCTAGATGTTGATTTACAAGAGCCCCCTGCTATACCAACTATGTAAATTGATTAAATGCACAAACAATGAGACCTGAGACCTGTGGAATAATACCCTCCCTAATCCTTGACCTCTGGATGAGTACTTGAAAGGACAACTGTAACTATTTAAGGGATATATGCCTCTGTAGCAGAGAGAATTGAAAGAGAGAATAAAAGATCACTCAGACTCTTCAGGACATCAGCTTGGTAGCATAGCTCGATCCAGAGAGACACAGATTTGGATTCTACATGATTCCAGCCTAAGGGTATATGACCCTGACTGGAAGTATACAGATCTGCTCCATTGACCATCAGAGAACTCATGGATACATTTGGGGAGACCAGGTTGGGATGATGAAGTCACCTGGCCCCATGGATATGTTGTTTGGGGTTGCTAGGTGGGACCCTCCGGTCACCTGGAACCCATGGAGACATTCGGAGAAGCCAGATTGGCACCAGTGAGTGATCTGGCCCCATGGAAACTCTCGGAGAGGCCAGGGTTGGACCTTCGGGTCTCCTGGCTTTGTACCAAGATGGACTGTCAGCTTCCTAAGCTTGCGCTGCCTCCTCTCTGTGGGGGCCCGCCAAAAGCAGGGGGCCACCGGTTGAGGTAGTTGGCCCTGGAAGTACCAAAGTCGCAGCTGCTCTATTCCCAGGCATGCCAGTGGAAGGGTGAGGACTGTGTAATGTTGTTGGGTATTAGCTGGGACTGTTAAATATGTTTACTAGCTGTACTACCCGGCTCAGCCCAGGTTAATAACTGCTGTTAGCAAAATAGAATGTGTTAACAAAAATTTATTCTCCACACAAAAACCACAAAACAAATAGATAGAAAGTTCATTGGCTCTTGAGGAAGCAGTACTTGTTCTCTTGTCTGCAAGCCTCACTTCCCTCTCCTCAGAAAGTTCATTGGCCCTTGAGGAAGCCGCTCTTGCTTTCATGTCTGCAAGCCTCGCTTCCCTCTTCTCAGAAAGTTCATTGGCCCTTGAGGAAGCAGCTCTTGTTTTCATGTCTGCAAGCCTCGCTTCCCTCTTCTCAGAAAGTTCATTGGCTCTTGAGGAAGCAGCTCTTGTTTTCATGTCTGCAAGCCTCGCTTCCCTCTCCTCAGAAAGTTCATTGGCTCTTGAGGAAGCAGCTCTTATTCTCTTGTCTGCAAGCCTCACTTCCCTGTCCTCAGAAAGTTCATTGGCTCTTGAGGAAGCAGCTCTTGTTTTCATGTCTGCAAGCCTCGCTTCCCTCTTCTCAGAAAGTTCATTGGCTCTTGAGGAAGCAGCTCTTGTTTTCATGTCTGCAAGCCTCGCTTCCCTCTCCTCAGAAAGTTCATTGGCTGTTGAGGAAGCAGCTCTTGTTCTCTTGTCTGCAAGCCTCGCTTCCCTGTCCTCAGAAAGTTCATTGGCCCTTGAGGAAGCAGCTCTTGTTCTCTTGTCTGCAAGCCTCGCTTCCCTCTGCTCAGAAAGTTCATTGGCTCTTGAGGAAGCAGCTCTTGTTTTCATGTCTGCAAGCCTCGCTTCCCTCTCCTCAGAAAGTTCATTGGCTGTTGAGGAAGCAGCTCTTGTTCTCTTGTCTGCAAGCCTCGCTTCCCTGTCCTCAGAAAGTTCATTGGCCCTTGAGGAAGCAGCTCTTGTTCTCTTGTCTGCAAGCCTCGCTTCCCTCTGCTCAGAAAGTTCATTGGCCCTTGAGGAAGCAGCTCTTGTTCTCTTGTCTGCAAGCCTCGCTTCCCTCTACTCAGAAAGTTCATTGGCTCTTGAGGAAGCAGCTCTTGTTTTCATGTCTGCAAGCCTCGCTTCCCTCTCCTCAGAAAGTTCATTGGCTCTTGAGGAAGCAGCTCTTGTTCTCTTGTCTGCAAGCCTCGCTTCCCTGTCCTCAGAAAGTTCATTGGCCCTTGAGGAAGCAGCTCTTGTTCTCTTGTCTGCAAGCCTCGCTTCCCTCTGCTCAGAAAGTTCATTGGCCCTTGAGGAAGCAGCTGCTGTTCTCATGTGTGTCAGCCTTGTTTCTCGGTCTTCACATTTTTCATTGGCCCGTAATGCAGTTTTTCTTTTCACATCAGCTGACATTCGTGCCATGAAATTCCTTTTCTTATGAGGCATTATTGTGGTAAAAATAGTCTGTAACTGGCTGTTTCTATATCCTCTCACTTAGAAGTAATGTGACTGACATCAGCCTTTCCACCAACACACCCTAACTGACATCTTATTACCTTACACAAGCTTTGTTATACTGAGAATGTCCTTTGTTGCCTATATTAACCAATCACAGCTCAGATTAATTAACTGTAGCAAAATAGAAGCTGTGATTGGTTGCTGTTGGCAGCCTGATAAATCTTTGTGAGATGAGTTTTGTGTGTGCTGAGGGTGGTATATGTGTTCAAGCAGGTGGTAGTGTGTGTCGCATTTTGTGTGTGTGTTCATATCCCCGTGTGTGGTGAGTATGAGTATCCCATGTCGGGGCCCCACCTTAGCAACTGTACGGTATATACTCGCCATCGCTCTCATTCTTTAATTCTCCCTTGTTCACATGTGGCAGCTGTCAATTTGCCTCCAACACTTTTCCTTTCACTTTTTCCCCATTATGTAGATAGGGGCAAAATTGTTTGGTGAATTGGAAAGCGCGGGGTTAAAATTTCGCCTCACCACATAGCCTATGACGCTCTCGGGGTCCAGACATGTGACTGTGCAAAATTTTGTGGCTGTAGCTGCGACGGTGCAGATGCCAATCCCGGACATACACACATACATACATACACACATACATACATATATACATACATACATACACACACACACATTCAGCTTTATATATTAGATTGTCCATTTGGTGGTTTACTAAAGTATTGCCATATTGTTTTACCCTCACCCTGTGTTGTCTGAGTAATATTACGCCCGTGGAAGACCCCGAGTCTTCACATCACCTATTGTGAATGCTGGATCCTACTATCTACTGTATATAGAGGTGTTATTAGTCAATGTACATAAGGAGGAGGAGGTGAGCTGTGACCTTACATATTGCAAATGATGGATCCTGCTGTATATAGAGCTGTTGTCAGTCATTCTACAGGAGGAGGAGGTGAGCTGTGACATCACCTATTGTGAATGGTTGATCCTTTGTTATCTACTGTATATAGAGATGGTATCAGTCATTGTACAGGACGAGGAAGAGGTGAGTTGTAACATAATTTATTGTGAATGGTGGATCCTGTGTTATCTTCTGTATATAGAGATGTTATCAGTCATTGAACAAGAGGGGGAGGAGGTGAGCTGTGACATCTCCTACTGTGACTGGTGGACCCTGTGTTATCTACTGTATATAGAGGATAGAGGTGTTATCAGTCATTGTACAGGAGGAGGAGGTGAGCTATGACATTACCTACAGTATTGTGAATGGTACATCTTGTATTATCTACTATATATAGAGGTGCTATCAGTCATTGTACAGGTGGGGGAGGAGGTGAGCTGTGACATCAGCTATGGTGAATGATGGATCCTGTGTTGTTTGCTGTATATACAGTACAGACCAAAAGTTTGGACACACCTTCTCATTTAAAGATTTTTCTATATTTACATGACTATGAAAATTGTACATTCACACTGAAGGCATCAAAACTATGAATTAACACATGTGGAATTATATACTTAACAAAAAAGTGTGAAACAACTGAAAATATGTCTTATATTCTAGGTTCTTCAAAGTAGCCACCTTTTGCTTTGATGACTGCTTTGCACACTCTTGGCATTCTCTTGATGAGCTTCAAGAGGTAGTCACTGGAAATGGTTTTCACTTCACAGGTGTGCCCTGTCAGGTTTAATAAGTGGGATTTCTTGCCTTATAAATGGGGTTGGGACCATCAGTTGTGTTCTGCAGAAGTCAGGAGGATACACAGCTGATAGTCCTACTGAATAGACTGTTAGAATTTGTATTATGGCAAGAAAAAAGCAGCTAAGTAAAGCAAAACGAGTGGCCATCATTACTTTACGAAATGAAGGTCAGTCAGTCCGAAAAATTGGGCAAACTTTGAAAGTGTCCCCAAGTGCAGTTGCAAAAACCATCAAGTGCTACAAAGAAACTGGCTCACATGAGGACCGCCCCAGGAAAGGAAGACCAAGAGTCACCTCTGCTTCTGAGGATAAGTTTATCCGAGTCACTAGCCTCAGAAATCGCAGGTTAACAGCAGCTCAGATTAGAGACCAGGTCAATGTCACGCAGAGTTCTAGCAGCAGACACATCTCTTCAACAACTGTTAAGAGGAGACTTTGTGCAGCAGGCCTTCATGGTAAAATAGCTGCTAGGAAACCACTGCTAAGGACAGGCAACAAGCAGAAGAGACTTGTTTGGGCTAAAGAACACAAGGAATGGACATTAGACCAGTGGAAATCTGTGCTGTGGTCTGATGAGTCCAAATTTGAGATCTTTGGTTCCAACCACCGTGTCTTTGTGCGACGCAGAAAAGGTGAACAGATGGACTCTACATGCCTGGTTCACACCGTGAAGCATGGAGGAGGAGGTGTGATGGTGTGGGGGTGCTTTGCTGGTGACACTGTTGGGGATTTATTAAAAATTGAAGGCATACTGAACCAGCATGGCTACCACAGCATCTTGCAGCGGCATGCTATTCCATCCGGTTTGCGTTTAGTTGGACCATCATTTATTTTTCAACAGGACAATGACCCCAAACACACCTCCAGGCTGTGTAATGGCTGTTTGACCAAGAATGAGAGTGATGGGGTGCTACGCCAGATGACCTGGCCTCCGCAGTCACCAGACCTGAACCCAATCGAGATGGTTTGGGGTGACCTGGACCACAGAGTGAAGGCAAAAGGGCCAACAAGTGCTAAGCATCTTTGGGAACTCCTTCAAGATTGTTGGAAGACCATTTCCGGTGACTACCTCTTGAAGCTCATCAAGAGAATGCCAAGAGTGTGCAAAGCAGTCATCAAAGCAAAAGTTGGCTACTTTGAAGAACCTAAAATATAAGACATATTTTCAGCTGTTTCACACTTTTTTGTTAAGTATATAATTCCACATGTGTTAATTCATAGTTTTGATGCCTTCAGTGTGAATGTACAATTTTCATAGTCATGAAAATACAGAAAAATCTTTAAATGAGAAGGTGTGTCCAAACTTTTGGTCTGTACTGTATGCTGTGTATATTGTGATTGGCTCTAAATATCAAAGATTCAGCATTATGTTGTCTAATCCCAGGTTAGCGTCTGGTACTTTTATGTTCAGTTGCGCCAATGGACTGGATTATGACATTTTTTGGAATTTGTTATGCTGTTTTGAAGAATTTTTACTCTTTATCTGTTAATAAGCTTTAACTAAGCACAGTCTTTTGAGCAATATTACATAATTCATATTCTCAAAAATTATTTTCAACATCTACATAATATTAACATTGTTGAATCGTGATAGTTCTGACTTTTAAGGACTTTTATGTTTCCTTTAAGATTGCCGGAGTGTTCAATTCACCGTATAGACAATATCCGGATGAAATGGAGTTCCGGCTAAAAAGAGCGAAACCGCTGAGCCATCGAGAAATGCCAAAGAAAGACAACAATGGTGGCTTCCTTGATTGGACTGATTGCAGACACCCCTATTCATTCCCAGCGACCCAACCTCTTCCACCAATTGGCAGAAAGAAGCCACAGGTATGCGATATATACTAATATGTAGAATACTTTTGATTGCACCTAGTCTAGGGCTATCTTTATGTCAAAATTTGCTTGATAGTTTTAGGAACTGACTCTGCAAGACAACCCTAATCGGCAGTATGTATGTCATTTAGTAGGATTTCATGAATGGTACCCCTCTCACCTTTTAGCTAACATCAAGTGTAGTATCTGTTCTCATCAGCGGGTTTGGCCTGGTCTAATGACGGTGTGTACTTACACTAATGCACAATGACAGGAAGCTTCATGGTATACGCCTGGTGGCTCATATAGTCATCAGGTCAGTAGACCTTGACCCCCAGGACCGAAGCTATAGTCTGAGTAGCCTGAGGTAAAGAAGTGCCCAAGGAGTTGTGTCCCTGGGGTGCCTGAACTCACTGGGTGTGGGACTCCACTTGTGTGACACATTTAGTGAGAATGGGTACTGTAATGCGTGACATATATGCGAGGGTGCTCCAGGATGGCTAATCAAAAGAAGAGCCGCAGATCCCAGCAGGTAGGAGAAGGTTGTCAGGGCACAGATTAATGACATGGACGATGGACCAGGTCCTGCAAATCAATTTGGACCAACACTACTGAAAGTACATTTATACACACTTTACTTCCATTCTTTTAAGCACATAATCTTATTCTCGGACGTCAGGCTACGATGGAGAATTTTTCAATTTCCCTGCTGAAAGTCAGATTATATGGCTGCATTTTCTTTTTGATTGGGCTGCAATAGAATGCACCCAGGAACATAGAGAGGTTAAAAGCCCCTCCCCACCATCAATCCCCAGTGTTTCCCAAGATCACCTGGAAAAATGGTTACCTGACAGTTATATGGAATCCAGAGGGAGGGAAATTTGTGCTGTTGTGGAAGGTTTCTAGAAACTGAATTACCGGTAAGGACTAATTCTATTTTCTCAATACGCCTTCCACGACAGCATTGGAGGAATACCAACGATATTTTATTAGAGAGGGACGATAGCTTGTAGGACTTTCCTACCAAAGGCTAAATCCCTAATGGATGATAAGTCTAATCTATAATGCTTGGAAAATGTGTGAAGGGAAGACCATGTAGCTGCCCTGCAAATCTGCTCTGAAGATGCGCCCGCTCTTTTGGCCCAGGAAGTTGATGTAGATCTGGTAGAATGTGCCTTCAAGGCAATCGGTGGATCCATCTGTTGGTTGATGTAGGCTTCCCCAATTGCCTTTTTAATCCAGTTTGCCATAGTGGATTTAGCTGCCTTCCTTCCTTCCCCTGTTATGCTCTGAGTGTTGTATAAATAGATTTTCATCCAATCTCCAAGACTCAGTCTGTTGAAGATAATAAAGAACAACTCTGCGGACATCTAAGAAATGGTACTCTGCTTCCTTTGATTTAGAAGGCTTCTGGCAGAAGGAGGGAAGGATGACCTCCTGGGAACGATGGAAATCTGTAACAACCTTTGGGAGAAAGGAAGGGTCCAGGCGAAGCGTAATTCTATCCTCAGTCACATTCATGTAAGGTTCTCTGATGGAAAGAGCCTGCAGTTCTCCCACTCTCCGTGCTGAAGTGATGGCTACTAGAAAGGCAGTCTTATGAGAGAGAGTTTGTATTGTGCTGGAGGATAGAGGCTCGAAGGGAGAGAGTGTTAGACCCCTGAGCACCACATTAAGATACCAGGATGGGACATGAGACTGAATTATTGGGTGAAGTTTGAGTACCGAAGTCATGAATCTCTTGATCCATCTGTGAGAGGCCAAATCTTGGTCGAACATGGAACTTAGTTGAAGAAAAGTATTCAATATGTATGAGGAGATTGCTAATTCGTGAACATATATTCCCTCTAAAACAATAGATTTTATTTAGTTCATTAAAAAACACACACCAAAAAATCCCGTGTATTAAAATGTCTTGTTGTCTTGTTAGAAGACAATTGAGCTCCCAAAGTGATATATTGACCTTGACAAGCCCTGGTATGCCACTAATTGATTCCTGCCTAGCGTGGAGGTTGGCACCCTAAAATTGCGTGTTTGGCGCCCCCACTCAGTGTCGGCTGTCCCTGTCTCTCCCTGTTAATCCCTATCAGGTGATCTAAACAAGGTATAAAGGTGACTGCCTAGTCTAATACAAAGTTGCTCCTATTTCTAATCAAAGTATACAGGAGATATTGATTGACATTTTAACAGAAATAAAATTGATAGACTTACCTTATATCATATTAGCGCCTCAACGCTTTTCCCCAACTGTGTCTCGTTCATCAGGTGGCAGATGTAGGTATTATAGATTCATAAAACATGGAGCTGCATGATGAAAGCTGCTGCAGGATGGCTGGCTCTCATCTGTACCTTGAGAGTACTACGTTTAAGACCCAAATCCAATCCACTCTGTAAAAAATCAAGGATCCGAGCAATGTTGGGGTGTAAGGTATCCGGAATGCCCGGAGCGTACCATGATAGGAATTTTTTCCATATCTTGCTGTATATAGCATTGGTTACTGGTTTCCTACTCTGTTGAAGAGTTCTTAGAACTTCCTCCGAGAGACCTTTGGATCTTAAGATCTCGACTTCAGTAACCAGGCTGCAAGGTTTAGCCACTGAGGATTTGGGTGAAATAGGGGACCTTGTGAGAGAAGGTTGTTGACCTGTGGAAGTATCACCGGACCATCCAGGCAAAGTTCTGTGATGGCCCCGAACCAAGGCCTTTTGGGCCACAGAGGGGCTACCAGAATTGTTGCAACTTTCTCAAACCTGACTTTCTGGATAGTTCTTGCCTGCAGTGAAATTGGAGGAAACGCATAAACCAGTTTGATATGCCAGGGATGAGCTAATGCGTCCAAATTCATGGCATTGTCTCTTCTGTCCAGTGAAAAGAGAGGGGAACCTTTGCGTTTAAGCGTCTGGCAAAGAGATCTACTTCGGGGAGACCCCATTTTGCTACTAGTGACTGGAATATTTGAGGATTCAGGCTCCATTCTCCTGGCTGGATGTCTTTCCTGCTTAGAAAGTCTGCTTGAATGTTGTTTGAGCCTTTCAGGTGA
This sequence comes from Phyllobates terribilis, assembly GCF_046119375.1. Taxonomy (NCBI): domain Eukaryota; kingdom Metazoa; phylum Chordata; class Amphibia; order Anura; family Dendrobatidae; genus Phyllobates; species Phyllobates terribilis. Next base: position 697,674,335 of record NW_027362763.1, on the reverse strand, counting down.
ATTGCTGAAAGCGATAGAAGATGTTGTTCTGCCCAAAAAAATATTCGACCTGCGATCTGTTTCAAGCTGTCTACCTTTGTACTTCCTTGATGACGAAGGAAGGCAACTGTAGTCACATTGTCCGAGAGTATCTTGATGTGAGTACCCTGGATTAGGTCGACTGCCGCTCTGAGCGTTTTTTCTACTGCCTTTTAGGTCCCTGAAGTTGGAGGATCTGGCACTTATCTCGGGACTCCATCTGCCTTGAAAAGGAGTCTGGGTCACCATTTGTTTGTTGGAGTCCAGCAGGACACCAAGGAATTTCCTCCTCGACGAAGGAAGGAGTTCAGATTTTTTGAGGTTCGGAATCCAGCCTAATGAGCAAAGAGTTTCTAAGGTTATGGAAACATGAAGATTGAGGGTCACCACCGAAGGGGCGACAATCAACATGTCGTCCAGGTATGGAATTATGCAGACACCTTGTTTTTGGATGAGTGCAATGACTTCTGCCATAATCTTCGTAAACACCCGGGATGCTGAAGAGATGCCGAATGGCAGTACATTGTACTGGTAGTGTTTTGTTATGTTGTCTCCAGAGATTGCAAAGCGCAGAAACTTCCTGTGGGACGGATGGATTGGCACATGGTAGTATGCATCTTTTGAGTCTATGGTTGCCATGACATAGTCTTTCCCTATTAAGGGAATAGTTGCTCTTATAGACTCCATCTTGAATCGTCTGTATTTGATGTGATGGTTCAGGGACTTCAGGTTGATTATGATGTGTGGGGTCCCCGACGGTTTCCGTATTAGGAATATTTTTGAGTAGTGACCCGTCCCCTCCCAGCCAGGGGGGACTGGAGATATTACTCCGGATATCAGAAGGTCTTGTAGACCGACTAATAACAGTTCCCGAGCTCCCTGAGAAGGAAGGGACTTGACTCTCAGGACCTGAGGGGGACGACTCTCGAACTCCAATAGAAGACCCCCTTCAGTGGTATTGAGGATCCACTGGCAGGAAGATATTGCCTGCCACTGGGGAAAGAAATCCGAGAGACGCCCCCCTACACGGACCCAGTCATTGCTTGTCCTGCTGCTGGTGTTGTTGTTGGGGTACAAGGATGTTACGGCCCTTGCCGCCTTTAGGATAGCTCCAGAGCCCAGATTTTCCCTTTCCCTTATACTGTGAGGGGTGACTCTGGGAAGGTCGAAAGGAACGTTTCTTAGTTTGTCTCTGTTCAGGAAGGGTTTTCTTCCTGTCAGAGGCCTTTTCCAGGATATCATCCAGGGCTTGCCCGAATACATATTTCCCTTGAAAGGGAATGGAGCAGAGTTTAACCTTAGAGGTGACATCCCCACTCCATGTTTTGAGCCACAGCGCACAGCGAGCAGTATTGGATAAAACAGCTGCTCTGGCTGCGATCCGGACTGACTCAGCCGAGGTGTCCGCTAAGAAGCCTGTGGCTTTTTGAATGAGAGGAATGGAGTCTAGCAGGTCTGCCCTGGACATGCCCTGAGACAGATGTTCCTCCAGTTGGGCCAGCCACTTGAAGAGGGATCTGGCCACCCAACTTGATGAGATATTGACCTTGAGAGAGGCAGAAGAGGTTTCCCATGATTTTTTAAGGACGCTTTCCATTTTCCGGTCCAATGGGTCCTTCAATTGGGATGAGTCCTCAAAGGGAAGTGAGGTTTTCCTCACTACCCTTGCCACCTGGATGTCCACCTTAGGGACGTCCCACTCAAATTCTTCACCTTCCAGCGGAAATCTATGCTTTAATTCCGAAGGGTTGGTGAGACGGTTTTCCGGGGTTTCCCATTCCTGTCGGATGAGATCTCTAATGACCTCATCAACTGGAAATCCAGTCTGCTTTTTTGATCTAAGGCCCCTAAACATCTCATCCTGAACGGAACAGGGGACCTCAACTTCCTCCAGCCCCATAGTGCGTCTAACGGCGTCCAGTAATTCCTCTAAGTTGTCCGAGGAAAAATAATATCTTCCAGTTTCTACCTTTTTGGCAGGCCCTAAGGATGCTATTTCATCAAAATCATCATAGGCTGAGTTACTAGCGTCAATAGAGACCACATCTGAGTCTAACTCTTGAATCTTCCTCTTGTTAGGGGGAGGGGGCATGGAGGTGGAGTAGACAGGTAGGGCTGAAAAAGAAGCTTGTACCTCCTGTCTAACTACCTGGACCTCTTGTTTAACAAGTGATCTAAGCTCCTCGATTAGCAAGGGGTTTTCTTCTTTAATTATTTTATCCATACAGGGTCTGCACAACTTCTTCTTATAGGATGAGGACAGTTTTTTAGCACAGATACCACATCTACGGGGCTGGTCTTTATCCTTCTTAGAAGCTGGGGCCTTGTCTTCCTAAGAGAGGGGAAGAGAAGGGGACCCATGTAACTAGAAGGAGAGGAAACCTAGTGTCATCTAAAAGAGAGGCTGAGATAAACCCTTAGTGACCACCCTGGTACTACTCACTGTAGCCGGGGCGTGCTGGGCTCTGCAGATGCAGGGATACAGGATCTGTCACCTTCCATGGTGGAGATAGCCTTACCTTTGGCGTTTTCAGGCGGGTTTTTATGTGAAAAACCGTGCCTCCCAGCAAGGAACCTCAGTCCCCTCCCCCTTCCGGTCACTTGAGGGCCAATCCGGATTGATATGGGCCTCGCCGGCCCTGGGACGCACTCAAACATCATGCGTCCCAGCGTGGAACGCACAGTTCGGAGAGTCCATGCCCCCCGATGACGTCACTTCCGGTGCGCGCGTGCCCAGGCCGGATCGATGTTCTTGCCAGCTCCCAGCGTGGAACCCAGAGCCTGGAAGTGACAGGGACCTGCGATGACATCACTTCCGGTGTGCGCACGCCCAGGCCGCCGGAAGAAGGAGGAGATGCCGGAGAGCTGGAACAGGCCTCTGGCATGAAAATCACTGGACTAGCTTTACCCTCTATGGGGCGCAGGAAGCCAGGATGGTCCCAATGGGAGCAGCATGGAGCCCGACAGCACTGCAGGACCTCTCCATGCCCCAAGGGGGACAGGAAAACACTGGGTATTGACGGTGGGGAGGGGCTTTTACTATCTATGTTCCTGTCCTCCAATGCTGTCATGGAAGGCGTATTGAGAAAAGTTAATCTCAATATTTTGTTATATATCCTTTGTTGGCAATGACAGAGGTCAAACGTTTTCTGTAAGTCTTCACAAGGTTGGCACACACTGTTGCTGGTTTGTTGGCCCATTCCTACATTCAGATCTCCTCTAGAGCAGTGATGTTTTGGGGCTGTCGCTGGGGAACACAAACTTTCAACTCCCTCCAAAGGTTTTCTATAGGGTTTAGATCTGGAGACTGGCTAGGCCACTCCAGGACCTTGAAATGCTTCTTACGAAGCCACTCCTTTGTTGCCCTGGGGGTGTGCTTGAGATCATTGTCATGCTGAATGACCCAGCCACATTTCATCTTCAATGCCCTTGCTGATGGAAGGAGGTTTGCACTCAAAATCTCACGATACATAGCCCCATTCATTCTTTCATGTACACGGATCAGTCGTCCTGGTCCCTTGGCAGAGAACAGCCCCAAAGCATGATGTTGCCACCCCCATGCTTCACAGTAGGTATGATGTTCTTTGGTTGCAACTCGGCATTCTTTCTCCTCCAAACATGAGGAGTTGTGTTTCTACTAAACAGTTCTACTTTGGTTTCATCTCACCATATGACATTCTCCCAATACTCTTCTGGATCATCCAAATGCTCTCTAGAAAACTTCAGATGGGCCCAGACATGTAATGGCTTAAGCAGGGGGGCATGTCTGGCACTGCAGGATCTGAGTCCATGGCGGCGTAGTGTGTTACTGATGATAGCCTGTGTAACGTTGGTCCCAGCTCTCTGCAGGTCATTCACTAGACCCCCCCCCGTGTGGTTCTGGGATTTTGCTCACAGCTCTTGAGATCATTTTGACCCCACGGGGTGAGATCTTGTGTGGAGCCCCAGATCGAGAGAGATTATCAGTGGTCTTGTATGTCTTCCATTTTCTAATTATTGCTCCCACAGTTGATTTCTTCACACCAAGCTGCTTAACTATTGCAGATTCAGTCTTCCCAGCCTGCTGCAGGGCTACAATTTTGTTTCTGGTGTCCTTCGGCAGCTCTTTGGTCTTCACCATAGTGGAGTTTGGAGTGTGACTGTTTGAGAACAGGTGTCTTTTATACTGATAAGAAGTTAAGACAGGTGCCGGTACTACAGGTAATGAGTGGAGGACAGAGGAGCCTCTTAAAGAGGAAGTTACAGGTCTGTGAGAGCCAAAAATCTTGCTTGTTTGTAGGTGAACAAAAACTTATTTTCCACCAAAATTTGAAAAAAAATTCTTTCCAAATCAGACAATGTGATTTTCAGGATTTGTTTTCTCATTTTGTCTCTCATAGTTGAGGTCTACCTATGATGTCAATTACAGGCCTCTCTCATCTTTTTAAGTGGGAGAACTTGCACAATTGGTGGCTGGCAAAATACTTTTTTCCCCACTGTATATACAGTACAGACCAAAAGTTTGGACACACCTTCTCATTTAAAGATTTGTCTGTATTTTCATGCCTATGAAAATTGTACTTTCACACTGAAGGCATCAAAACTATGAATTAACACATAAACAACTGAAAATGTGTCTTATATTCTAGGTTCTTCAAAGTAGCCACCTTTTGCTTTGATGACTGCTTTGCACACTCTTGGCATTCTCTTGATGAGCTTCAAGAGGTAGTCACCGGAAATGGTTTTCACTTCACAGGTGTGCCCTGTCAGGTTTAATAAGTGGGATTTCTTGCCTTATAAATGGGGTTGGGACCATCAGTTGTGTTGTGCAGAAGTCTGGTGGATACACAGCTGGTAGTCCTACTGAATAGACTGCTAGAATTTGTATTATGGCAAGAAAAAAGCAGCTAAGCAAAGAAAAATGAGTGGCCATCATTACTTTAAGAAATGAAGGTCAGTCAGTCCGAAAAATTGGGAAAATTTGAAAGTTTCCCCAAGTGCAGTTGCAAAAACCATCAAGCACTACAAAGAAACTGGCTCACATGAGGACCGCCCAGGAAAGGAAGACCAAGAGTCACCTCTGCTTCTGAGGATAAGTTTATCCTAGTCACCAGCCTCAGAAATCACAGGTTAACAGCAGCTCAGATTAGAGACCAGGTCCATGCCACACAGAGTTCTAGCAGCAGACACATCTCTTCAACAACTGTTAAGAGGAGACTTTGTGCAGCAGGCCTTCATGGTAAAATAGCTGCTAGGAAACCACTGCTAAGGACAGGCAACAAGCAGAAGAGACTTCTTTGGGCTAAAGAACACAAGGAATGGACTTTAGACCAGTGGAAATCTGTGCTTTGGTCTGATGAGTCCAAATTTGAGATCTTTGGTTCCAACCACGGTGTCTTTGTGTGACGCAGAAAAGGTGAACGGATGGACTCTACATGCCTGGTTCCCACCGTGAAGCATGGTGTGATGGTGTGGGGGTGCTTTGCTGGTGACACTGTTGGGGATTTATTAAAAATTGAAGGCATACTGAACCAGCATGGCTACCAGAGCATCTTGCAGCGGCATGCTATTCCATCCGGTTTGCTTTTAGTTGGACCATCATTTATTCTTCAACAGGACAATGACCCCAAACACACCTCCAGGCCGTGTAAGGGCTATTTGACCAAGAAGGAGAGTGATGGGGTGCTACGCCAGATGACCTGGCCTCCACAGTCACCAGACCTGAACCCAATCGAGATGGTTTAGGGTGAGCTGGACCGCAGAGTGAAGGCAAAAGGGCCAACAAGTGCTAAGCATCTCTGGGAACTCCTTCAAGATTGTTGGAAGACCATTTCTGGTGAGTACCTCTTGAAGCTCATCAAGAGAATGCCAAGAGTGTGCAAAGCAGTCATCAAAGCAAAAGGTGGCTACTTTGAAGAACCTAGAATATAAGACATATTTACAATTGTTTCACACTTTTTTGTTAAGTATATAATTCCACATGTGTTAATTCATAGTTTTGATGCCTTCAGTGTGAATGTACAATTTTCAGAGTCATGAAAATACAGAAAAATCTTTAAATGAGAAGATGTGTCCAAACTTTTGGTCTGTACTGTAGTTCTGTATTTGCCCCCTTCTCAAAGCTCCTGTTTAGCTCAACCTTGCCCTATGTAAAAAAAAAAAGTAATTGCCACGAATCAACCAATTAACCAAATTGACAATTGGATTTAATTTCACTAGCCATGATTACTGCCAGACCTGTTTAATTTAAATTTACCTGGCAATTTGAAACAAGTAGAAAGTCTCATGAGGCCGCACATGATGCCATAGTCTTAAAGGGTTGAAATATAGGTGTCAAAGAGAGCTATTGAAAATCTACCAGTCTGAGAAAATTTACAAAGCTATTGGTAAGTCTCCGGGACTGCAGCGAATTACAGTGAGAGACAATATCCACAAATGGAGAAAGCTTTAGTACTTTGGTGAACTTTCCCAAAAGTGGCTGACCTACCGATATTTCACAGAGAGCAAATCAACGAGTAATATAGGAGATCATGAAAGAGCGAGACGAACATCTAAATACACTGCTCAAAAAAATAAAGGGAACACTTAAACAACAGAATATAACTCCAAGTAAATCAAACTTCTGTGAAATCAAACTGTCCACTTAGGAAGCAACACTGATTGACAATCAATTTCACATGCTGTTGTGCAAATGGAATAGACAATAGATGGAAATTATTGACAATTATCAAGACACACTCAATAAAGGAGTGGTTGTGCTGGTGGGGACCACAGACCACATCTCAGTACCAATGCTTTCTGGCTGATGTTTTGGTCACTTTTGAATGTTGGTTGTGCTTTCACACTCGTGGTAGCATGAGACGGACTCTACAACCCACAGAAGTTGCCCAGGTAGTGCAGCTCATCCAGGATGGCACATCAATGCGAGCTGTGGCAAGAAGGTTTGCTGTGTCTGTCAGCGTAGTGTCCAGGAGACAGGCCAGTACACCAGGAGATGTGGAGGGGGCCGTAGGAGGGCAACAACCCAGCAGCAGGACCGTTACTAGTGTTGAGCCACCCCCGTAGTGTTCGAGTTCGGTTCGGTTCGTCGAACACCCGTGTGTTCGCCGAACTGTTCGTCGAACTGTTCGTCGAACACCTTCGAACACCGTTAAAACCAATGGCAGGCAAACAAAAACACATAGAAACACATAGAAAACACCTTCAAAGGTGTCCAAAAGCTGACAAACTGCTCAGAAGACATAACTAACACATGGAAAAGTGACAAGTACATATAGTCATGCGAAAATAAAAGAGGTGGAGGAGTAAAAGGAGGGGGAGACACAGATATAGGCATGTCATGCCCTTCTAAAATCCAAAAAGTGAGAAGCCGACACGGCCAGTCCGCTCCTGCCCGTGCCACCTCCGTGTCGCCGGGTTTGTGCCAGAGCCGCGGTGAACCCTGACGGCCAGCCCCCCTCTCCCAATACTGGTGCCTGTCCGCTGGTGGGTCGAGCGAGCCCCCCTGTGGTGGAGGCAGCTCTAAGCTTTTTAATTTAAATTGTCTCTCTAATTTGAATGAATACACTTTAAATCCATTTACAAGGATCTATTGGAGGGCAAGTCTCATGCCAGCAGCCGCGGTAATTCCAGCTCCAGTAGCGTCCACTAAAGCTGCTGCAGTTAAAAAGCTTTTATAAGGATCGAGCTCGGCTGTCCACCGCAAGGCATCCTACTGCCAGTCCAAGCCCCTATGCCTTTGGGTGCCTCCTGATGCTCTTCACTAAGTATCCCATGGTCCCGAAGCATTTCCTTTGAAAAAATTAAGTGTCTAAACTACAGGTGGTGCAGCTTGCTTAACAGCCGGGATAATCCGCTGACTAGCAGACACTGCTACTAGGCACAAAGTATTTCCTGGGCTAGATGCAGTTAAAAATTTGTAATTAGATACTCTCGTTGGATGCTGAGAAAGCATTCCATAGAGTCTCCTGGCACGCCATATATGATTCTCTTAAAAAGCTTGGGGTAGGGGTCCAGGGGACCCTTTTATAGCCAAAATCACGGCCCTGTATCGCAATACGTCACCTAGGCTGAAGATAAATGGAACTGTAGCACCCTGAGGGCTCGGTTGCTACAGACGTATTGCACCTCACCCAGAGGTGTGATATCTCACTCTCAGGTAAGGATGGAGTGTGGATCAGGACCCGACACCTGCATGCATTACACCACATTGCCGTGGGGCAGGGCGACCAATATGCCCCTGAGATGGGCACGACAGTCCCTGTCCCTGGCTGGAGTGGGGGGAGGGAACACTGAGGAAGGGGAACCCTGTAGTGCAGGAGCAGGGAGGAAGCAGTTCCTGGGTGCATTGAGAAGGGAGTATAAAAGGTGGGCACCATCTTAGTTCAGTGCAGAGAAGTCTGAGCAGAAGTGGCAGGGAGCAGGGGCTCTGCATGAGCTCTGCTCCGGAGGCGGGCCTAGTAACAGAGGCCCAGGCCTGGAAGAGGGAGAAGGAAGGAAGAGGAGCGGAGAAGGCTCCAGGAACGAGGAATGAAGGGATCCCAGGGGTGCGGACGGGCGAGTCGCCACCGCACGCCCGAATCCACCTGCGTGGAGGGGTCAGGCCAAAGGGGGAGACCGGTCCCCGAACTAGTGGAGGCAGGAAACGACCCTCAGCTAGAAACCGGAGGCTCTGACATTTTATGTGGCGCAGCCCCTCGCTACACCCGCTAGGAAGGCACCACATAGGGTCAGGGAAACTGGCGCCAAGTTTACCAAGAGGAGGCCCGAGGCAGCCGGACAGAAGTGTTGGTAAGAAAGGCCAGACAAAGGACACACAAAGGGGGTCCTGTGAAGTGCTCCAAAGTTATCTGGGAGTTGTCTGAGCCCCTCACCTGGTGAGCACAGTACGACGTGGGCAGCCGTTACCTGCAGACGTGGTCTGGATAATAAGAACTGTGAGTAAAGGCCCTGGACTGCATCACTGACTCCGTGTCGTTACTGCTGCTGCCCTGCACCATCACCCCCATCCTCCGCATACACTGCCCTGAGGCTATACTCCTCCCGTGGGGAGTTATGCTACGCTCTGCTGCACCCACAACACCAGCCTCAGCGGTCTGCCCTGCAGCGGCGGTTCACTCTGACCGCAATCCACGGGTGGCGTAGTCGGACATTTAAACATCAAAACCACATAAATAGTTCCGCCACTGGTTTGACCGCCCTGAGCCACGGAACCGGGTCGCCGCCACGAAGACTACAACCACCAGCATCCACCAAAAAGGGTCCGGCTCCGGGTGTCCCAAGGCCCAGGGGGTGCGTCAGAACATTTTCATCACCTTTCACAATCACCAATGGGACAAGGCAGGGATGTCCTCTGTCCCCTCTCTTATACATCCTAGTGACGGAGCACCTGCTCTCATCAATTCGCCATAACCCCAATATTAGGTGGATTGAGGTGGGAGGCAACGAGTACAAGTGCTCTCTATTTGCTGATGATGTCCTAGTATATATCACTCAATCACATATATCCATCCCTGCTGTTATGGCTGAAATAGATCACTTTGTTACATGGTAAAATTTTAAAATCAATGCAGCGAAGTCTGAGGCCCTCGATGTCTCCCTCCCCAAATCCATATAGGATTCCATCCAGTCCAACTTTCCCTTTGCCTGGCCCTCACAGGGTATCAAATACTTAGGAATTCCTATTCATAGAGACCTCTCCCATCTATGTTATCTTAATTTTGGGCCCTTTATTGAACAATTCCATACAGACCACGGTTGGCAAGTTAGAACTGTAAGATTCACTACGTGAACCACTGGTGTTTTGTGGAAAAGCACATGTACACTGCGTTCCAAATTATTATGCAAAAAGTGTTTAGGAGTGATAAGGGAAGAATTTGTTTGTTTGTCAGTTAAACTCATTGATGGTGATGTGTGTCAGGGCTCTTTATATCACTGTAAGCAATTGCAGACACCTGTGCTAATTAGTTTGGCAGGTGTGTCCAATGAAAGGCAAGACTACTTAAGAAGGCTCCCCTGACCTCTACCCCATTCAGAACCTTTGGAGCATCATTAAAAGGAGTGTCTATGATGGCGGGAGGCAGTTCACATCTAAGCAACAGCTCTGGGAGGGTATTCTGTCCTCATGCAAAACAATTGAAGCAGAAACCATCCAAAACCTGACAAATTCAATGGACGAGAGAGTTCAGGAGCTCCTTTCGAACAAGGGGTCCTATGTGAAAATGTAACATCACCTAGAATAAAGTTTTGAGTTGAAAACTGTTTGATTTCAGTTTCTAACAACCTGCTAATGCTTATAATTTCAAAAATGACCATTTTTTTGGTCTTTATTAAAATGAAAAGGTTGATCGAAAAGTTTGGGGGATCTAAGAGTGTGGCAACCCAGTAGTCATGATTACTTCGAATTCTGACAATATGAGGGTCATGCTGCAGGTAGTGCAGCAAGAAGGCACTTATGTGTCTTGCGCATCTCGGAGCCCCAAAATTATTTTCCGGGCTAGATGCAGCTAAAAATTATTTTTAATTTTAAATCTGGTGAAGCTTTAGTATAGATGGCCTAATAGGATCAGTGCTGCACACTGCTACAAAGCCCAAATTATTTTCCAGTCAAGATACAGATAAACATGATTAGTAATTTGAAAGCTTAAAACGGTTGGTAGGGTGATTTTAACCAATCATCAAGCTTTTACTCTCCCCAGGATGACACAGGGGTAGAAAAGTCGTTTCGGATCCATGATTTGTTCATCTTTATGAACGTGAGTCTGTCTACATTATCAGTGGAGAGCCGCGTGCGCTTATCTGTCAGTACACCACCAGCAGCGCTGAACACACGTTCAGACAGAACGCTGGCTGCGGGGCATGACAAGATCTCCAAGGCGTAAGTGGCTAGCTCCGGCCATTTATCCAGATTGGAAGCCCAAAAAGAGCAAGGGTCCAGTGACACAGTCGTGGCTTCAATGTTTACTTGGAGATACTCCTGTACCATCGTCTCTAGGCGTTGACTATGTGTCAGACTTCTTGTCTCCTGTGGCCTTGCAAAGGATGGGCTAAAAAAGTGGTGAAATGATTCCGCAAAATTGATGTTACCAGCAGATACTGTGGTTCTGTTACGGTTTGAGTGCTGAACACTTGACGGTCCCACGGTTGGCAAGTTGGAACTGTGAGATTCACTACGTGCACCACTGGTATTTTGTGGAAAAGCACGTGTAAGATTCTGTAACAGTCTCTGCTGATACTCCTGCATGCGTGCATCCCTTTCTATGGCAGGAATAATTTCTGCAAATTTACTTTTGTACCGGGGATCTAACAGTGTGGCAACCCAGTAGTCAGGATTATTTCTAATTCTCACAATTCGAGGGTCATGTTGCAGGTAGTGCAGCAAGAAGGCACTCATGTGTGTTGCGCATCCAGGAGCACCAAGTCCCTGCTGTGTTGGTGGCGAGGTAACAATCATGCTTCCTTCCTCTGTCCTCTCCCCCCAACCTCGCACAACAGAAATGTGATCAAGGTCTCCCTCATCTGATGAGTCTTCCATCAGTTCGTCCTCCACTTCTTCCTGGGCTCCTGCACCTTCCTCACTAGTTTGGCTGCTACCATGCGCCCTGGTAAAACCATCTCCCCCACCCTCACATGCCTGCCGCCTTGGTGCTGCCGACCGTCTGGACCTTGCAGATGTTAGCCCTTCCGCATACAACTCCTCCTCCTCTACTTCCTCCACCTCCTCTTGTGCCACCACCTGACTCCGAATTCTGTTTAACATGTGCTCCAGCATGTAAATCACCGGAATAGTCATGCTAATAATGGCATCGTCAGCACTAAACATCTTCGTCGCCATTTCAAAACTGTGCAGAAGGGTGCATAGGTCCCTGATCTGAGACCACTCCTCCAGCGTGATTTGCCCCACCTCTGAATCTCGTTGGCCCAGGCTATACGTCAGAACGTATTGCACCAGGGCTTGTCGGTGCTGCCACAGTCGCTGCAACATGTGCAGAGTTGAATTCCACCGGGTAGGCACATCGCATTTTAGCCGGTGAAGTGGCAGGCCCAACGACTTCTGTAGAGATGTAAGTCGCTGAGCTGCGGGATGCGAACGGCGGAAGTGAGCACACAGCGACCGTGCCCTCTGCAGAAGGCCATCTAGTCTGGGATAGTGGGCTAAAAATTGCTGGACAACCAGGTTCAACACGTGAGCCATACAAGGCACGTGTGTGACATTGCCCCGGCGAAGGGCCGCACCCAGGTTTGCAGCATTGTCGCACACGGCCTTCCCTGGTTTCAGGTCCAGTGGAGACAACCATTCATGAAATTGGTTCTCCAGAGCTGACCACAACTCCTCAGCTGTGTGACTCACATTTCCCAGACATTTCAATGTAAAAACCGCCTGATGACGTTGAGCCCTACTGCCAGCATAGTAAGGAGGTGTGCAGGATCCCTTCTGCGCAGTTAGAAAGCTTGTGGCATGACCAGACAGGCTTTGGGTGCAGGTGGAAGACCGAGAGGAGGTTGAGGAGGCAGAAGCAGTGGAGGAACTTTGACATAAAGAGGATTGACGCACAACTCGTGGGGACGGCAAGACTTGGACAGCAGCCCCTTGTCCTGCTGTCACCATAGTTACCCAGTGCCCAGTCAGCGACATGTAACGCCCCTGTCCATGCCTACTCGTCCAAGTGTCTGTGGTGAAATGCACCCTGTCACACACAGAGTTTCTCAAAGAAGCGGTGATGTTATGTGCGACATGCTGGTGGAGCGCAGGCACACCTTTCTTTGAGAAGTAGTGCCGACTGGGCATCTGGTACTGGGGCACTGCGACGGACATAAGGTCTCGAAAATCCTCTGTGTCCACCAGGCGGAAAGGCAGCATTTCTGTAGCCAAGAGCTTGCAGATGGTGAAATTCAACTTCTTAGCTTTCTCATGGCTAGGAGGAAATGGTCTTTTACTTGTCCACATCTGAGTGACCGAGGGCTGGCTATTGTGCTTAGACGGGGTTGATAAGGGTGTCCCCGGCAAACTGCCGGTCTGTGAGGAAGATGCAGGCGGACATGTTAGGTTGCCTTGATCCAAAGGTGGTGCTATCGATGTCGGACAGCGCTCAACACCAGCTGGTGTTACCACCTCCAAAGAAAATGATGACCTGCCAATCACGCTGGCTGTTGCGGGTAAAGAGGTGGCAGGTCTGCGCCCCAAAACAGGTGTGACTGCTGTCCCCCCAGTCACAGAGGATGAAGAGGCCGCGGATGCACAAGATATGGCAGACGGTGGTTGGCCCGGCCGGCTAGGCCGCATTGTAGCACACTGAGCTTCCCACTGCAACTTATGCTTCATGTCCATGTGCCGGTTCATGCATGAAGTACTCAAACTCTGTATTTTTTGGCCTCTACTTAGCTTTTGCTGACAAATGTTACAGATAACACGAGTTGGGTCATCTTTATCGATCTGAAAAAATGCCCAGGCTATGCAAGGCTTAGCACCCATGCGACCTGAAGAGCCACCACGACTTGTGGTGAGAGGCAGAGTTGTGTTTGAGGATGCAGTTGTTGACGTGCTTCCAGTACTACGTCTCTGTCCAGGAAGGCGCAACCTGACCTCGTCGTCACTAGCATCTTCCTCCACCTCCTCTGCTGACCTCATCTCTTGGCTGACTGTGGGTTGACAGTAAGTGGGATCTCCAACCTCATCATCATCACCCTGTGTGTTATCACACCCGTCGTCCTCAGAGCCAACCTGTTCCTGCCCTGACAAAAAACTAAAGTTGTCGCTCCAATCAGGTATTTGAGTCTTATCATCGTCTTCCTCATTGTCTCCACCAACAGGAGTTACAGTTTGGGAATGAGGGTCTACATTATGGTCAGAACCTTCTGCGTCTGGTCCTGGATCCGACTCATAAAGATTCTGGGCATCAGTGCAGATCATTTCCTCGTCTGGATTCACAGAAGCGCCGGAGTCGACCTCTGATTCCCAGGCTATAGTATGAGTAAACAGCTCTGCAGACTCAACCATCTGTTCTACCTCATACTCAGATGGGCAGCTGGAGATTTGGGAGCTGTGAGGAAGCAAGTGCGATTTGGGTGACACCTTTGAGGACTGGAGTATTTGTGATGTTGAAGTTGATGTGGAGGAGAGCCCACTTAAAGGAGCACTTGATATCCGTTGAAGCACCTGCTGTTTTTGTGCCTCATCTGGAATTTGTAGCGATTGGCGTGGCCGTAAGAAAGGGATCTTATCACATTGTCCGCTAAAAGAAGTAGACATTTTAGTTTGGCTGGAAGATGGTCTTTCTTCTGCACCTACCCCACGGACACAACCTTTTTTCCCCTTCCCAACACGCCTATTCCCCTTTCCACCAGCAGCAGGCCTTTTTCCACTCATTTTGGTGGTTAACTAATTCACAACTCTGGAGTTGTTTGCACAAAAAAACAATGGATGGTAACCGAGCAGAGCTGAGTGGCCAAACTGTGGTATTAGGCCAAAACTATTGGCTGGGTTAGATGCAGAAAAAAATTATATTCAATTTGCAACCTGATGGAGGTCAGTATAGATGGACTAATACAACAAGTCCCACACACAGCTAGAAGCCCAATATTTTTTCAGAGGTAGATGCAGAAAAAATTATATTCAGTTTGCAACCTGATGGAGGTCAGTATAGATGGATTAATAGAACAAGACCCACACACAGCTAGAAGCCCAATATTTTTTCAGAGGTAGATGCAGAAAAAAATATATTCAGTTTGCAACCTGATGGAGGTCAGTATAGGTGGACTAATAGAACAAGTCCCACACACTGCTAGAAGGCCCAATATTTTTTCAGAGCTAGATGCAGAAAAAAATTATATTCAGTTTGCAACCTGATGGAGGTCAGTATAGATGGATTAATAGAACAAGACCCACACACAGCTAGAAGCCCAATATTTTTTCAGAGCTAGATGCAGAAAAAAATTATATTCAGTTTGCAACCTGATGGAGGTCAGTATAGATGGATTAATAGAACAAGACCCACACACAGCTAGAAGCCCAATATTTTTTCAGAGCTAGATGCAGAAAAAAATTATATTCAGTTTGCAACCTGATGGAGGTCAGTATAGATGGATTAATAGAACAAGACCCACACACAGCTAGAAGCCCAATATTTTTTCAGAGCTAGATGCAGAAAAAAATTACATTCAGTTTGCAACCTGATGGAGGTCAGTATAGATGGACTAATACAACAAGTCCCACACACAGCTAGAAGCCCAATATTTTTTCAGAGGTAGATGCAGAAAAAAATATATTCAGTTTGCAACCTGATGGAGGTCAGTATAGGTGGACTAATAGAACAAGTCCCACACACTGCTAGAAGGCCCAATATTTTTTCAGAGCTAGATGCAGAAAAAAATTATATTCAGTTTGCAACCTGATGGAGGTCAGTATAGATGGATTAATAGAACAAGACCCACACACAGCTAGAAGCCCAATATTTTTTCAGAGCTAGATGCAGAAAAAAATTATATTCAGTTTGCAACCTGATGGAGGTCAGTATAGATGGACTAATACAACAAGTCCCACACACAGCTAGAAGCCCAATATTTTTTCAGAGGTAGATGCAGAAAAAAATATATTCAGTTTGCAACCTGATGGAGGTCAGTATAGGTGGACTAATAGAACAAGTCCCACACACTGCTAGAAGGCCCAATATTTTTTCAGAGCTAGATGCAGAAAAAAATTATATTCAGTTTGCAACCTGATGGAGGTCAGTATAGATGGATTAATAGAACAAGACCCACACACAGCTAGAAGCCCAATATTTTTTCAGAGCTAGATGCAGAAAAAAATTATATTCAGTTTGCAACCTGATGGAGGTCAGTATAGATGGATTAATAGAACAAGACCCACACACAGCTAGAAGCCCAATATTTTTTCAGAGCTAGATGCAGAAAAAAATTATATTCAGTTTGCAACCTGATGGAGGTCAGTATAGATGGACTAATACAACAAGTCCCACACACAGCTAGAAGCCCAATATTTTTTCAGAGGTAGATGCAGAAAAAAATATATTCAGTTTGCAACCTGATGGAGGTCAGTATAGGTGGACTAATAGAACAAGTCCCACACACTGCTAGAAGGCCCAATATTTTTTCAGAGCTAGATGCATAAAAAAATTATATTCAGTTTGCAACCTGATGGAGGTCAGTATAGATGGACTAATACAACAAGTCCCACACACAGCTAGAAGCCCAATATTTTTTCAGAGGTAGATGCAGAAAAAAATATATTCAGTTTGCAACCTGATGGAGGTCAGTATAGGTGGACTAATACAACAAGTCCCACACACAGCTAGAAGCCCAATATTTTTTCAGAGGTAGATGCAGAAAAAAATATATTCAGTTTGCAACCTGATGGAGGTCAGTATAGATGGACTAATAGAACAAGTCCCACACACTGCTAGAAGGCCCAATATTTTTTCAGAGCTAGATGCAGAAAAAAATTATATTCAGTTTGCAACCTGATGGAGGTCAGTATAGATGGATTAATAGAACAAGACCCACACACAGCTAGAAGCCCAATATTTTTTCAGAGCTAGATGCAGAAAAAAATTATATTCAGTTTGCAACCTGATGGAGGTCAGTATAGATGGATTAATAGAACAAGACCCACACACTGCTAGAAGCCCAATATTTTTTCAGAGCTAGATGCAGAAAAAAATTAGATTCAGTTTGCAACCTGATGGAGGTCAGTATAGATGGACT
This sequence comes from Phyllobates terribilis, assembly GCF_046119375.1. Lineage (NCBI taxonomy): Eukaryota > Metazoa > Chordata > Amphibia > Anura > Dendrobatidae > Phyllobates > Phyllobates terribilis. The sequence continues at coordinate 697,657,619 of NW_027362763.1, read as the reverse complement.
AATAGAATGATGCTATGCCCAAAAGATTTTACTTCACTAGGTGCAGTAAAAAAATTGGTATTCTATACACAGGTGGTATATCTTGCAACACAGATAGGCTACTCCACTGACTAACACACTCTGCAATAGGCCAAAAAGGATTAGCTTTGCTAGATTCAGCCAAATGCTGTGAAAAAAACTTGCACAGCACTGGCACAGACCTGCCTGGCAAAAACTGATAGGAACTGATGTAGCCTAGTCCTGAAAAGGACTCCAATTACAATTAGTCTTTACTCCCACAACCTATCTATTTAAGAGCACAGACCTGCCTGATAAAAGTCGTAGGAAATGCTGTAACCTAGTCCTTAAAAGGACTGCAATCACAACTATTCCCTACTCCCAAGCTATCTGTATATTTGTGCGAAAATTGGCTTGAAATTAACAAGGTATAGCGCACACAGCAACAGCGGTGCCATCTAACACGCAGCTGCAGCAGTGAGAAAATGGTGGCGACGGGGAAAATGGCTTGGTCTTATAGGGCAAGGACATGTGACATACACTGCCAATCACACATGCCCTTGCTTGTGTGAAAAAAAGCACTTCGCTCCGTGTGTGCGCTGCTGATAGGCTGACAGATTGCACCTCCCCACTGTAAATGCGGGAAAGAGAAAAAAAAATGGAGATCTTCATTGTTCCTGCAGAGATCCATCCCCTGCCCCTCCCCCCACCCCGCTGTACACTCAAACTGCGTATTAACATTAATTTTCATCATTACTGAGAAAAAATCCAGTTATGATTTTGGTGCACGAACAGTTATCGAACATAACCTCGAACAGCCGAATTTTTCTCAAATTGTTCGTGTTCGCCGAACGGCTCGAACACCGCCCAAAACAGCTCGAATTTGAGATTGGCGAACAGTTCGAGTAGAACAACGCTCATCTCTAACCGTTACCTCCTCCTTTGTGCAAGGAGGAACAGGAGGAGCACTGCCAGAGCCCTGCAAAATGACCTCCAGCAGGCCACAAATGTGCATGTGTTTGCACAAACGGTTAGAAACCGACTCCATGAGTGTGGTATGAGGGCCTGACATCCACAGATGGGGGTAGTGCTCACAGCCCAACACCGTGCAGGACGCTTTGCATTTGCTACAGAACACCAGGATTGGCAAAGTCGCCACTGGTGCCCTGTGCTCCTCACAGATGAAAGCAGGTTCACACTGAGCACATGTGACAGACGTGACAGAGTCTGGAGACGCTCTGGAAAGCGATCTGCTGCCTGCAACATCCTTCAGCATGACCGGTTTGGCAGTGGGTCAGTAATGGTGCAAGTGGCTTTTCTTTGGAGGGCCGCACAGCCCTCCATGTGCTCGCCAGAGGTAGCCTGACTGCCATTAGGTACTGAGATGAGATCCTCAGACCCCTTGTGAGACCATATGCTGGTGCGGTTGCCCCTGGGTTCCTCCTAATGCAGGACAATGCCAGACCTCATGTGGCTGGAGTGTGTCAGCAGTTCCTGCAAGATGAAGGCATTGAAGCCATGGACTGGCCCGCCCGTTCCCCAGACCTGAATCCGATTGAGCACATCTGAGACATCATGTCTCGCTCCATCCACCAATGTCACGTTGCACACCAGACTGTCCAGGAGTTGGCGGATGCTTTAGTCCAGGTCTGGGAGGAGATCCCACAGGAGACCATCCGCAACCTCATCAGGAGCATGCCCAGGCGTTGTAGGGAGGTCATACAGGCACGTGGAGGCCACACACAATACTGAGCCTCATTTTGACTTGTTTTAAGGACATTACATCAAAGTTGGATCAGCCTGTAGTGGGTTTTTCCACTTTAATTTTGGGGGTGACTCCATATCCAGGCCTCCATTGGTTAATAAATTTGATTTCCATTAATGATTTTTGTGTGATTTTGTTGTCAGCACATTCAACTTTGTACAGAACAAAGTATTCAATGAGAATATTTCATTCATTCAGATCCAGGATGTGTTATTGGAGTGTTCCCTTTATTTTTTTGAGCAGTGTATATACGATTCCTCAATAAGATAAACTTGAGGCAAAAATCTTATCCATTGGAGATTTGTAAGTCGCAAACCACTCATGACCAAAAAAGAACACAGACTCAACTCGATAACAGTTTGTAATGCTATAGCAAACGATGAGCAAATCACGAGGTCTGAGAAGCAGTAGATGCAAGTTTTAGAATCATCGCAGAAGATTGTACCATAATGTAAGTACGGTAACTAATTATAGTTTGTAATGCTTATAGCAAATGATGGTTAATCAACATAATCAACATAAGAAAATTGTAGAATCCACAGCAGTTTGCAGTATAATGAGAACAGACTCTAATAACAGTTTGTAATGCTTATAGCAAACAATGGGTTAACAAGAAGCAGTTTGTAGGGCAGATGCAGCTGAAGGAACTAGATGGTGGCTAGTCCAAGCCACACGACAAATGAAAACAACGCTACACTGTCTGAGTATTAAAACGCCTCAAGTGTGTCTAAGTGGACTTTAAAGGGCCTTAGATGATGTCATTGAGGCACACTGGGCAACTTGTAAAGCCCAACATGGAGCACAGCAAAGGACATCAGCCATAGGAGTAGGGAGCAGAACCCGGCCTTGAAGTGAAGCTGAGACAGGTGTGTAACCAAAAAGTTGGGTGAGTGGTGAATACTTTTTCATTATACTGTATGTAACGCTAATGCCGGCATTCCTGCATGTTGCCACTCCCTCCTCCCAGCAGGGACGCCAACATACTCACTGCCCCGGCCGTTCGGCGGTGTCTACGTTTCCTGAATGGCTTCCTAGTCTCCTGGGCCCGCACAAGGTGGTGGCTGTCTCCCGGTGGCACACTTAGTGCGCTCCCCGCCTCTTAAAGGGGTAGCGCGTGCACTTTGAATCTGCCCCCAGCCAATAGCTGGCAGGCATCTAGTATTTAAGGCACGCTTCCTTGTAGGGAGGTGCCTGTACAATTCCCTCCTTAGTGTTCGTTTGAGTTTGTCCCTGCTAGTTAGTTGTCAGGTCCCTGAACCGATTCCTGAACCGGTTCCTGAACCTATTCTGTTAGTACCTGAACCTGTTGCTGGACCCGCTTAGTCTGAACCCAAACCTGTACCTGTTATCCATGTTACCTGAACCTGAAGCCGCTCTGGCGGAACCTGAGCCTGAAGCTGCTCCAGCAGTACCTGAACCTGAAACCGCTCCAGCGGTACTTGAGCCTTACACTGCTCCGGTGGTACCTGAGCCTGACACTGCTCCGGCCGTACCTGAACCTTAAACCACTCTGGCGGTACCTGTGCCTGACACTGCTCTGGTGGTACCCAAGCCTTAAACCGCTCTGGCGGTACCTGAGCCTGAAACTGCTCTGGCGGTACCTGAGCCTGAAGCCGCTCCAGCGATACCTGAGCCTGCAGCCACTCCGGCAGAACCTGTACCAGTGTCGTCCTGTCAAGTGTTCCAGGATCCGTTCATTCTGAATTTGCACCAGTGGTCCATCCTGTCAAGTGTTCCAGGATACGCACTGTCTGAAACTGCATCAGTATCCAGTTCTGACTTGGACTTCGAGTCTGTGTCTGCGATCCTGACCCTTGGGGTCAACTGTCGCAGGACCGGGGCTGCCCTTGGAGTGATACCTGGCAGCCACCTGCAGCTCAATCCTAACGCCACCATCAGAAGTGTAACGTATGTGGTAGAGGATCCACTGTGTTGTGGACCGAGGAGAGCCTGGAGGGGTGTGATTAAGCAAACACCTGACTCTTTGCTAGAGCCCCTGATGGCGTGGTTAGACTTGGCTTCAGATGGACGCCAGGTGCCACTCCAGGACAGACGTCGGACACTCGGCAGCTGACCCTCAAAGTGGTAATAAGCTTGAACGGCCAGCAATTGATGGAACAGGCAGGCGCTGGGCAGGTACTGGCTGAGATCGCTGGTATACAGATGGACACGGCAGGTGCTAGTTAGCATGGCTGGAAAACAGGAAGGTACAACAGGTACTGGTGGGCACGGCTGGAATACAGACAGGCACGGCTGGTATACAGACTAGCACAGGGGACCTGACAACTAGCAAGCGTGCAGAAAAACTGACAGAACATGTTGCTTAGGCACCTCCCAACAGGTGGAGGTGCCTTAAATAATAAGTGTCTAGCAGCTATTGGCTTGCTGCACTTTAGGACAATGCACTCTGTCTTTTTTATAGACCAGAAGTGTGTGTGCGCGCCCTAAGCTCAGTGCCCGGGGATCTGCCAGATTTGTGCAGACTCCGGGAGACCGCAACTGCAGGAGGAAGTGGGGGCCGAGGGTTGGGGCAATGAGTGAGTCGGCGTCCTTGCCAGAGGACAAGAGAATGGGAATCGCACAGGGATGCCGGAGCTACAAGGAGCTCTTCCAAAAACCAAGTGTCTGCTTAGCCACGCCCCTCCAAGGATAAGTCCAGACCATGGTGCAGTGGGTCCACAGTCCATGTGCGTGACACTGTATATGGCAGTGGACACTACTTTTATTGATGTCCTGCCCCATTTTCAATAAGCCCAACCTTGTTTAGATCAGTCCTGTATGCCATGAAGTGCATCCTTGGCTTCCGTGATATGATTCATCTGATCTCCAGTTCATGTACAAGGTCAATCAAAATATATCCATGGCCAAGTTTAGTGCACCATGTTTAGAGACTACTACTGTTAGTTACAGTTGTATCAGAAAATTGCAATATGACTTTTTGATGTTTTTCTGGGTTCTGGTGCTTGCTAAGCTTTGGAATTTGGCTCATCATAGATATTACCTAGGAATACTATACATCCACCCCCAACATTGACAGAACCACTTAAATATCAAATTACATTTTACGAGACAAAAAAAAATCTCCATTAAAGACCATGAAATATAACAACCTTCCTGTCCATCTGCTGAAAGTGCTGGATGATACTTATTTGCCATTTGTGTTATTTACGGTCTATAACTTTTATGGTAACTGGTTCCTATTATTGGTTTCTATTAATGTAAAACATAAGTGAGCAGAAATGAGGCGTGAATCGTCCCTTTTTTCTTTGTCTTTACTTTTAGTCCAGCTGTGACTGGTTACTGAAAAGCTATTAGAATATGTAGAAGTCAAGACAGGCTCCCGGCTTTGTTTGGGAAGGAGCCATGACAGCTATGTATGAAGGATCTGTTTTCATACAAATCTATATTAAATTCTGGTAGATCTGGCTAATATGGAAAATTATAATTGGCCTTGAAGGGTTTTACCAGAGTTTAAGAGCATATATGGGTATATGTGATCATTTGGTCACAGTCCCAATGGGCCCTTGCCCCATTTTGGCTTTAAATATGTTGAACATGTTCACCAGGCCCTATTATCTCTCCGGATCTGCCCTATGCCCAATGTTGATGCCATCTAGAGACTATGCCATTCTTACCATTAAAAATACCAGGACAGCACCAAAGCTAATGTGAATAGAATTTTCCATTTACATTACATTTCCAAGTACAATATTAGAAAATGTAAGTAAATCAAGGGGTCTGTCTTTTAAGGACCCTCATCTCTTGGTCATAGCAAAGACCAGCTACAAAGATTGTTTCTCCTGCTCTGGAAGACCCAGAAACGTGCAATACCCTGTTTGCCCTGGAGAGGCACTGCAGTTAAATGAAAGACTTGCCAGTAGGTTTCTCCACATTTTATAGCTAACGATCTGTGATCAGTGGATCTTTTTATCTCTTTAAGAAAAATTTAATTGTTCAAAGTTTACAGACTCTTTAAGATATTAATTTTATAGGATTTTTTTTGTGTTTAAAAATGAATGTAATAATTATAATATATCAATAGAGATGTTATATGATATAATTAGATATATTGAACCAACACTAATATCATTTCAATATTTTCATGTATAACATTATTTAAAAGCCAATTCGTCAAAATATAGGGTTTCCCTATTTTTAGTTTTTCATCTACAGTTTTCCTAACATATTTTGACCGGATGTTCTTGTACCATAAAAACGATTCCATTTTAATCTTACTTTCCTACAGGGTCCCTTCCGTGACCCAGCAGAAGTACTCAGACAGCGTTACAAGCCTTTGGAGCCAACCCTAAGGGTAGCAACGTCATTTAGCTCTCCGGAAGAGGCCCGAGAAGAACTCAAGAGACTAGAATGGATGAAGGGTTTCCAGGAAGATAGGTAATTAAAGGAGATTTCTATTTTCATTTTATACAAAATCATTCCACCCTCTCCATACCACCTGATAGCTAAACTTCTGGACAACCTCTTGGTAGTGGAAATAACTGCCTTTTGACAATCAATCAGGTTTATGCATTAAGTAAGTATGGCCAGATCACAATTGTTAGATGCTCAAGCTATGTACAGATGTCCTTATATTTTCTCTCGGTTCGACATAGCCTGAGAACACGATTTTGCAATACTCTGTCAGGAGAGGTTTAAGCTATTAGTGTCTGCTGTATATGTGGCCACCAAATACTTGTGACGTGAGTTGCAGAAATAGTTACAAGCAACCAGCATCAATGGCACCTGATGAATACATTAAGAAGTTACTCATTATACTCCAGGATTGCTGCTATGTTATTTCCTGATGCATTGTATACTGTATATGTTTTCTATTTTTGGGGGGGGGGTGAAAAAGAACAGCAACGCAGTCAACCATCATGTCAGACATTCCGGTCACAGAGGTATAATATAGGAGACCATGGGTTTCACTGTACTTTAACTAGAGTTCACAGCAGAAATTCACATTCTTTTTACAATTCAAGAATCACTTTGAACGAATTGCTGACTTAGCCCATATAAAACTGAAATTAATTATCATTAGGCCATGTTCACACATTCAGTATTCGGTCAGTATTTTACATTAGTATTAGTACATGATTATCTCCTCCCTATCCCGTGAGATACAATGCCCTGAAATGGGAGCTGAGTAAAATAAAAAGTGGCCAGCTCCTCTCACCGGTGTGATTCTACAGGACCTCAGCCTTGGGACCATGGTTCCAGCTGGTGCATTGCAGACCTACTCCACTGCCCAACACTGAGCCCATGAATTTTTTTGGATAACCCAGGTTGGGAGAATCCGGTCACCTGGCCTCATACCTCGCTGTGCTCGGTCTCCTTCCTAAGCTTTTCGCTACCTCCTCTCAGTGGGTGCCCTTCAAAAGCGGAGTGCTGCTGATTGGGGTAGTTGGCCTTTCGCGGAGGTTCTAATCCCTGGTGAGCCATTGAAAGGATGAGACTCTGTCATTTGCACCATCTTGTGCCCTTGCTGGGAATGTAATATACAGTACAGACCAAAAGTTTGGACACACCTTCTCATTTAAAGATTTTTCTGTATTTTCATGACTATGAAAATTGTACATTCACACTGAAGGCATCAAAACTATGAATTAAGACATGTGGAATTATATACTTAACAAAAAAGTGTGAAACAACTGAAAATATGTCTTAAATTCTTGGTTCTTCAAAGTAGCCACCTTTTGCTTTGATGACTGCTTTGCACACTCTTGGCATTCTCTTGATGAGCTTCAAGAGGTAGTCACCGGAAATGGTTTTCACTTCACAGGTGTGCCCTGTCAGGTTTAATAAGTGGGATTTCTTTCCTTATAAATGGGGTTGGGACCATCAGTTGTGTTGTGCAGAAGTCTGGTGGATACACAGCTGATAGTCCTACTGAATAGACTGTTAGAATTAGTATTATGGCAAGAAAAAAGCAGCTAAGTAAAGAAAAACGAGTGGCCATCATTACTTTAAGAAATGAAGGTCAGTCAGTCCGAAAAATTGGGCAAACTTTGAAAGTGTCCCCAAGTGCAGTTGCAAAAACCATCAAGCGCTACAAAGAAACTGGCTCACATGAGGACCGCCCCAGGAAAGGAATACCAAGAGTCACCTCTGCTTCTGAAAATAAGTTTATCCGAGTCACCAGCCTCAGAAATCGCAGGTTAACAGCAGCTCAGATTAGAGACCAGGTCAATGACACACAGAGTTCTAGCAGCAAACACATCTCTTCAACAACTGTTAAGAGGAGACTTTGAGCAGCAGGCCTTCATAGTGAAATAGCTGCTTGGAAACTACTACTAAGGACAGGCAACAAGCAGAAGAGACTTGTTTGGGCTAAAGCACACAAGGAATGGACATTAGACCTGTGGAAATCTGTGCTTTGGTCTGATGAGTCCAAATTTGAGATCTTTGGTTCCAACCACCGTGTCTTTGTGCGACGCAGAAAAGGTGAATGGATGGACTCTACATGCCTGGTTCCCACCGTAAAGCATGGAGGAAGAGGTGTGATGGTGTGGGGGTGCTTTGCTGGTGACACTGTTGGGGATTTATTCAAAATTGAAGGCATACTGAACCAGCATGGCTACCACAGCATCTTGCAGCGGCATGCTATTCCATCCGGTTTGCGTTTAGTTGGACCGTCATTTATTTTTCAACAGGACAATGACCCCAAACACACCTCCAGGCTGTGTAAGGGCTAGATGACCAAGAAGGAGAGTGATGGGGTGCTACGCCAGATGACCTGGCCTCCACAGTCACCAGACCTGAACCCAATCGAGATGGTTTGGGGTGAGCTGGACCGCAGGGTGAAGGCAAAAGGGCCAACAAGTGCTAAGCATCTCTGGGAACTCCTTCAAGATTGTTGGAAGACCATTTCCGGTGACTACCTCTTGAAGCTCATCAAGAGAATGCCAAGAGTGTGCAAAGCAGTCATCAAAGCAAAAGGTGGCTACTTTGAAGAACCTAGAATATAAGACATATTTTTAGTTGTTTCACACTTTTTTGTTAAGTATATAATTCCACATGTGTTAATTCATAGTTTTGATGCCTTCAGTGTGAATGTACAATTTTCATAGTCATGAAAATACAGAAAAACCTTTAAATGAGAAGGTGTGTCCAAACTTTTGGTGTGTACTGTATGCTGTTAACTATCGGAGTGTGGTACCCTTATTATGTGTTGTCTGAGTAGTGTTCTGCCCACGGGGAAAGGAGAGCGAGCATTCAGTGGGATGAGCCCCGGCCAGTGCGCTGTTTGTAAGCAGGGCTGTGGAGTCGGAGTCGTGGAGTCAGAGTTGGAGCCGGTGTCATGGAAATTGAGGAGTCGGAGTCGGAGGTTTGGCTTACCGACTCCACAGCCCTGTTTATAAGGACAGCCGGGCCAGCGGACGAGAGCACCCACTGACCCTCGTGTCTCCACATAAACTACTTGATGAATTGGAGCCTTTATGTTCACAAAACGTATAATCTGGCAAATGTAACACATGTGCAGCTCCCAGAATTTTGGAAGAAATTCCTTCATGCCCATCTGTTGTGAGCACGAGTCACTGTGTTATTGTCTTGACATGTAGTCGGTCTGTACATTGAGGGAACCTACTATATGGGCTGTGTCCATTCTGACGAGACTGCTCATTAAGGGTATGCAGCCTCGCACTGCGGTTGTCCACAAGGCGGATTCTCCACCTACTTGTAGCGAGCCAATGGCCTCCTAATTTTGTGGCTTCTCCCTTTTTGTTCACTTTTGGTAACTGGTCATCTGGAACCTGATACCTCATTGTCACCATCTTGAGTGTTAATTCTGCACCTGAAGACGGTTCGTCTTTAATGTTTGAGTTTTCAGTCTTTGTAATTACTCACATTGTACGGAGCATTTCATAATCAAAAGAGGCTTTTTAAGTTCTACTAATAAATTAGCTCACCCCATTAATACAGAATACTCCACTGCAAGCAGTAAAATGAGAGATAGTCAATGAGCAAATCATATTTTACAAATGAGCGCCCTGGGGCACGGTTAAAGATGATTACCCGCGTTTGATCCAGAATTCCTCTGTCTTTTGCAGTTAATTTCCACTGGATATTTACAAAGCTGCGCCTTCATTTTTTTTTTCAGCTTAATTTTTCTAATGATGCTATGTTTTTTTAATAACACTGGGGATGAAGATATTAAGACTTTGTATAATTAACAAGTTCCAACTTCTTCCGAGGTTCTTGACTTTCTCTTTTATTTATAAAATGAGGTCATTATAGTTTCATCTATTAAAGCCAGAATGATCGTATTTCACTCCTCTACATATTAAAGATTGTGCTTCCGGTTAAATTGTGAAAAAATTCAACATTTGGGTCCCAAGAAGCCAAAGCACCAGGGTATTTGTAGCATATTATCTCTCACTATCGTAACCCCTTCTCATCCCCTGCCATAAACGTACAGCGCTGGGAGACAGTAATTTTTACTTTTACATAAGTATAACTTTTGTCCCCCAAGCGAGAAGTAGTAGACACCTTGGGTTGCATCAGCCTTGGCTTGGGTGAAATTGAGAAGTGGAGAACCCTTGATCCCCCTTGCTTTTCTGCTTTAAACCTTCTAAGGCATATATGTCAAACTCTGCCCCTTGGGCCAAATCTGGCCCGCAGAGTAATTATATTTGGCCCGGCGACACCAGAACCACCAACCCTATGCGGGGCCATTATTCTGTATGGAGGACTATGTGGGGCCCATTATACTGTATGGAGGACTATGTGGGGCCCATTATACTGTATGGAAAGCTATGTGGGGCCATTATACTCTTTGGAGGACTATGTGGGGCCCATTATTTTGTATGGAGGTTTGTGTGGGGTCCATTAATCTGTATACTGGTTGGCCCGTGGCTTTGCCCAAGTTTTTCATTTTGGCCCACTGTGTGTTTTGAGTTTGACATCCCTGTTCTAGAGGTATTTTGACGTTACTGGACACCAGCTGTAAATCAGTGTTCTGCAACACCAATCCTAAAGAGCCACCAGATCATGTTTTCAGGATTTTTTTTTAGCTTGCCACAAGTTTCCTAGCTTGCCAGAAGTTTCTGCCCCCATGCACTGCTCTGACTTTCTTATTGGACACAAGCATCCTCCTCTGCTATTCTCTAGGTTCAACCTTGTCCTTCATCGTCAGCCAAGGACCAGTGGACTTAGGGTTATCATGGAGCTTCGCAACACTCCTTAGTAATGAAATCCTGAAAATATGATTTGTTTGTGGCTCTTCAGGACTGGAGTTGGGGCATATTGCTCTAAATAGTCATAGCTAACAAATAGTGGAATTTGAGATCTGAGGCCAAGGTGAGAATCGAAAGGCATTGTCTGACAAGCTGAGGTCAGGGCAAGAAGACTTCTGTCGATATAGTGGTCAAACAGAAAGGTATGGCAAGCAGCAGAATAATCATGGTCAAAGTACAAAACAGGTGAAAAAATGATAGACTTCACTGAAAAACACATTGGCATGGGAACTATAGAATCTTATTTTTCAAGCAAGGAGTGTTGAGGAGCTCCATGAATATCTTAAGTCCACTGGGCTTTGGTTGACGAAGAAGGACAAGGGCGAACCTAGAGACATCCAGAGGAGGATGTTTGTGGCCATCAGTCAGAGCAGAGCATGGGGGCAGAAACCTCTGGCAAGCTAGAGACCTGTGGCAGCAACTTCAATAGTGAGACTACACGAGAGGAAGAAGGTTGTTGTAATTTAAATCAGTATTTTTATGACAACATCTGAGATTATAGAAATCTTCAATCTTAGGCATTAACATTTGTGATGCCATGAGTAGTAGCAGTTACGGTATCATAAAGAAGTGTGGCTGCTTTACCACTTAATCATCGGCCCCAACAATAGTGGCTGTTTTTGGGGACCGCCATGGGTCTAACCAATGACTGTTTGAATGCATATTAGGACTTACCTAGGGTAAGTCCTGACCCCGGCCTAATTGCATGCACTATTGTATTGTATTGGTGTGCCAATGCAGTATAATGGAAAAATCAAAGTAAAAAGTAAAAGTCACCATGCGAAAAACAAAAACTATGTGAAAATTTTTTATAAAAACTCTTTCTATTACTGTAAATACAAGTAATAAGACATAAAAAGATACATATTAGGAAATCCCTTAACACAACCCATAAAATAATTCGTAATTTGCTTAATGAAATACAAAACATAAAAAAATACCAAAATGCAATCGGAATAAATTATTTTTGGGCATTATGGTAATATAAAAATTACTAGAAATTAAAGGGAACTTATAAGAAGCTTACACCCCTATGCAGTACCACTGACCTGGTAGTTATTTTCCTGCTGTCTGTGCTTAGTAGAGCCAGACTAATTTATAAATCGAGAAATTATACAAAAAAAATACACTCCAAAGCACTAAAAACAAGAGCTCAGCAAAACGTTGAAAAAGTTAAAGCTGCCAGAATGTGCTAAGGCAAAAATAGAAAAAAAATGCTGCGTCCTAAAGGCCAAAATTAGCTGTGTCCTTAAGGGGTGATAGGAAATGTAATGTCAGAAAATGAAATATTCTTTAAATAAACTTTTTTATGTTAGTCTTTTTTAACTCCTACTGCACATGCTCACAACACTTGCAATCATTTTTTTCACCATGCCTGTGTGCCTGCTGTAAAGCAATTTTCTGAAACTGCTGTTGGAAGAGCTCAGTCAACATGACGCGGCCCATAATCTTTTAAATAAAACATAAAAAAAATATAATTAGAAAATCATCCCAAAAATCTAAAGAGGGAACAAATCATATGTAATAAGTATTTAATTGTTCATAATAACACTTCTCTCAAAAAAATGTTAATTTGTGATTTTTCAAGAAATCTGCAACGATACGTTTCAATGCTTTTTGTAAACTTGTCAAAATTTCATCGCTATGCCCGCACTTCATGTTATTGCTTCTTCAACGGGAGTGTCACAGCAAAACAGAAAAATGCTTCATCCTAGTTAAAGGACTTAGGGCCCAAATCATTATTGCATTTGTGCCTTTTTTTTCTAGATTTTGGAGTTTTTTTGCCTATTTTTTATTTGCACCTTATTCTTCTTTTAATTTGTACCTTTTTTTAAAGCAGATTTTATGTCTGTTCACCTGTTTTTTTTTTTTTTTATTTAACATTGTGGGGAAGGGTTTTGGATTTTCAGATGTTTTCAACTGATTCATCAATTCAGCAACTTTTTAAAAAGTCACAATCTATTCGTGCAAATGTATTCCAGCCCCCTCTCGGAGTAATTCTGTACATTTCCAAATTTTAGCAATTGTACGACTAAGTTGTAAAAAATAAGTTGAAAAAAGTTAAGGACAAAAATGCACCATTTTGAAGAATTTGGAGCAAAAATGAATACCACAAGGCAAAAAAAAAATTAAACCACCACCGCAAAATTATATATCGTGCCCTTAATTAGAAAGTTGTAAATTGTCTCAAAACTTCTAGGGGCCAATCCATCAAGAATGGCATATCTCTCCAGGGATTGGAGTAGTATTTTCGGCAAACAAAATTCTGGAACTTTTGATGAAACGGATGGGCAGGCGGGCATGGCCACACACTGGCTCATCCCCAGCTCCGACCATATTGGCGGAGCCAATTCAAATTGTGGTGAAAACGACAAAAGTCGCAACATTTTTTAAACTTTTCTAAAGCTTTTCAAAGCTTTTACGCTAAATCGGCCCCTAAGTTCCCAAGAATTTTTAAGATTTATAAAAGGAAGGGATGGAAGAGTTAAAGTAGCAGTATGGTGTGCAAAAGGTTTTGAGAAATAAAATATGGAGAGATTTGACTTGTAAAATGAAGTGGGGAAAATAAGTATTTGATACACTGCCTATTTTGCAAGTCTTCCTGCCTACAAAGAATGGAGAGGTCTGTAATTTTTATCGTAGGTACACTTCACCTGTGAGAGACAGAATCTAAAAATAAAAACCAGAAAATCACATTGTATGATTTTTACATAATTAATTTGCATTTTATTGCATGAAATAAGTATTTGATGCAATAGAAAAACACAGAGGTCAGACGTTTCCTGTAGTTCTTCACCAAGTTTGTACACAATGCAGCAGTGATTTTGGCCCACTCCTCCATACAAGTCTTCTCCAGATCTTTCAAGGTTTGGGTCTGTCGCTGAGCAACATTGAGTTTCAGCTCCCTCCAAAGATTTTCTATTGGGATCAGGTCTGGAGACTGGCTAGGCCACTCCAGGACCTTGCAATGGTTCTTACAGAGACACTCCTTAGTTTCCCTGGCTGTGTCATGCTGGAAGACCCAGCCACGACCCATCTTCAATGCTCTTACTGAGGGAAGGAGGTTGTTCGTCAAAATCTTGCGATACATGATCCATCAATCCTCCCTTCAATACGGTGCAGTTGTCCTGTCCCCCTTTGCAGAAAATCACCCCCAAAGTATGATGTTTCCCCCACCATGCTTCATGGTGAGACGGCGTTCTTGGGGCTGTACTCATCCATCTTCTTCCTTCAAAGACGACAAGTGGAGTTGATACCAAAAAGTTCTATTTTGGTCTCATCTGACCACATGACCATCTCCCATGCCTCTTCTGAATCAACCAGATGGTGATTGGTAAACTTCAAACAGGCCTGGACATGTGCTGGCGGGAGCAGGGTGACCTTGCGTGCCCTGCAGGATTTTAATCCATGTCGGTGTAGTGTGTTACTAACGGTAATATTTGAGACCGTGGCCCCAGCTCTCTGCAGGTCATTGACCAGGTCCTCCCTTCTAGTTCTGGGCTGATTCCTCACCTTTCTCAATCATCCTTACCCCACGTTGTGAGTTGTTGCATGGAGCCTCAGACCGATCAAGATTCACTGTCATCTTGTGTTTCTTCCATTGTCTAATAATTGTGCCAACAGTTGTTCCCTTCTCACCAAGCTGCTGCCTATTGTCCTGTAGCCAATCCCAGCCTTGTGCTGGTCTACAATTTTGTCTCTGGTGTCCTTAGACAGCTCTTTGGTCTTGGCCATGGGAGAGTGGTTGGAGTGTGATTGATTGAGTTGTGCGGACAGGTGTCTTTTATACAGGTAACGAGTTCAAACAGGTGCAATTAATACAGGTAACGAGTGCAGAGTAGGAGGGCTTTATAAAAAAAATGAACACGTCTATGAGAGCCAGAATTCTTGCTGGTTGGTAGGTGATCAAATAATTATTTCATGTAATAAAATGCAATTTATTTATTTATTTAAAAATCATACAATGTGATTTTCTGGATTTTTTTTTTACATTCTGTCTCTCACAGGTGAAGTGTACCTACGATAAAAATTACAGACCTCTCCATTCTTTGTAGGTGGGAAAACTTCCAAAATCCGCAGTGTATCAAATACTTCTTTTCCCTACTGTATATTCAATTCTGACTACATTGCCATATTTCTCACCATGTAAAAGAATGCAACAAACTTCAATAGTTGTTTTTTTTTCATTGACGTCTTGAATCCTTTGCACCATGGATGCCTATGTCTCCATAACGCAGCGCCATAAACAAGTTTTCCAGTAGACTGACGCCTTTGATTTCCTTTTGTGTCTGTTAATAATCAGATATGACACGAGTACATATTGTATTCCCATCGCCACACAGTGCAATTTCTCGTATGTTCTAAGGCAGATTTCTCCAGCGCCTGCCGTGGCTTTTCAGCCATAGGATCCCAAGAGATAGCAAATTTTCTTTCATGTCGGAGCATAAGAAAAATGTACTATTAAAATGCAATTCAGAAGTGATAAAAATTGTAAGTGTGGCAGCCGGCTCACAGCACCTCTTCTGTATACTCAGGGACATTGGGGCCACATTAATTTTTTCACTGATGTCCATCCCATGTGCAAATTAGCCTCGCAAGTAGTATAATCTGTCTTGTATGAGTGCTGCAGATCCCAGGAGGATATACATGCTTCTGCGCTGTTGTATAATTTAAAGCTAAATTAACTAGATTTAATTGCAGGATTTGTTAGCCTTTCATCAAATGTTTCTTAAAACAATGCCTTTAGTTAGGAGTTTTTTTTTTTATTTAACTTTCTATTCTTTTTTTAAAATAAGCAAAAACAATAAAAAACTTTTATCTGAGAACGTTTCCATCAGCAACAAATAAATTGTTGTTACCCTTTTAGTATAATCCTTTTGATTCAACATTATGATGCGGGCCCTAAAAATTATTTATATAACTTGTATATTTTTTATTTTTAGACGCATTACTTAAGAGGACATATCATTTGATTTGACATAAATGTATATATATATATATATTTTAACCTGGTGTGAATGCCGCTGTTCTCCTGAATCCAGCATTGTTTTTCTTTTTTCTCTGCGCCTCTCCATTCATAAGATACGGCCCCATCTTCCCTGTATGTACAGCTACTCTTATTAGCCAAGTGGGTGTGATACTCAAGAAGACTCCTACAGAGACCACACCTCCTTGGATAAAGGCTAAGCTTATGCAAAGGGATGAGAGGCCATATCTCAGGAACGGAGAGGCGTAAGAACTAAAGAAAAACAACGCCGGATTCAGGAGAACAGCGGCATTTTCACCAGGTAAAAAAATAGATATTTAATGGAAAGTGACATGTCTTTAAATTAATTATTTATTTTTTAATAATTTTAGGACCGGTTAGGTCTTCTGACATTCTGTTTTAGAAAATAGATGTATTCCACTTTAAGAAAACAACAGAAGTCTGTATTGTGTTGTCCATATGTTATTCTTCCTGAAAATTAAAAAATAAATTGACCACTCCCCCATGTATAAAGGGTGTGTCACTATATGTGAACACACACCCTGTTGACAAAGGCAATTATAACAATGGGCTGTCATTTTTGTTATATATTTCCAGGAGGAATAACAGAAGAATGTCAGTCCTAAGATAAGATGTTCGAGTGACTGTAATGGGGTGCATTCAAAGATTTGTCCCATGTTCTGTGTTCACAATCGCACCGCTCTTATGTCTGCTGGTTGTAAAGGGAGTGGTGCGCTCCTAATGATTGACAGCTCGGATCAGCAGCATGGTTGCACTGCAGCCCAAATTGAGCGTAAGCCAAGGCATCATGGGAGGAGGGTATGGGCATTGAAGTGGTTCGGAGAAAGCTTCACATCAGCGCTTACAAGCTTTTGTAGCAAGAGCTTGCAAGCATTGTGCTTTTTGCCGAGGAGACTGCCCATCACCGATAGACTACAGAGGTAGCCAGTAACCTAGGCAATGAGCGCCATACATCAGTATTAAAATTAAAAATTACAATTTTACAAGCAATTTGCAGTTTTGCCCACTTAATTTTACAAAAATTATGAAAATCCTGTTAAGACCCCCGATGGGACCATTGTATGCAGATTTCAATTAAGTATTAAAACCACATGTTTGGAGGATTGACAGGTCTTATTTATAACCCCATTCAGCTGAGTTGGGGGATAAGAGCTGCAAGAAATGGGGTTCACCAGCTCTTTATATATATGTTGTATGTTTTATTGTTTTTGGGGAGGTTCTTTTTGTTTTATTTTATTTCATTTCCTCCAAAAAGGGCTTGTACAATTGGTGGAGACCAGGTCTTCAGCCATGCTCACATGTGTCATATTGGATCGCATAGCATTAAATACTGCCTCCAGTAAAATGAAGGATTCAGGTCTTTAAAAGATTTTCATTTATATCATATATTATTCATATCAATCATCCTTCATCATCTGCAGTTTTGGGTCGTTGTCTCTTACGTTGGTATCCAGTTTATGTTCCGCTGACCAGGGTTGTGTGGATTCTATACCTTGAAGTCAAATTGACTTTTCTAACATCACTATGTGATTCATCTTACCGCTTCACGTGATTCAACCCACAAAAAAAAAAAATGCTTCATTTTCTACAAGAGTTTACACTCAGAAATGGAGGGGATTGAATCAGTTACATGCAAATTGAATTTTTGGAAATTGGCTGAACTAGGCGAATTCAAACAATGTGCAATTTGCTTAGCGAAAATTGCCAAAAATGACCACCGCTAATTTGCACAATGTAGAAAATTGCATCTGCTAGAGAAGCCCACCTCGGGCGTGAACCAAATGTCTTCCCATAATGCCTTGCAGCTATCACAACACATAATATAGTACAGCATGTCATAGCCTGTATAAAAGCCGAAGCAGGGAGTGCAGAGTATTTTGTGATCAATCTGGATAATGTGAGGACATCACCGCTCACATATAAAAATAGGGAGAAAAAGCCAAATAATTCTGAATAAACTGTACAGATCGTGCGTGACAACACACAAGTGAAGAATTGGTACCATCTGGTAATTCATTGCCCTATATGTGGAGGTCATATTGACAATGCTAAGTCTGTTTGCTCATTTTCAGAGTAGTTGAAGGACCTGTAATTTGTGGTGAATGTATTCAATGCAAAACAAAATTATGGGATAAATCCCCCAACACTGATTAATTTGAATTTCAAAATATTCTGTCATCTCTACTCGGAAGGAATTGTTTGGTTTCAGGCGATTGCCAAACATGAAGTGAAGCACAGACATTGTTCACTAGACTTCAGCTTCTTCCTTTTGGCTGCTTTGTCCAGGTCTCAGCTGGGCATTAAAGCTGTTTTATCCTTTTGTATTAGAACTTTTGGGATGGTTACTATCGGAGAAACCTAGAGGTAGATATAGGAAACATGGACAGTGACCTGTTGTTCAGGTCTACCCTACTTTGATTGGTTATTGAAAGAATAGGATGCACCGGTTATGACTTGACCTGGAAGTAGAGGCTCTTGAATCCCATTATTGTGCCCTAACTCATTGATTGGGAAGGGATATATCATAAAAACCTATGATAATGATGGGATGCAACTTGCCAAGATTGACAGAAGGAGTCAAAAAGAATGGAAATGATCTTTGTTCAACATCATCACACGTCACACACAGTTCTGGGGTGTTGTCCTTGTCTTTGGTGGCATATGCATCTAATGAAGATTTCTTCTCTTAACGTAAGTCATCCATGCACCTGTACTTAGTTTGGGTCAGACATTTCACGCCATGAAGGTTTCTGGCATTGGCTGCCATCATATCAACAGCAGGACAGCTAATCGGTGAGCTCAGCAGCTTCCATCTATGTCAAAACCACTGAACTCACTAATTGGTTGCTGCGATGTTGATGTGACATCAGCCAGACACCAGAATCGGCGGTAGAGACTCACTCATGGACCCAGGGCCAGTGAGTTTAGTTTTTTGTTTTGTTTTTTTTATACTCGGGGATGAAGAGTAATTGAAAGGGACCAACATGCTTAAAGAGTAACTACACTTTTAAAAAACTTTTCAGAAGTTTACATTGCTGGGGGTCTGAATGTTAAGACCTCAACTGATCGCTAAAATGAAGAATCGAATGTGAACAGCTGTGCTGGTGGTCACTGTGTTTTTGCAGCGCTGGGGTCCTGGGTTCAACTCCCACCAAGGACAAGATCTGCAAGGAGTTTGTATGTTCTCCGCGTGTTTGCGTGGGTTTCCTCAGGGTTATCCAGTTTCCTCCCACACTCCAAAGACATTCTGGAGGGGAATGTGGTTTGTGAGCCCCAATGGGGACAGTGCCGATAATGTCGAGAAAATAAGAATAAGCGAGAAAAATAAACAAAATCAATAAATCAACTGAAAATGAGCTCATAGACTTTTGTTTTTTAGTCTTG
This sequence comes from Phyllobates terribilis, assembly GCF_046119375.1. Lineage (NCBI taxonomy): Eukaryota > Metazoa > Chordata > Amphibia > Anura > Dendrobatidae > Phyllobates > Phyllobates terribilis. The sequence goes on along the minus strand of NW_027362763.1, from coordinate 697,638,229 downwards.
CAGGAGAGCCATGCTCAGCTGATCCCTCCTGCTCCTTCCTTATAGCAATCCATGGGGGTCTCAGCATCTGGACCCCCACCAGTCAAAACATGCGCTGCACCAATACTTTTAATGGTGGGACAACTCCTTTAATATCACATATAATTTTTTTTCTCTTTCAGATTTGCTCCATTTTCATCCTTCCATAAGAATAAAGCCTACGAACCCCTACTCCATTCTTCTACAGAATACAAGCAGATCCCTGACTTATTTCGAGATGAAGATCAAGTCAAATGGATTTCACACAAGGTAATATATAATCTTACAATGGATGTAGAGCCGGAGTAGGGAATTTTTTTTCTGCCAAAGGCCATTTGGATGTTTATACCATCCTTCGGGGGCCGTACAAATAGCTCCACCCACAAAGACGGTCCTGATGCTGGCACTGGTGTCAGGACGTAATCTCTCATTGCACGCTCCTCGGCGTTCAGTAGTGAACACTGCATGCACATGCTCACAGAGTAAGAAGAAATTAATGGGTCGGCGTCCGACAAAATACAGCTGCCGGCCCAAGCACTTTGGTCCCACGGGCCAGATAAAAAGGTCATCAAGAGCCCTAAGGGCCTGAGGTTCCCCACCCGTGCTCTAGAGAAAGGCGAGAGTAAGAAACAAGAGGAGACAGGGACAATGCAAAGTCCGGGTGACCCTGTGACCAGATTATGTTTTTACCTGCAGTAGCCACTATAACTGGCTGACCAGGAAGTGCACAACAATAGCCAGAATGGGGAACTGCTAAAAGTGGGGTCTATCTATCTATTTATCTATTGTGGTAAAGCGGCTTGCTCAGCTGTACACGGAGGTAGACACGGAACACTGTCTCTTTAAGTTTTTGGGTTGGTTTATTAAAACGTCATAAACCCACCTAGAGTTTATAAAGTAAATACAGCCCATTCGGCATAACGGCAAAAACAAAATACAAATATGCAGCACAGTCCGTATATCGGCCGGGGTCCGGTCACTCAAGGTTAGCCACACATGGTTCAGCACAATACATGCACGCTCCTCTCTGGAGCAAGTCTCTCCAGATACTAACCCACACCTGGGTCACAAGGCTCGTTATTTACAGCCCAGACCACACCCTGAGGTGGAGATATGGGGAACAACCCCCAGTCCGCTCTATGGTTGTTCTCATAAAACACACCCTTTTAAACATGGCTGATTAACCCTCTCTGCACCTACCATGCAGGAGAAAACTTCCATGTTTCACATCACTGAAGCTAATAGCCTCAGTGAAACATATCTCCCCTACAGTATTCTGTCAGTCACTTTGTCACACTATCTATCTATCTATCTATCTATCTATCTATCTATATCTAGTTAGTTCATTTTCTTCACAAGAAGTACTTAAAGTGCTGCCTTCTTTTTGGAATTTATACTCTATTCATTTATTTAACAAATTATCTATCTGTATATAATTTAATTATCTGTCTAGCGATCTCTTTTTTCTTTTAATAATCTATTTATATATCTAATGCCCATCTATTTGTCTTTCATTCTATCTACTCCTTTTTCTTCACAAGAACTACTGGAAGTTCTATCTTGTTTTTGGAATTTATTAATCAGTCAATCTATCTTTCTTTACTAATTAATCTATGAATACCAACCAAAGAAAACTGTGCTCTAAAGTCTCACAAACAAAATATTTTATCAAAGTAAACACAATAATTGCCAACCAAAAAATAACAAGGTAAAGTAACCCAATGGAGGACCACCAAAAGCAATATATACAAAAAAGTAGGAAAAGTTATTAATTATGTAGTATGTATCCCTGTGCCTATAGGGTATATCTCTATGAACATTATAAAACCAGCTTTCTGTTTTATGTTAAAGGCAACACTTGCATCTAGTGATGAGGAAACGGGATAGTTGCTGTGTGGCCTAGGTGCCTAAACTTGTATTTCACCCTAGCTTCGTCAGGGAGCGTGAGCTAGGGTGAAACGCGCGTTGAGGCACCTGGGCCACACAGCAACTATCTTGTTTCTTCATCACTAGACAAAACAACCTGCTTTTAAATTGTTCATAGGTATATACCCTATAGGCACAGAGATACATACTACATAATTAATAACTTTTACTACTTTTTTATGCATATTGCTTTTGGTGGTCCTCCATTGGGTTACTCTTCCTTGTATTGTATTTAATAAAATATTTTGTTTGAGACTTTAGAGCACTGTTTTCTTTGGTTGGTATTCATACTTGTCAGGTGCATGACAGTGACTATTTATTGTATTATGCTCAGCTTTTTGTTGGTATTTATTAATTTATCTAGTTATCTACCCATTTATCTTTTTTTTCTATTTTATCTATCTATTTCATGTGTTTTTAGATTTATCTATTGATCTAATCGATACGTTTGGCGTTAAAGGTGACATAATTGGGTATATATTTCATATACCTCTGTATATTTTATGTATGCTGGTCCACATTGCAGCAGCTCGGCGATTAGCCTCCGTCCCTCTTAGGATGCTTTTGGAGAGGATGCTGCCTCTTAATGAGATGCATGAGTTTTTAGGCTGTACACAAGGCTTTTACGATACACAATGCAGACAAATAACTAGGGCTCCACAGATTTCATTTTGGGAACCTAAGCATATTGCACAGAACATAAAACTGACCTTTACCGTCTGCAGCTCTCGGAATGGAGTGGGATGTGGAACACATCATAGATTTAATGTGGCACAGCGCTGTGTGCGGAACTTGGGTGGGCCTGTGCCTGCTTGCCCATTGCACCCGATGATTGAATCTGCTGTCACCAGCATCCTGATAATAATGAACATTCAGCTTAACGACCGTGATTATGATTATCATAATTGATGTGCAGGTGCTGTGTGTGGGGATCATTACAGCTCAACTGTATAGTGGAGAAACAGGACTTACTTATGGATCATATGGCTTGGAATAAAATGCGCCAGCTCCCCATGTAATTCCTCTGTACCGTATCACTTTACAATGGACTTAAAGTCGTTATTGGGAATTGATCCATATATTTTCCATATAGAAAATATAGAAATATGGAATTTCTTGGATGGTTTCAGACATTTAGTTTTGAGAAATATTCTCTCTCTAATGTGGTTCGTAAGTTGGATTTATACTGATTGATCAAAGTAAAAATAGCTTATTTTTTTCCTCCAAAATCAGCCACAAGCTGTGCGTGATATTGCAGCTCAGCCTCATGCACTTTAATGAAGCTGAAATGCAATACCACACACAACCTAGAGACAGTTGTGGGGCTGTACCTGTGTAGCTAGTACCCAGCACTGTAAATGCTGCCCTGATGGTGTGAGCACAGAGGATGGTGTCAGCTGTATCTGTGTAGTTAGCACCCAGCACTGTAAATGCTGCCCTGATGTTGTGAGCACAGAAGCTGAGGTGTCAGCTGTATCTGTGTAGTTAGCACCCAGCACTGTAAATGCTGCCCTGATGGTGTGAGCACAGAAGATGAGGTGTCAGCTATATCTGTGTAGTTAGCACCCTGCACTGTATATGCTGCCCTGATGGTGTGAGCACAGAAGATGAGGTGTCAGCTGTATCTGTGTAGTTAGCACCCAGTACTGTAAACGTTGCCATGATAGTGTGAGCGCAGAAGCTGAGGTGTCAGCTGTATCTGTGTAGTTAGCACCCTGCACTGTATATGCTGCCCTGATGGTGTGAGCACAGAAGATGAGGTGTCAGCTGTATCTGTGTAGTTAGCACCCAGTACTGTAAACGTTGCCATGATAGTGTGAGCGCAGAAGCTGAGGTGTCAGCTGTATCTGTGTAGTTAGCACCCTGCACTGTATATGCTGCCCTGATGGTGTGAGCACAGAAGATGAGGTGTCAGCTGTATCTGTGTAGTTAGCACCCAGTGCTGTAAACGTTGCCATGATAGTGTGAGCGCAGAAGCTGAGGTGTCAGCTGTATCTGTGTAGTTAGCACCCTGCACTGTATATGCTGCCCTGATGGTGTGAGCACAGAAGATGAGGTGTCAGCTGTATCTGTGTAGTTAGCACCCTGCACTGTATATGCTGCCCTGATGGTGTGAGCACAGAAGCTGAGGTGTCAGCTGTATCTGTGTAGTTAGCACCCTGCACTGTAAATGCTGCCCTGATGTTGTGAGCACAGAAGCTGAGGTGTCAGCTGTATCTGTGTAGTTAGCACCCAGCACTGTAAATGCTGCCCTGATGGTGTGAGCACAGAAGCTGAGGTGTCAGCTGTATCTGTGTAGTTAGCACCCAGCACTGTAAATGCTGCCCTGATGGTGTGAGCACAGAAGCTGAGGTGTCAGCTGTATCTGTGTAGTTAGCACCCTGCACTGTATATGCTGCCCTGATGGTGTGAGCAGAGAAGATGAGGTGTCAGCTGTATCTGTGTAGTTAGCACCCAGTACTGTAAACGTTGCCATGATAGTGTGAGCGCAGAAGCTGAGGTGTCAGCTGTATCTGTGTAGTTAGCACCCTGCACTGTATATGCTGCCCTGATGGTGTGAGCACAGAAGATGAGGTGTCAGCTGTATCTGTGTAGTTAGCACCCAGTGCTGTAAACGTTGCCATGATAGTGTGAGCGCAGAAGCTGAGGTGTCAGCTGTATCTGTGTAGTTAGCACCCTGCACTGTATATGCTGCCCTGATGGTGTGAGCACAGAAGATGAGGTGTCAGCTGTATCTGTGTAGTTAGCACCCTGCACTGTATATGCTGCCCTGATGGTGTGAGCACAGAAGCTGAGGTGTCAGCTGTATCTGTGTAGTTAGCACCCTGCACTGCATATGCTGCCCTGATGGTGTGAGCACAGAAGATGAGGTGTCAGCTGTATCTGTGTAGTTAGCACCCAGTACTGTAAACGTTGCCATGATAGTGTGAGCGCAGAAGCTGAGATGTCAGCTGTATCTGTGTAGTTAGCACCCTGCACTGTATATGCTGCCCTGATGGTGTGAGCACAGAAGCTGAGGTGTCAGCTGTATCTGTGTAGTTAGCACCCAGTACTGTATATGCTGCCCTGATGGTGTGAGCACAGAAGATGAGGTGTCAGCTGTATCTGTGTAGTTAGCACCCTGCACTGTATATGCTGCCCTGATGGTGTGAGCACAGAAGATGAGGTGTCAGCTGTATCTGTGTAGTTAGCACCCTGCACTGTATATGCTGCCCTGATGGTGTGAGCACAGAAGCTGAGGTGTCAGCTGTATCTGTGTAGTTAGCACCCTGCACTGTATATGCTGCCCTGATGGTGTGAGCACAGAAGATGAGGTGTCAGCTGTATATTACAAAGACCAGGAACAGTGATCAATCTGATTTTGCTAAACCCCTCAGGTGGCAAAGTCAAAAGCAACAGCAGCATGTAAGTGCTTATACAGAAATATGGAGGTAAATCTGGTGGCTCATCGTTACTGATGGGATGCCTGGGCATTGACAGGCATATTTCAGAAGAAGTCCCCTAGTAGGACTGTAAAAATGGAACAAAGTCAACTAAATGTAGATAAATAAAAAGAAACTAAATAAAACTGAGATAAAAATACATCTTCTCTTTTCCAAAATGGTTTGATTTAGAAAATAATAAAACTGGCAGAATTGCTGTTTTTTTTTTTATTTAAATTCTCTTCTCCAAGAAACTAATAGAAGTTTTTCAACATCTTAAATGCACTCCAAAAAATTGTCACTAAAAATAGTCCAACTATTCAACGCAAACAAAACTCTTATATGGCTATGCTGATAGACAAATGAAAAAGTGATAGCATTTGGAATAAAGAAAAGTTGTATCTTTTACTTCTGAAATAGCTGTTTACCTGTCCACAAAACCTGAAGAAAAACATGGTTTTCTGCCCTCATACACCACAACAAGATATAAATTCAATTAGGGCATAAACCTGAGTAATATGTCTAGGAACTAACCTGATTCTCATGCTCTGTAACCTGCCATTAATTCTTTTTGAGTGGACAGTTTCTCCTCAACAGCATTCTGCCAGCACTATAGATACTGAAAATTCCTTTCCCTCACTTCCTAGCATACACTGCTCCTGACACCGCCCATTGGCTTGGCTGACTTAAACTGAAGCCGACCTCTGTGCTATGACTGTATGCAGTGTGACAGGTAGGATAGAAGGAGCAGTGACAAAGATCCTTCCTCAACTCCTGTAGGGAGACATAGATCTGCCCCTGCATCCTGTAAAGAGACAAAGATCAGCCCCCACTTCCTGTAGAGAGTCATAGACCTGCTCCCAATGAGTGACAAATATCCACCCTCACCTCTTGTAGATCGACAAATATCTGCCCTCACTTCCTGTAGAACGATAAAAAACTGCCCTCACTTCCTGTAGCACAATAAAGACCGCCCTCACTTCCTGTAGAGAGACAAACACTTAACTGTACTTCTGGTAGAGACATAAAGATCCGCTCTCACTTCCTATAGAGAGGCAAAGAGCTGCCCCCACTTCCTATAGAGTCATAGACCTGCTCCGATTTCTTGCAGAGCGACAAAGATCCGCCCTCACTTCCTGTAGAGCGTCAAAGATCCACTCTCACTTCCTGTAGAGCGACAAAGATCCACTCTCACTTCCTGTAGAGCATCAAAGATACACCTTCACTTCCTGTAGAGCGACAAAGATCCACCCTCAGTTCCTGTAGAGCAACAAAAATCCACCTTCAGTTCCTATAGAGCAACAAAGATCTGCTCCCACTTCCTGTAGAGTGACAATGATCCACTCTCATTTCCTGTAAACCGACAAAGATCTGCCCTCACTTCCTTTAGAGCATCAAAGATCCACCCTCACTTCCTGTAGAGCAACAAAGATCTGCTCCCACTTTCTATAGAGTGACAAAGATCAGCCCTCACTTCCTGTAGAGCAGAGGTCCCCAACCGCCGGTCCGCGGACCAGGACCGGGCCGTTGGGGTTTTTCAGCCGGTCCGCGGGGAGAGGGGGCCCCTCCAGCCTCCAGCAGGGCCGCCATCAGGGCATGACTGCCCTGACTCCAGTATGGGGCCCGGCCGGTAGGAGCCCCCTCGGAGCCCCCCTCTTGTGCGTCTCTCTCCTCATGGGGCCCCCGGCCGCATGCTAAGCGCCTGGTCCGGGACATCTTAGCGCTGCGCTGCTGCGGCAGCACCTTCATGATTCCCCTGACTTCTGGTCATGTGACGGCGCCGTCACATGGCCGGAAGTCAGGAGAACCTGGTGTCAGCGATTTGGACGAGCGCCAGGATTCTGCAGGGATCGCATGGGGGTAAGTATAACAAGTTTTATTTTTTTTTAAATACAATTAACTAGGAGTGGGGGGAATGGGAGATGCACATGGGGGGAGGGGAGAGATGAGAGATGCACATGGGGGAGGGGAGAGATGAGAGATCCACATGGGGGGGAGGGGAGAGATGAGAGATGCACATGGGGGAGGGGAGAGATGAGAGATCCACATGGGGGGAGGGGAGAGATGAGAGATGCACATGGGAGGGAGGGGAGAGATGAGAGATGCACGGGGGGGTGAGAGATGCACGGGGGGGATGAGAGATGCATGGGGGGTGGATGAGAGATGCACGGGGGGTGGATGAGAGATGCACGGGGGGTGAGAGATGCACGGGGGGTGGATGAGAGATGCACGGAGGGGGATGAGAGATGCACGGAGGGGGATGAGAGATGCACGGAGGGGGATGAGAGATGCACGGGGGTGAGCTGCACATGGGGGGGTGAGAGATGCACATGGGGGGGTTATGTTTACATAACTTTGTTGCCTTATGAAGGGCCGGGGGGGCCCCCAAAAATTTCTTGCACAGGGGCCCACTACAGTCTGTGTCTGCCCCTGGGATGAAGTAAATGCAGCTGAACAGCAGCTGTCAGGACAGCTGCCCTGTCCTGCTGCAGGGCGTGATGGGGCCTCAGTGATGCGGCTCCTGGCACAGCACATTATGTGGGGCTCCTGGCATAGCTCCTGGCGGGGACCTGGTCTACACTATATGATAAGTATGCACTAAACTCCAAATCCCTCCATTACCCCGCCCCCATATGACCAAAGCCCACCCCACCCCCTCCTTGCTGGGCCATGGAAAAATGATCTTGCTTCAAGCCGGTCCCTGGTGCAAAAAAGGTTGGGGACCACTGCTGTAGAGCAATAAAGATCTGCCTTCATTTCCTGTAGAGCGACAAAGATCAGCCCTCACTTCCTCTAGAGCACCAAATTTCTGTCCTCCCATTTCCTGTAAAGTGACAAAGATCTGGCGTCACTTCCTGTAGATTAACAAAGACTCACCTGAACTTCCTGTAGGGAGGCAAAGATCCATTCCCACTTCTTGTAGAGCAACAAAGATCCACCCTCACTTCCTGTAAAGTGACAAAGATCTGTCCTCACTTTCTGTAATGGCAAAGCACTGCCTTTACTTCTGTAGCGAGACAAAGACTCATCTGCACTTGTTGTAGCGTGACAAAGATATACAAAGTAGAAAGACATAGCTACGCTCCTATTCCCTGTAGAGCAACAAAGATACACCCTCAGTTCCTGTAGAGAGACAAAGATCTGCCCTCGCTTCCTGTAGAGACCAAGCACCACCTTACTTCCTGCAGAGTGACGTTTGTCCTCACTTCCTGTAGAGCAACAAAGATCCTTCCTCACTTCCTGTAGAGACAAAGCACCACCCTTACTTCCTGTAGAGAGTCAAAGACTCACCTGCACTTTCTGTAAAGTGACAAATATCTGCCCTCACTTCCTGTAGAGCGGCAAAGATCTGCCATCACTTTCTGAAGAGTGATAAAGCATCTCCCCCACATTCTGTAGAGAGACAACACCCAACTCCACTTCCTTTGATCTATCTCTATCTTTACTATTAGGGTATGTGCACACGATGCAGAAATGCTCAGGATTTTTTCCTGAGCGTTTCTGCATCTCTCTGGCAGGAAAAAACGCATGCGGATTGTACATGCGGTTTCCTGCCAGGGACATGCGGAAATGAAGCGGTCTTCACTTTCATTTCCGCATGCGGGTTGACAAGCGCTTCCCAAGCGATTTTAGCATCACTTGGAAAGTGCTTGTCAACTTCACACTATATAAATCCATGCAACCGGCATGGATTTATATAGTGTGTGATGTCAAAAAATAAAAAATAAATCTATACGTTACCATATGATGGCCCCCGGTGTCCTGCTTCATCGGTCCCGGCTGCCGGCAGTGAAGACTGAAGGACCTTCCGACGTCAGCGTCACGTGACCCGTCACATGACTCTGACGTCAGCGAAGGTCCTTCATTCAACCGCGAAGTGCGCGGGAAGCCGGCAGGACGCAGCGCGGGCCGTCAGAATGTGAGTATATATATATTTTTTATTTTATTCTTTTTTTTTTAATGGTACCTGGGTCTGGATGAGAGTCCTCTCATCCACACCCGGGTACCATCCGCACATTAGACCGCATGAAAAGCGCATCAACATATACAGTGATGCGGATTCCATGCGGTCTAATGCAAGTCAATGGCGGCAAAAGAGCAGCGTTTCCGCAAAATTAATTGACATGCTGCGGATTTTTGACTGCAGCGTTTACGCTGCGGAAAAATCCGCATCATGGGCACAGCACATGCGGATTTCCATTGGGGAACATTGCTGCCCTTCTACCATGCGTTTTTCATGCGTTTCCGCGGCGTTTACGCAACTGCAAAAACGCCGCGGAAACGCATGAAAAACGCATCGTGTGAACTCAGCCTTAGAGACGGATTACACTTGACAATGGACAGTGAACGGTAAGTCACAGAAAATGAGGAAATCTAGTGACCAGCTTTTTGAAGGTATTTCTCGGTAAGAAAACATAATTTATAAATAAAGTTATTTGTTTAATTATCACATTTACTTATCAAATGAGATCAAGTTGTATGAAAGTACAGGGACCATTTAAGGGGCTAAAAGTTGTGTTGAGTAAAAAGTTAAGGGGTTAAAGTTGAGTAAATTTGAAAATTAGTAGCTTTACTTATTTGGCACTGATATGAATAACAAGATCCTGATAAATAGGATTTATCTGCTTAACGTGTGTCCTCAGGAGATTCCAGGACACAGCTAGCAGTGTGGTGCAGAGGGAAGTCAGGTTGGTTGCAATGTTGCCATGTGTGGCAGCTTTCATTTGTTCTCTCCAGAAATCACCGATTCTGGATGAAATACAAACTCTAAAGCTTCATTGAGCCCAACATTACCTTCATATGATTATTGTAAACTGGACAGAGATCCTGAGGTCACAAGTCCAGGCATCCCCTCTGCTGTGCAGATGGCGGAGGTACCGTGCCGTGCCAACACAATTCACAAACATTCATGAGAGTCTTTAATTTTTTCCAAACAAGCAGTAACATTCAATCAGCAAAGGCCCGGAATATGTTCATCTTTCACTCCAATGTTTAAATATATTGTTATATGGCCGTTTGTATGTTCCAATCAGATGGAGGTATATAGTAGGTGTCTTTGGCTTGTGTATTTCCTGGTCTTTTACCAAGAAGATATCTAGTTACTTTGAGGAAACAAACAACCAATGACCACCTAATTCTCACCTCAATATTTTTCCTATATTTTTATCTTTACAGGTAACCTGACAATCGCTTTATGGTCAGTAAACTAAGCACATTGCTGTGTAGAGCATTAAAAGACAAGTAGCAGCTAAACTACCAGGGCCCCAAACTAATATTCGATTGAGGAGAAAATCCAACTATATATGTAATTTAGGCTACACATGTACACAGTTTGCAGAATTATTAGGCAGTGAGTATTTTGACCATTTCATCATTTTTATGCAGATTTTCCATCTCCGCACTGTATAAACCTGAATGCTTATTGGATGAAGCAGATCAGGTGACGTGTATTTGTATAAGGAGGGGGGTGAGTCCTAAGAATACAATGCCCTTTATCAGGATGTTCCGAATTATTAGGCAGCTTGTTTTCCTTAGGCAAAATGGATTAAAAATGGATTTAACTGACTCAGAAAAGTCAAAAGTTATTACAAGTCTTACAAAGGGATCAGCTTCTGAAATTGCTAATATTTTGGCGCGATCACAGAACAATCAAAAGTTTTCTTGCAAATAGTTACCAGGATAGCAAAACATGTTAAGAAATACAGATGCACATTATCTGTCAAAGATTTGAGAAGAATCCAATGTGATGCGACCAGGAAGTCATTATCCTCCAATACTATCATATTCCAGATGGAACGCACCTGTCCCGGGTATTCCGGGCTCCACTTCCTTTCCCTGGTTCCACTACCCTCTGTTGTGCTCCATGTTGGGTTATGCAAGTTGCTCAGCATGGCTCTATGACATCATCTCCCTAGGCCATTTAAGGCCCACTAAGACCAATCGTGTGTGTTAGGATAAAGAGTTATGTGTTTGGTGCGCTCCACCATCAGCTCCTGTTGTGTTTTCACCTGACTATAGCTTTGCATCCCTGGTTACCCTCTGCCTTACTGGTCAATCGTCTACAATCCTACTCCTGGATTTACCCCTCAGTTACAGTAATCCATATTCTACTGATGGACTTTGTTCATATTGAATATTTGTTGCTGCACTACGCCTGTGATTCCTCTCCTTTCCCTGGGTACTGCTTCGGACTTGCAGTGTCTGCCTTCAACTGCTATCATGTTTCTGTGGTTTCCAATGTGTCAAGTCCTTGCCCCCTGTGACGATACATCCTAAAATCTTAATAAGCCAGGCGATTAGATTTGTTAATCCAAGAGAAATACTCTATTGTGTTTAAATTGACTTGTATATGTTTGTGTATTTCTAAAGGTCAGACCAGTATTTGTCTAACCCTGATTGCTGTCTCCTCTTGTTTATGTGAACAATGTTGTTTGTTACTATGCTAATTACATATTATACTAAGTCAGCTGAAAGTTTATTTACAATAGCCCCTGTGATACCAACTATCTAAATAGATTAGCTAAAACAATGATAGCTGAGCCATGTGAGGCTGCCCTTTAAAAACCCATTGGCCTGTGGATGTGTACTTAAAAAGGAGATATGCTTCTGTAGAAGTCAGACTTGAGCCCGGCAAGCAGAAGGACATGTGCTTCTCTAGTAGAGACTTGGGAAAGAGAATCAGAAAGACTTTACAAGGAGAATGAGAGACATCCTTCAGCAAAGTAGATGGATTGCATGACATTACCCAAAGAGACATAGATTTGAATTCTACATGATTCTAGTCTAAGGGTATCGGCCCTGACTGGAAAGATTCAGATCTGCTCCATTGACCATCAGAGAGACATCGCTACATTTTGGGGAGACCAGGGTTGGGACAAGGAAGTCACCTGGCCCCATGGATATGTTGTTTGGGGTTGCCAAGAGGGACCCACCGGTCGCCTGGCCACATGGAAACTCTCGGAGAGGCCAGATTGGGACCCTCGGGTCTCCTGGCCTTGTTCCTCAATGGACTGCTAGCTTTCTAAGCTTGCCGCTACCTCCTCTCTGTGGGGACCCACCAGAAGCGGGGGGACACTGGTTGGGCTAGTCGGCCCTGGAAGTCTCCAAAGTCACAGCTGTTCTATCCCAGACATGCGGAGAAGGAAGGGTGAGACTGTGTAATGTTGTACCATTTTGGGTATTTCCTGGGACTGTTCTGTGTGTTTATTGTCTGCTTTGTGGTTCAATAAAGTATTGCCACACTGTTTTACCCTCACCCTGTGTTGTCTAAGTAGTATTACGCCCATGGAAGACAACACAGGGTGAGGGTCTTCACACTCCCCATATGCCTTCCTGCCTGCTGTGCCAATGTCTGGGGTCTGTGTGCCCACCTTGTCAAGAGCGTTTGTGAATCGACCTCAGCAGGTAAGCCTAACACCAGTACTGTAACCTCTCTGGAGTGCCCAGAAGTACAAGTACAACGTATTCAGTGCTCAGAGACATGGCTGAGGTAAGGAAGGCTGAGACCCGACCACCACTGAGCAAGACACAAATGGAAACGAAAAGACTGGGCCAAGAAATATCTGAAGGCCAATGTTTCAAAGTTTTTATGGGCTGATCAGATACGATCAACTATTGATGGACCAAATGGATGTGTTCGTGGCTGAATCAGTAACAGGCACAGACCTCCACTTCCACTCAGACACCAGCAAGGTGGACGTGGGCACTGCTATCTAGGATTATTAAAGATGAGCTAGTTGGATCCTTTTGGGTTGAAGATGGACTCAAAATTAGCTCCCAGGCCTACTGCCAGTTTTTTGTAGACACTTTCTTCCAGCCGAGGTACAGGAAAAAGTCTGCATCTTTCAAGATAACCATGACTTTTTTGCAGGAAAATGTCCCATCGCAGCATTGAAGTCTCCACTGCTCGGTGACAGTAAAGGCCTTAAAGGTGAAAGAATAATGACCCGGCCCTGTTCTTACCAGACCTATACCCTACTGAGAACTTGTGGCCATTCTTTCGCGGGAAATTAACGGTGAAGGAGAACAGTCCCCTCTTACATCAATGTCTGGGCCTGTGTTACTGCCCAAAAAGTTGATCGTCAAAAGATTAAGAAACTGATTGACTCCATGGATGGAGCTTGTGACTGTTAATAAAGAGAAGAGCGGCTATATTGGTTACTGAAATATATATTTTTTCATATCAGAAATGTATTTTGTACATATTGAGCTGTTTCATTCTTATTCTCACTTTTCTCACGTCAGCGCTCTAGTTGTTCAATAATAAAATGAATAATCAAAAATACAAATTTGCTAATGATTGTGCACACAGTTTATTGAGGGTGCTGAGTATCTATCCACCTTATTATTCCCTGCTTCTTGCCAGCCCGAAATTCTAGATTTGATATCTCACTGCTGCCCCTAAGTCATAGGTATCGCTCATGAAATCTTGCGCATGTGTCATCTTGGCCCGTTGCATGCGCAGAATATGCCAATCAGTGAGCAAAGGCTTCCATGATCTATCATCCATACATCAGTCTGGGCATGTATGACACACATGTGAGTTTTCACTAGATCAGCTATCACTTGTGTTCCTGAAACGCAGCCTTAGGCCGGTTTCACACGTCTCGATATTTCCAGTACCGGAGATATCCGTGTCCCGTGTGTCTGAGTTTGTCACATTTGTGCCAACCGTGTTCCGCATCAGGATCACACGGACCAGCCCCTGGGGATGAATGCTACAGTTAGTGCTGTTCCCAAGCGCTGGGTGCTGACCGCTGCCCTTATCATGGTTCCCTGCTTGCGCTGTGATCAGCACCAGCAGGGACAATGATGAGGGTAGTGGTAGTCTGCTCCCGCAGTGCCCCTCCAGTAAAAATAAGAATAAAATAATAAAATCCATATACTCACCTCTCCTAGGTGTCCCCTGTGTAATCCATGCAACCGCTGCTGCCGAGGAGCCGGGGAGAATAAGTGGCTCCGGAGCTGCAGCTCAGGAGTGGTGCCCTGTCAGTTATTGAGCGCAGCTCCGGAGTGGCTCATTCTCCCCGACTCCTCGGCAGCAGCGGTCGCATGGATTACAGCGGGGGACACCTAGTAGAGGTGAGTATATGGATTTTATTCTGCTTTTTACAGGTTGGGACACTACAGGAGCAGACACCACTACCCTCATCATTGTCCCTGCTGGTGCTGATCACAGCGCTGGCAGGGAACCATGATGAGGACAGCATTCAGCACCTGGCGCTTGGGAACAGCATCGGTCCGTGTCACACTGATGACAAACGGATGTCATCCGTGTGTGTTCAGTGTGAGGCACTTTTGCAGACGGTGTATCCGCAAAAAAACGGACATGTCAGCAAGTGGAGCACACGGACACACGGAAGCACACTGACATATGCGCAGACCCATAGATTTTAATACTGATGTGTGAAAGAGCCCTTAGGGTAAGGTCACACATAACAGTCAATGGAGTGACAAACATGCACCTATGATGCGACTCAAAGCCCTCTCCGTAACAGTGACACACATGATTGGAGACATTTTTTGGGCCACGTAAGCTTTTAGTGGGCGATCAGCGATTGATACATGAAGCTCTACCACATTTCCACTTGGATCTCAGCTCAAATCTGCTGGGATCGTCCAGCAAAATTAGCTTAGCATGTGTTACATGTGAATTTTGCTGTGAATTATGCTGCCGATTCACCACACATTCTGTACATTATTCAATGGGTGGAAACCGAAGTGAATATCCGCAACTCTTCCAAGATAGGTTTGAAAGCCTGAAACATGCTCCCTATTTTCTTGAGGAATGTTTATCTACAAGTGAATGCCATTTTCAAAATCCATATCATAAATTGTCCAGTTTACTGTGGATCAGCAGCACAAATCCAGCACATCTCAAATGATCATTACAAAAGTTTTGGGGTGAGGAAAAGTTTGGCATTAACTATAAACTCTAATCAAACCTTGATTTAAACTTTTTTTTTTGGATGAATGTATCCTTTAAAGGGGTTGTGGTAAGATGACCTCCATAGGATAGGAGATACCTTTCTGTTCACTGGGGTCTGACCAATGGGATCTCCTAGAGATCTCCTAGAGGTCGAAATGGAGATACCCTATGTAATACATGCAAACATCACATTTCTTGCAGTGGATCTTGTAAAATTCAAATTCACCAGCTTAGACAAATTTTCCCCCAAAAATTGCAATGAATAAATTAATATGAATTCCAAGACTGGAAAGTTTGAAATTTCTTGGAAAGCACGTGTGGAGAGGAGAGACAGGGAGCACCCTGCTGAACATTAGTTCTAACACTCTAAAAGGGGGAGAGAACCATAAAAGCTTACACTCTACAGGTGTGAGAGAGAACCCCACTGACCATAAGAGCTTACACTCTACAGGAGAGAGAGAGGACCACGCTGACCATTAGAGCTTACACTCTATAGGAGAGAGAGAGAATCTTGCTGACCATAAGAGCTTACTCTCTACAGGCGAGAGAGGACCCTGTTGACTCTAAGAGCTTATACTCTACAGGAGAGAGAGAACCCCGCTGATCATAAGAGCTTACACTCTACAGGAGAGAGGACCCCACTGACCATAAGAGCTTACACTCTACAGGAGAGAGAGAGAATCCTGCTGACCATAAGAGCTTACACTCTACAGGACACAGAGGACTTCGCTGACCATAAGAGCTTACTCTCTACAGAAGAGAGAGGACCATGTTGATCATAAGATCTTACACTCTACAGGACAGCGAGAGACGACCCGGCTAACCATAAGAGCTTACTCTCTACAGGAGAGAGAGGACCCCGCTGATCATAAGAGCTTACACTCTACAGGACACAGAGGACCTCGCTGACCATAAGAGCTTACTCTCTACAGGAGAGAGAGGACCATGTTGATCATAAGATCTTACACTCTACAGGACAGCGAGAGAGGACCCGGCTAACCATAAGAGCTTACTCTCTACAGGAGAGAGAGGACCCCGCTGATCATAACAGCTTACACTCTATAGAAGAGAGAGAGGACCCTGCTGACTATAAGAGTTTACTCTCTACAGGAAAGATAGGACCCGGCTGACCATAAGCGCTTATGTAGCACCCTGAGGATTCGGCTGCTACAGGGGTATTACACCTCAAGCCAGAGGTGTGGTATTCCACTCCCGGGTAAGGATGGAGTGTGGAACTGAGCTCAGTAGGCTGCATGCACTACATACATCCCATTTCCGGGGGACAGACCAATGGTACTCCCACTAGAGAAATGTGCAGGTACGACAGTGTCTGTCCCTGGCTGGAGTGGGAGGGGGGTGGAACATCCCAGTAGTGTAGGGGCAGATAGGGGGAGCAGTCTGGGTAATGCTAGGAGCTCATTGGGTGCTGGTCACCTGAGCTCACACATAGAGGGAGTATATAAGGTGGGAACCATCTTAGATCAGGGTCAGTCTGTCAGAGAAGCAGAGCAGCTCAGCCAGCTCCAAGGCCAAGAGAGAGAGAGAGAGGAGAAAGAAGGACCCAGAGGGGGAGAAGAGGGAACTCCAAGAACCCAAAATTAGACCAGAGGGTGAAGAGTTGGCACAAGGGTACCGGATCCCAAGCTGGTGGAGGGCCCTAATCCTTAGCCAGAGACCGGAGGTCGTGGGCAGGATCTGCCACGACCACCCACTAAATCCACCCGGAAGGCACACCAAGAATAGGGTCAGGGAACCCAGAGACAAGGGTTTACCAACAAGAGGCCCGAGGGAGCCGGACTTAGGTGGATCCCTGGTGGGGAAGGCCAGAGAGAAGGACAAGTCAGAAAGGGAGCTCAGGACCACGCTCCAGAATCACCTGGGGGTTGGCCGAGTCCAGGACCTGGTGGACGCAGCACGGCTCGGGCGGTCACTCAAGGCCGGAGTGACCAACACAAAAGCAGTAAGTAAAACCCTGAACTGCACAGCCCGACTCGGAGTCTTATTACCACTCTCACTGCACCACCACAACCACCACCCTCTACAACTGACCCCCTGAGGCTATACACCTCCCGTTGGGGGTTATACTACCTGAGCTGCACACACACCACCAGCCTCAGCGGACCCTGCTGCAGCGGCGGCCGTAGTGACCGCAAATCAACGGGTGGCGTAGTCGACATTAAAGAACATCCAGCAACATCTGTAGGACTGCCACACACTGAGCTTGACACCCTGGGCACGGACCGGGTCACCGCCACTCGGAGACTACAACCCCCATCTGATCCGGCTCCGGGTATCCCCCAAACAACACTGGCCCAGGGGGCGCGTCACTTACACTCTACAGAAGAGAGAGAGAGGACCCAGCTGACCATAAGAGCTTACTCTCTACAGGAGAGAGAGGACCCTGTTGACTCTAAGAGCTTATAATCTACAAGAGAGAGAGGACCCCGCTGATCATAAGAGCTTACACTCTACAGAAAAGAGAGAGGACCCTGCTGACCATAAGAGTTTACTCTCTACAGGAGAGAGAGGACCCGGCTGACCATAAGAGCTTACTCTCTACAGAAGAGAGAGAGAGGACCCGGCTGACCATAAGAGCTTACTCTCTACATGACAAAGAGGACCCCGTTGACTTTAAGAGCTTATACTCTACAGGAGAGAGAGGTCCCTGCTAACCATAAAAGCTTACACTCTAAATGAGAGAGAGACTTACTGAGTGACTCTGCCGTACACGCAGTGCTCCGCTGTAAGCTTCTGATCTGTGATGGCCCAGGTACTAACCATCACTGTACAAGGTGTGATAATCCGCTAGCTGTCACAGCTGCCGAGCATTATGTGGTTGTGAATGAGACATTCGCCCACTCTGATGCTTCGGCAGTGTGGGCAATGGTGTCGAGCAAGTTTTTTTTCTTTACTATGATTTGAATCTCTAAGTGTTTGAATTTGCATGAAACCGAGAATTTAAAGAAATTCGACTCAAACTCGATCCTACGTGGATCTTTCTGCTAATTTCTACTGTCCAGTGGATGCTTCCATTGTGAAAATCATTATTTGTTTGATGAGACAGTCTGCAAAAATTGGACATTACTGTTGGCCCTGTTGTCTTGCCAACTAATGCGTCCATAGAAATTGTTTGTGCCATTGACGTTGGTTATTGCATCCTGTACTTGTGTTTGTAGCTGTACTTGTACCTTTGCCTGTGTTTGTAGCTCTACCTGTGCCTGTACCTGTGCCTGTAGCTCTTCCTGTGACTCTTCCTGTGGTGCGGTCATTTCCTTACCTGCATATTCTACCTGACTTTTCTGGCAGTGTGTCTGTTAAAATGACTCTGCTATGTGAGAAAAATCATCATCCACCCTAAAAGAGTCAAAAAGGAGGAAATCAATCACCCAATAAAACTCCAGATCCCAGCAACTGAATATTAATCAGTCTTCTAGAGTCCTAACCACTGGATTGAGCAGTGTCTTGTCAGCTTGTCTATCTCCTAATGCTGCAAGTAATGCACCAAGACAGAATGACAATCACAGCACAGCCGCCCATCAGCTGCAATTAATCTTTTATTTAATGCAGACAAGGAGGGAAAAAATCCTCCCATCATCCCCTTTTGAAGACGAAGGGACCCTGTTTTTGATGTTTGCATTTTGAGCAAAATTGTCCCTACCAGTTCTGACAAATTGAAACACCAGGCTAATTATGGCAGCTAATGAAGTGTGGGGACTGGTCACAGCTTGTCGCGAAACTGTTCCTTCAGCTCGGATTACACTTTCATCAATCACTTTTTTAAACTGATCCAGAATTGCTTCTGCCGAGTGCTTGGCATTTTTAATGCTGTTTCTGTAATTGCTTTTCTCCCCAAAGCTTAGACTGTTTTTTTTTTACTTTTAAATATTACATTTGTAGGACGGGACCTGCAAAGTAGAGTTCATGAGAAAAATAAAAAAAATATTCAAAAAGTGTTATTGCCTCGATCACTGGATCAACGTCTAAAACGACGAGAAGCATAAAAGTGATACATACAGTATTTAGTCCAGTAAAAGGGAACAGTAAAATATATTTTTGTGTTTATGACTTATGATCACTGGAGACTGGAGGTATATTTAAGTCTTCCGGAACATGGTTCGTTTTCTTGACTTTAAATCTCATACCCACCATGAATTTAACTTATGTAACAGAAGGCTTGGCAGACCTAAGATCTCAAACCATCATTCCTAAAAGATTAAAATTTTTTACTTCTCTGATTGGCCAAGCATATGTCACGCAAGATGTGGGAAAGACTAAGTGCAGCACAGAGGAAGCCCAGACTATAGGGAAAGGGGCAGTGGAGACCTCCTAGGCTGATCTGATATTACCCTGTCTCCCCTATCGTTCCTGTATTTCCCTAGCGCTTGGCCCCACTAATAACTAAAGACAACAAAGGAGACAAACACGGGGAAAAGTAACTTAGCTTGAGCCGACTTCAGAGAGATTACTTCTAACGTCCTCCAAGCACCAAAGAGGAAGTAAGCAGACTGCAACAGCTCCAAGCCTTCACAAGAGAAAAAGTGAATATCACGTGCGCCTCCCTATAGCAAACAGCAAGTATTTAAACACCCAGGCCTGGGTGTCAATTAGCAAGAGAGAGGTAGCCGCTGGGTCCTAGAATGAGAAAGCCAAGAAGATGTCTGTAATGCCAAACGAAGAGATCTTCTACACCCAACTGCAGGACAACTGTCTGTCACTTCTGACACAACCGTGACAGCATAGTAGAGAAGATTCTAAATATTTTGAGCTGAGTTTGACAATTCAAGTTTTAGATGAAGTTTGTCCTGTCTTCAATTCCAACACACCACCTTTAGCTTTTTTCCTCTGTCCTTTGCATGTCTAAGCAGGTCATGATGTCATCCCGCCTTCTGGATCCAAGTAGAAACTTAGCAAATCATTCATCTTGGAACCTTATGGAATATTTTGGTGGTTTTAGAAAGTTGCCTGAGTGGAGGTGTTGAATAATTTTTAGTTTAGTGAAACTCTTGAAATGTACAATTTCTTCTTTTTGGAGACCCAGCTGATGTCCAAGGAGTCTTACAGACATTGTTCCCTCGGTAAGGAATGAAGTCTGTAAAGTCGAAATGCGTTGGATTTTAACGCTGGAGATTACTTTTTATTTAGGTTCCTGAAATAAACACACATTTTTAGAGTCTGGAATCGGAGGTGATGTCTCATCCATCCAATCAAAACCCTACACTTTACTGATGAGAAGTAAAAACTCTGAACTAGCTGTCTATTAGATGTCTGGCTTGGCTATTATTTTTAGGCATAAGGCTTTATTTTTTTACATATATCGGCTTACGAGGTAGCCACTTATAGGTGGCACTAGAGACACAGTTATCCCACAAACAACATTCATCACTGCAGAATAGATGATAAATGTATGATTGGAGGGCATCTGGGATTTACCATCATCATGAGAAGAGAGGTCCTGCATCTTCTTTGTGAATGGCTTATTAGTATGCATGGGGGACAATGGGAACAATGGTCACACAGGTGCACTGCTGTTCCCATAGACCCATCAAAGCAATTGGAGCAATGGTCATGTATGCACACTACCGCTCCATTCACATTTTGAGACCTGGATCTGGTAGGGTCACAGTAGTTGGACCTCAATGGATTATAAATTTACTACCTATCTTGGTGATCAGCAGGTTTTGTTTTTTTGCATTTTGCAAATATTTAAATTCACCCATGTCCAAATTTTTTGTGATTAGTGCGAATTCTAGTATGCGTCACGCAAAGTCATGATGTGCGTTGTGGGACCTATTTAGTGCAGTAGATGGTAGGAGGCGGAGGAAGACACAGCACAGAAGGAGAGGCAATACTGGCCCGAATAAGACCCTTTAGCCGGGTAGTGAGGTGGGACAGGTGAGGGCCAAGTGAGTATCATTTTTGTTATTCTGTTTACCTGTCTTTATTATTATTATTATGTTCGGGGGGGGGCTTAATGCACATTTAATTTGCATTGAATAAATTCAATGTGGATCTTATTTTCCAGCCAAATTTGAGTGAATTAGAATTTTGCCAAATTCACTTATCCGGAGCACGGTGGCTCAGTGGTTAGCACTGCAGCTTTGCAGTGCTAGGGTCCTGGGTTCAAATCCCACCAAGGACAACATCTGCAAGGAGTTTGTATGTTCTCCCCGTGTTTGTGTGGATTTCCTCTGGGTTCTCCGGTTTCCTCCCACACTCCAAAGACATACTGATAGGGAATGTAGATTGTGAGCCCCAATGGGGACAGCGATAATAATGTCTGTAAAACGCTGTGGAATTAATGGCGCTATATACAGTGGTGGCTTTCTCACACTGGGCCCTACATTATGCTGCAAAATTTGTTGGTAGTCTTCAGACTTCATAATGCCATGCACACGGTCAAGCAGTCCAGTGCCAGAGGCAGCAAAGCTACCCCAAAACATCAGGGAACCTCCGCCATGTTTGACTGTAGGGACCGTGTTCTTTTCTTTGAATGCCTCTTTTTTTTCCTGTACACTCTATGTTGATGCTTTTTCCCTAAAAGCTCTACTTTTGTCTCATCTGACCAGAGAACATTCTTCCAAAACGTTTTAGGCTTTCTCAGGTAAGTTTTGGCAAACTCCAGCCTGGCTTTTTTATGTCTCGAGGTAAGAAGTGGGGTCTTCCTGGGTATCCTACCATACCGTCCCTTTTCATTCAGATGCCGATGGACAGTACGGGTTGACACTGTTGTACCCTCGGACTGCAGGGCAGCTTGAACTTGTTTGGATGTTAGTCGAGGTTCTTTATCCACCATCCGCACAATCTTGCGTTGAAATCTCTCGTCAATTTTTCTTTTCCGTCCACATCTAGGGAGGTTAGCCACAGTGCCATGGGCTTTAAACTTCTTGATGACACTGCGCACGGAAGACACAGGAACATTCAGGTCTTTGGAGATGGACTTGTAGCCTTGAGATTGCTCATGCTTCCTCACAATTTGGTTTCTCAAGTCCTCAGACAGTTCTTTGGTCTTCTTTCTTTTCTCCATGCTCAATGTGGTACACACAAGGACACAGGACAGAGGTTGAGTCTACTTTAATCCATGTTAACTGGCTGCAAGTGTGATTTAGTTATTGCCAACACCTGTTAGGTGCCACAGGTAAGTTACAGGTGCTGTTAATTACACGAGTTAGAGAAGCATCACATGATTTTTCAAACAGTGCCAATACTTTTGTCGACCCCCTTTTTTAGGTTTGGTGTGGAATTGTATCCCATTTGGCTTTAGGACAATTCTTTTTGTGTATTTTCATTGAAGACAAATTAAATGAAGATAATAATACCAAAGAATTTGTGATTGCAATCATTTTCAGGAAGAAACTGAGTATTATCTGACAGAATTGCAGGGGTGCCAATACTTTTGGCCACCACTGTAAGTGAGTAAAATAAATAAATAAATCCTTAATCGCAAAAGGTCCAGCTCCCGACACCCATAACAAACGAGGCAGCCACAAATGAAATGTGGTATTACAGGGCAGCCTATCAGGCGAATATGATACCTGGATGTCACGAGTCCTCTTTCGAGTCAACTCTTGCAGAGATCCTCACCGCTATTACTACCTGTAAATACTGAATCCATTTGCAGAATATTATTTGGATGATTCCACTTCCATGTCCTGCTCTTTTAACTGACCTTTAATGTGTCTTTCCAAAACAACAACAAAAAGAAACCACTTCTTAAAATACATAAACGCAGTGATAAAATCAAGACGTCTTGTGTGCAGAAAATTCCAAGTCAAGTCATGAAGTATAATTTGGCGGAATAGATGAGCCGGCTCTGCTTGTTTAGTAAAACACTTTGCATCTGACATATTTCACAGAATGCACTTTCAGTAGTTTGCAGCACTCGTGATATGGCGTTCGTTACCGCCGGCTAATTAGCATGATATATACTCAGGATAAATTCCTAGGTCATTAATGTAAATGTAAATTGTAAGGTCGTGCAGAATTACATGCTTTGCGTTCAGAAAATTCAGGTTAGCCACTCAATGATAGTAAATTATGCCATGCTTAATAAATCCATAGTTTGCCGCTGTAGAATCCTTTCCTGCACTTCTAATTTCATTGTTATTTTTATTGTATCTCTGCAATTCACATTCATGATGAAGTTTAAGAGCAATTTCACACAAATGTCATGAGCAGTCATAGAGTAATGAGGAGCAACGAGTAGCGGAAAGATCTGAGGATTGGGCCTCATTAATATGGCCATATTTTACTCTTTACAACCCCCAAGTTCTGCTAACCCATAATACAAGGTTTCGCTGGGTTTATGGACCTTTATTGTACAACCGTATGCCACCAATTTCATAAGGAGGTATATGGAGAACTCTTCTGGGATATTCTTGATGAAGCAAACGGAATAAAAATAGGGGTGCGCTACATCAACTGCACGTAAAGGGAGATATAGCTCTGAAACTATTGCGCCCAACAGAGCCCCTGCAAATCATCACCTTTAGGATAGGTGAAGATGAGCATATTTGCTGTCTGAGTGCGATCTGACAAAACATTGGATCGCACTTGGACCAATGTTAGTGTCATGATTCTGTTGTCAAATTACCCGGGGCCAGGGGCTCCTTCCCTGTCCCTAGTGCTATGGGCGCCCTAGCTATCACTGCTCCTCAGAATAATTCTGATGGTGAAGATGCCGGGGCCACGTACCTTGCTGAACTCCTGAATCAGCCCTTTATCTATCCCCTCACCCAGCCAGGGAAGTGGGTGAGACAAACAAGGAAGGATGTACAGGAATAAATGAACATACCAATCATACAAATATGCACTCACAGACAACAGAGAGGAACACCGGGGAGAAAGGAAGGGAAACTAGGAGAGAATGAGGATTTGCACACAGCCAAAACACCTAGCTACAGTCAAAGATAAACACTACAAACACCTCTACCAACAACTGACTCCTCCACTCCTCACCAGGCAGTACAAGACTTAACACTGGCAATCAATATTACCAGAGGTGAGTATATATATGATGGGGAGTGGTCAATACTGAACTGCTGAGATCATTCAAGCAGGGATGCTTCAGAGACTCCAAGCTTAACAGATTAACCCCTGCACTGTTAACAGAAACCTGCACCGTTTAATATGAAGAAGATGTGCCTCTGATCAGTGCAGGAGTACATGAAATCAGACACTGCAGTCTCCTGGCCTTTCACTGTCGCAGTAAACCCGTGACAGTTAGTCTGTGCACATGTCCGAGAGAAAAATCGCAGCATGCATGATTTGCATCAGATGTTCGGATCGCTCTCGGCCATGTATGTCAACGAGTGCGTGGAAAACATTGGACTGAACTCAGATGAAATCTGACTGCAGTCCGATTTCCGCTCACTGACACAATGGAGAAGATGAAGATATTTTTTTCTTCATCTTCTCCTCATCCGAGTGAATCGGAGCACACTGTGATCACACTCTGATCAAACTGATTTTGATCATTGCGCCATTTGCTTAATCGGCCCCATTCTCTCAGATGAGGCAATCTACGACAGTCTGACTGCGTCCTTAATGTTTCTCTAAAGGGAAAAATTTGGTAGTGACCTTGAAACCCGTCACGAAAATTCCACTTAAATTTTTCTTTCTGAAGTTCATAAGATCATTTGTGACTTTTTTTTCCAAGGAAATGTTAAAATCACGGTTCTCCCCCAATTTTATTTGTGACTTCTGGGAGTTTCTGTGGTTTTTATAGAGTTCTAACTTAAAACTAAGTATTTTTTTTAATATGGCCCTGAAAAATTTAACACATGCTAGTTAAAGGAGTTATTGAGGACTAGGAAAAATTGTCTGTTTTTTTCCAAAACAGTTTCAAAGCTGGAATACAGGTGGTATGTAGTATTGCAGCTTAGCTTCAATGGAGCTAATCTGCAGTACCACACACAACCTGTTCACAGGTGGGGAGCTGTTTCTGGAAAACAAAAAATGCATTCATGTTTCTCTAATCCTGGACAACCCCTTTAAGAAAATTCCAAATTTAACATCTATACATGACTGTCTGAAGGACCTATTTATCTTTACCTTCTTTGCTTACATATATTAGAATTCCCTTAAAGGGGTATTCCCATCTTGTATCTTTGTTTCATATGTAAAATAGATTCAGGTTCCACCAATAGAATCAGCCTCTTATCTCTAGATCGGGCCCTGAAGGTCACCAGAGAGGTCGGTCAGAATTCCCATTAGTTTGTATGGAATTCTAACCACCTTTCCACCGCAGTGCATGAAGAAATCTGTTCTTAAGATACAGTACAGACCAAAAGTTTGGGCACACCTTCTCATTTAAAGATTTTTCTGTATTTTCATGACTATGAAAATTGTATTCACACTGAAGGCATCAAAACTATGAATTAACACATGTGGAATTATATACTTAACAAAAAAGTGTGAAACAACTGAAAATATGTCTTATATTCTAGGTTCTTCAAAGTAGCCACCTTTTGCTTTGATGACTGCTTTGCACACTCTTGGCATTCTCTTGATGAGCTTCAAGAGGTAGTCACCAGAAATGGTCTTCTAACAATCTTGAAGGAGTTCCCAGAGATGCTTAGCACTTGTTGGCCCTTTTGCCTTCACTCTGCGGTCCAGCTCACCCCAAACCATCTCGATTGGGTTCAGGTCTGGTGACTGTGGAGGCCAGGTCATCTGGGGTAGCACCCCATCACTCTCCTCCTTGGTCAAATAGCCCTTACACAGCCTGGAGGTGTGTTTGGGGTCATTGTCCTGTTGAAAAATAAATGATGGTCCAACTGAACGCAAACCGGATGGAATAGCATGACGCTGCAAGATGCTGTGGTAGCCATGCTGGTTCAGTATGCCTTCAATTTTGAATAAATCCCCAACAGTGTCACCAGCAAATCACCCCCACACCATCACACCTCCTCCTCCGTGCTTCACGGTGGGAACCAGGCATGTAGAGTCCATCCGTTCACCTTTTCTGTGTCGCACAAAGACACGGTGGTTGGAACCAAAGACCTCAAATTTGGACTCATCAGACCTAAGCACAGATTTTCACAGGTCTAATGTCCATTCCTTGTGTTCTTTAGCCCAAACAAGTCTCTTCTGCTTGTTGCCTGTCCTTAGCAGTGGTTTCCTAGCAGCTATTTTACCATGAAGGCCTGCTGCACAAAGTCTCCTCTTAACAGTTGTTGAAGAGATGTGTCTGCTGCTAGAACTCTGTGTGGCATTGACCTGGTCTCTAATCTGAGCAGCTGTTAACCTGCGATTTCTGAGGCTGGTGACTCGGATAAACTTATCCTCAGAAGCAGAGGTGACTCTTGGTCTTCCTTTCCTGGGGCGGTCCTCATGTGAGCCAGTTTCTTTGTAGCGCTTGATGGTTTTTGCAACTGCACTTGGGTACACTTTCAAAGTTTGCCCAATTTTTCGGACTGATTGACCTTCATTTCTTAAAGTAATGATGGCCACTTGTTTTTCTTTACTTAGCTGCTTTTTTCTTGCCATAATACAAATTCTAACAGTCTATTCAGTAGGACTATCAGCTGTGTACCCACCTGACTTCTGCACAACACAACTGATGGTCCCAACCCCATTTATAAGGCAAGAAATCCCACTTATTAAACCTTACAGGGCACACCTGTGAAGTGAAAACCATTTCCAGTGACTACCTCTTGAAGCTCATCAAGAGAATGCCAAGAGTGTGCAAAGCAGTCATCAAAGCAAAAGGTGGCTACTTTGAAGAGCCTAGAATATAAGACATATTTTCAGTTGTTTCACACTTTTTTGTTAAGTATATAATTCCATGTGTGTTAATTCATAGTTTTGATTCCTTCAGTATGAATGTACAATTTTCATAGTCAAGAAAATACAGAACAATCTTTAAATGAGAAGGTGTGTCCAAACTTTTGGTCTGTACTGTATATGCAGGTTCCATTTATGGGACACACATCTACTATACATTTGTGGAATATCCCGTTTTCACATCATAAATTTATAAGATGGGACTACCTATTTAGTGTCATTATTAATGCAAAATAATTCACAATCCCTCCATACTCAGATGTAGCTGTACATTTGATGTAGTGTAGCCACAAATGTTTGTATAACTTCTATATTTTGCCTCCTTTTCCTTCTCTGTGCTGGTTATTGCTTTCTTTTCAGTGTAACGTAAGAACTGTACTTTGTTCCCTCTGCTGCTCCCTCTCCTCTCTCACAGCATTTAATGTCATACAAACACTGAAGGAGAGTTACTGCAGCTGCATCCCCCTCCTCCCCCCTGTTTTAACTACTTTTTTCTTGTAGCACTCAAGATGCCAAGACAGGGTAACTGGTATTGTATGTGAGGAGAGATATGTATCACGAAGATTGCCATCTTCTGTGATGTGAAACCCAGAAGTTTCTCTCCAGCATGTTATGTGCTGAGGGGTTAATCAGTCATGACAGGGTTCGTTTTTTTGTGAGTAGTTGTTAGAGATGGGCCACTCACCATATCTCCACCCCAAGGGTGTGGTCCGGCAGGTAAACCTCCAGCCACTGAGTTTTTTTTCCTGTGTGTATTTGGAGGCAGGAAGTCTCCAGGTTGGAGCTTCAGTGGGAGCTGAAGTTTGCTGTTCCCGACAAGGCTGGAGCCGCATTGGAAAGGACTTGCTACGTGCTGTTTATTTTCAGTTATGCCAGAAAGGGCTGTTTTTATCTTGTTTTGTTTTCGATGATTTATGAAACAATAAACCATCCACTGACTTTAAACCCAACTGTTCCTGTGTCTACCTTCAGTAGCTGACAAGTGTGCGGCACTATCACAATGCATATTTGTTGGGGGAAAGACAACTACAAGTTATCTAAAAGTAAAATGATGAGATTATTTTATTTTTTTAATATAGAAGAAACAGGGTCAGCAAAAAAAAAATGCTGGAACATTTAAAGAAAAAAATTAAACTGAAAATAATATGTTTGTTTCTCACGCACATATAACATATAAATATCTATTATTTTTTTTAACGGTCGATCTCGAGCCATGGTGACTTGATAGATGAACGATTTGTAGGAGGACCAATCTTGTGTAAGCCTAGATAGGTCCACCAGGGTCTTCTCCGCTTTTATCTTGATAGCATCGCGTTGCTGGTCTTCCTCGTCGCCTAGTTCCTTCTATTCTTCCAACCATGATGTTCTTCTCCAGTGATTGCTCTCTTCTTATGATGTGTCCAAAGTAGGCAAGTCGTAGCTTGGTGATCCTTGCTTCTAGTGACATCTCTGGCTTGATTTGTTCCGAAATTGATTTGTTTGTTCTTCTTGCCATCCATGGTATTGATAACATCCTTCTCCAGCACCTCATTTCGAAGGCGTCGATTCTTCTTCTGTCTTGTTTCTTTATCATCTTCTGTCTTGTTTCTTTATTCAAATAACATTACTTAACTCTGTATTTCATGTGTATTTTACATCTATCATCATTTTTTTTTGTTTCCTATCTACAACACACGAAACTCCGTCATATTTTGAATCTTCTGCCGCTTTGTACATGAGAAACAGAAATGATAATCTTCTGCACTGCAATTATTCTAAAGCCTTATGGACAATACATAAGGATGTCTGGAAATTAAGAATTATGGGCACCAAGTGCTTTCAATGGATGAAATATTGTAAACTTGTTTCACTGGGGCCAGCAATGGTGTCAATGTACTTTGTGTGAAAAGTGCAAAAGAAGCATTAGTGTCTGACACAGCTACTTGAAATAAGTGAAATTAATGGAGCTCTATTCATGTAAGACAAGGCCACAAAACCCCTTTCATGCTGCTTACAGACAGAAAAAAAAAAGTCAATACGTTTTTATTACTCGCAGCTGACCTACATTTTGCTCTACAAGTGCCAAACCCACTAATTGGTTTCTGTTGTAAGAAAAGTTTGCCCCCGACCAAAACCTAGGGGTAGATCAATCAATCTCTTTTAGGGTAGCTTAGTGGTCTCTTGGCGATTGGAATAAAATCTGTGTTAGGTCAGAAAATGATTGTAGTAGGCATAACTGTCACCCTGCGACATTAATATATCTAATGTGTTTTGTAACAAAGAGTTAAAGCCGAGGATGCTTCTCGCTCCGGCTGCACAGCTCAGCAGTTTTTGCCAGGCTTGTCAAGTGAGTCAACGAGATTTCCATTTACAGCGTTACAGCCCCAGAGTAGAGAGTCGATAAGGTACAAGCTCGAGGTCAGTGGTCACATTTTTTAAAAACGGTTGGACAGATCCAAGTAAAATGCCATCAAAGTAACTCTGAGCACCACTTTGTGACAAGCTGGTTGGGTAGAGGTAAATATATTGTTGATTAGGATAAACCTTGGGCCTCAGCAATCCTCTTCACCATTGATGTTAAAGCGGATTATGATTTGGCAAATGAAGGTTATTCAACGTAGAATTTAAAACTATATACAATTTTTTAATATCTTTGCTTGTCGCCATTTAGTAAAAACCTTAATTATCAACTTTTGGTGAGTGCAAATTTTTTTTGGTCATGAAATGGACACATAGATGCACGATTTGCTAAAGCTAATCTGAGCTGTGTCTTATAATGAGCAATGAACTTATATTCCATAACATGGTAAGGAATCCGACACATTTTTATCGAGTGTTAATAATGAAGGTTCCTAATGGGTCATTTTAAAACCGGAAGAAATTGATAAAATATGAGGGATGATCTGAAAGTAATGCCTCCTGATAATTTTAATGGAAAGTACAACAGATACAGAGAGCATAATAATACAGTTGAATAGAGCAAGATTTGAGATACATAACATCATTTCTCCAAATAGTTACCACTAGAGATGAGCTTCTTACAACACCGGTCCATGATCCAGGCCAGTCCTCATTGTCCATGGACAGGAGCTGTGTGAGTTTCCTGACCTTCCAGGACCCCGAGCACGTGTTATGATTTGCTGTGATGACGCATTATCACCTGTGTACCGCACAGTGCACAGATGATGTCGCATTGTGCCGGTAAATCAAACGTAACACCAAGGAATTCGGAAGGTAAAAAATTTCGCAAAGCTCCTGTCCACGGCCAGAGAGCTCTGACTTGAACTGTTGACCAGAGTTGAGTGAAACGATCCGCACTTCATTAATCACCACCATTGTTTATGCATTTTTGTTAGCGTTGAACCAAGACCCTTGTAAAAATCTGAATCAATGGAGTCAAGCCTCTTTTTTACACCTATGACGACAGGGTCATTGTCTGGAAAATGTTGCCCACGTAGGCTGTCTTACATCGGCCCAAAGAGATGGAAGTCTGAAGCCGCTGAATCTGGACTCTACAGTAGATGTGGTAGGATAGTCCAGCAAAATTTTGCAATGTACTCCTTGGTCCAGCAGGTCCTAACGAATTTGCATTCGATGCTCTTCCTGTTCCTGTGTAAGTATCCGCGGACCTACCAGGCACAAACTTTGTGATAACCCAATGTTGCCAACATCTTTTCCAGTGTATTAAGGCTGAAATTAAGTTGACTTGTACTGATGAGCTGTTCAAGCACCTCTGATGCTTTCTGTTGACGACAATGAAGTTAACAGGATATTGATGGGATAGTTCAACCTTTACTAAAAAATCACCAATATTCGGCTCGTACATTGTAAGTTAGCACAATAAAATAGAAAGCATTACTTTCGAAAAAATATCGAAGTATATTGGAAAATTGTTTGCTTTTATATCTGAGAATGTTTTTTTTTCTTCAAATCGTAATCCCCCTTTAACATATCTGCTAAATAATATATAAAAACAACTCTTCCATAAAAAGCACTTTTTTATAGAATTATTTATGTGAAGCAAATTATTTTAGACTTTGACAGAAACTGGAGTATATTTAGTGAAACAGATGTGTGCATATTTTGAAACGTAAAGATGTAATTATTCAATTTGACATAAATAATTACAGGATTGTTTTCAACAAAAGGCTCAATATCATTGCCAAAAACAATGTAGATGATGACTCAAAACCATTGTACATGATGTCGTGGAGACATTGTAGATAGTAATGAAGAAACATTGTAGATGATAATGAAGAAACATGGGAAATTACGACTCGGAAACACTGCATATGATAACTCAGAAGCATTATTAATGATGACTTGGAAACATTGTAGATGATGTCTTGGAATTGTAGATGATGACCCAGAGACATTGCAGAAGATGACCCAGTGATATTGTACATGACCTAGAGATATTGTAGATGATTATCTAGATTACATTGTAGATGACCTAGGGACATCGTAGATCATGACTCAGAGACATTGTAGATGATATCCTATAGACGTTGTAGATGATGACTCGGAAACGCTGTAGATAATGACGTGTAAACCTTATAGATATTGACTCGGAAATCTTGTAGATGATGATTCACAAACATTGTAGATAATTCTAGAGTCGAAACATTGTAGACAATGACTCAAAAACAGTAAGGTTGATGATCCTGAAAAATTGTAGATGACGATTGACGAACCATAAAAACAGAACATGATGACCCAAAAACAAAGCAGATGATTGCTTAAAACCATTGTAAAAATTTATCCAGAAACTTTGAAGATGTTGAGAAAGAAACATTGAAGATGGTGACTCAGAAATATTCTAGATGGTGACCCAAAAACATTGTAGATGATTGCTCAAGCCTATTGTAAATCATGACTGGTAGAAGTGGACCCAGAAATAATGAATATCATGAACAAAGAACATTGTAAATTACTCAGAAGTATTGTAGATGGTGATACAGTACTGCTGTACCATAGATGATAACCCAGAAATGTTGTAAATGGTGTCCCAAAAATATTGTAGATACTCAGGCCCATTGTAAATGGTGAGTCAGAACCAATATTAACCCAGAATCGCTGAAGATGATGACCAAAAACATTGTAGATGATTACTCAGAACTATTGTAGATGACAACTTAAAACTAGAGATGACCAGATCTGACGAGGTTCAAATTTGACAATTCGCACAGGTTTATCGGGAAATTCGATTGGCATCTAATTTATTCTCTTTGAATATAATGTCCCTTACTATGCTCTGGGGTCATAAAATGTAGAACAAAAAAAAAACAATTAATACTTTCTTCACTGCTCAGCTCCATTGCTCACTGTCCCCCATACGGTCCTCGGCACCTCTTCTTAACACCACCACATGCTGAAACCCCGGGCAACTTCCCACTAGGCCGGGACTTCTAGACATGATGAGGCCTTGGATATTCCTTAGCATGCCTCCTGGCAATGATGTCAACTTATGCCTAAACAGTGGTATTCTGTGAAATGCGCCAGAAAATCCTCCCAACATATACCTTCAGTGGAAGGTGCAAATAAGATGTAAGCAGAACTTTACTTAAAAGTTGCTTGGGAAAGAAATGCGAGCGGAAGAAAGAGAATGTATCTCTTCGGAATCGGTAGCACATGGCCAACTTAGAATCCCATCTTTGAAAATGCAGAACTTTCATATCAAAGTAAATTTCTGCTCAAGTTAACTTTTTTTTTTTTACTTTTTGTTGAAAATTACTTTTTTTTTTTATTACCAAGACCATACTTTACTCAGCACATAAGCTTTCAGGAAATGCCACCAACTTTGATGCTAAATCTTTAAATGTGTATTTGGCCTTCTCATCAACATATGCTCTGACACATAATTACCAGCTGTTTTGTGCTATAAATTGTAGACAAAATCATCCTCCAGGGTGGCCGTAATGTGAGGACTCCAGTTAGAGAATACCGTAAGGCCCTCAGTTGCCATGGAAACGGGGGCAAGTCGTACAATGAAAACCTAGCATAAGTAAAAATATTAAGATTCTCTCCAACGCTGAGAGGATGAGGTCAACACTGCTGTTCCACCACTTGCATTTATCATTACTGATCCAAGGGCATCGGGGAAAGAGAGGGTTCACATATAGTTTTCTAACTTTATATATCCCTTAAGACATTAGCTGGAAGGAAAAAAATGAAAAGTTCCTCATTAGACTCGCAGCCGTTGTATATCTTGTACGTAGCACTACTCATATTCCACATTTTTTTTTATTCTTTTTTTTTGTTTTTTTTTGTTAGATATTTATTAGGTTAGTAGAATTGGTTTTCTTGCTTTACTATGGTGTTAAATAAGATATATTTAATTGAGGGGTATAAATTAACATTTTTGTTAGCGTTCACAATTCTCCAATTTCTCTTTTAGGTGATTGCTTCTTTCTGTACATGTGAGACTTGGGAATCTTGACAAATTTTGAAAAGTTTAAATGCTCCTTAGAAGTCATCAGTTCGTATTCTTCAGGGGGTCCTGAAATTGCGTTTTATATACTGGAAATGTCAGTTTCCTGGTTTCTAATTTCTTGTTTTTTTTTTCTGATCAAAAAGTCTAATTTAGTTTCACAAGAAAAAGTAAAATTCTAGTTGCAAATTCAAATAAATGTAAAATTTAAAATATTGAAACATTATCTTTTCTTTTTGAAAATCCATTATTCCATAATAGTTGAGAACTTTAGACCTTGATATATGTAAAATTACCATTTATTACATTTTATGATTTTAGGACATTTGTAAAAATGTAGTCATACAGTGCAAGTTTTATTTATTTTTGTTGTTTTTTTTTTTTGTCATATTTCTTTATACCCAGAAAGATCACATATTTAAAATACTAATAAATATATTTTTAATTCTGTGCCCTGACGATTCCATAAATTCACATTGGCGTATCATTCGATTGTATGAGTATATAGCTATACCAACATTTTTATGTCAAATTTTTGTGAAAACGACATAAATATATTTTCTTGTAAATTTTGCATAAATTAAAAGACCAATTTCCACCAAACACCAGTTTTGATCATAGCCTTAGGCACGATTCATACATTCAGTGTTTTGGGTTTTTTTTTTTTTTTTTTATATGGGCTGGTTTCGTACGAAGCATTTAGTGAAGTTTTAATTTCAACATTTTTGGGCTGAAAAAAGCTGGAGGTTTATGTAGGAGCAGGTGTGGATTTTTATTTTCTGAGTGTTAGTTCTAAATGCGTCAAACCGTGCTCATTACTTAGATACGCCAGTCTTCGAAAATTTCATAAAACGCCACTAAACAGAACAAATAAAAACAATATACAAACATTTCAAACACAGTATAAAATACTCTAAATCTAGCCTAATAAATAAAATAAAAGAGTGAATGAAGGATTTGGCCACTTTCAGTATTTGGTCAGTATTTTACATCAGTATTTGTAAGCCAAAACCAGGAGAGGGTGATAAATACAGAAGTGGTGACGTGTTTCTATTATACTGCTGTTCCAATCTTGGTTTTGGCTTACAAATACTGATGTAAAATACTGAACGTGTGAACGTGGCCTTATACTACTCTTCACTTTATATCTGCCTTCCAAAAAAAAAATTGCCAAAAAATCTAAAAAAAAAGTAATGAGTTACAGAATATGTAAACTAAAAACATTTTTTTTTCAAAGTTTTTTTATTTCATTTTATTTTTTAAAGTCTGTAAAACAAAAAAAAAAACTAGTAATCGTTATGATCTGTAGAATAAAGTTACCCTACCTTGCAATGAACACCGTGAAAATAAAAACTAGGCTACAATGGTGTCATTTTTTATTTTTGCACCAATTCACGCCAAAGTAATTTTTGCCCAGTTTTCAGGACGTTACATAGTAAATTAACTCGCGGCATTAAAGACTGAAACGTATCTTGCAAAAATCAGCAACAAAAAAAAAGTTGCGGCTCTTGGAAAAATTAAAGTGAAAAAATGACTGTTGTGTTAATCTACAAAGTACAGGCTGCTATGTATATAAATCTACATATTATATTGTTTATTTTTGCAATGGTTTATAAAACTGCATCAAAAATAGCATAAAAACCTGCAAGTGTGAACATAGCCTAAAGTAGGTGGAGGATCACCTAAAACATTGGCCTTGCAGCACCGTACCGTCGGGATCGCCCGGTTGGCAATACAAAGTAAACGAAGATTCCGTCTTATTATTTTGATTCTTTTTTTTCCTGCTCATTAATTCTACAGTCGGCCTATAAAAACATAATACTGCACCAACATGTCATTTTCATGGATCGCATTGAGTATTAAAGCCGTTTCATTTACAAGGTGAGATAGGAGTCATATTACATAATCTGCTGCAATTTATGAGAATAAGAAATATCACTTTATGTTTCTGGGCATTAATTAGTTGAAATTACTGGAAACAATCAGGAAATTGATGTCAATTGCTCCTGTTGCCAGAGAAACTGGACAGTTTAAGACCTTCCTTATGGTAATCATAATAATTATCATTCATTACCAGTAGGTTTGGTTAGGTTTTAACTCCAACATTGCCGGATGATATTAAAATTAGGGTATTGATTCATTAAATTAGTAGAATAGGAGGCGTCCAATATATTGTTTTTTTTAAGTTGGAGGCATTCTCCATGAAAGTTTTATCGGTCTCCGGTTTAGCCATATAACAGAGTGATCTTCTAAGAATACTGGGCTTTAAAGGGGTTGTCCAGCCTTGAAATTATTTCTAAAAAAATTAAAAACAACGACCAAAAAGCTGTAAAGTAATAAAATAAATAAAACTAAGCTTGCCACTCCATCACCGCTCCGGTGCCATCCCTGCTCGGGTCCTGCCTGGTATTCTTATGTGACCACTGAAGCATTGGGATGAGAGTTGTAAGGGATCAGTATGGTATTACTTATTTATTTTTTTATTATTCTGTTTTTTTTTTAATATTCAGAGATAGAAAACCTCTTTAAAGAGGACCTTCACTGATCATAAATATGTAATCTTTAAAATCTGATCTAAACGCCGCTGTTCTCCTAATTCCGTCGATGTTTTTCTTTTGTTCCTGCACCTCTCCGTTCCTGAGATATGGCCATCTATTTCCTTTATATAATTCTAGTTTTTTTAGTCAACTGGGTGTGGTCCTCACGTAGACACTCACAGAAAACAATTGAAAACGATGCCCCCTTGGCTAACAAGACTAGATTTATTTGCAAGAAAGAAAAGGGCAATATCTCAGGAATGGAGAGTCACCGGAAAAAAGCGAAACAATGCCGGATTCAGGAGAACAGTAACATTTACACCAGTTAAAAAACAACAAGATATTTTTGGAAAGTGACAGGTTCTCTTTAAAGTGAAACCAGTGAAGAAATCATTAAAAAGAACATTCAAGAAATTAGAAAAATAATTGTAAATGTTTTTTTTTTTCTTTTCCCACAGGACTTTCAAACAACCTTTACACCGATTCCGCTTTTTGACAAATATGGGCGCACTTACACCAAAGCTGGACAAGCGGTATGAAGTACGATGAATTCATACTGGAAGAATGCAAAAGCTGCTAACAAAAAATCATCAATATTTTGTATACCGTAACTGTATTATCAAGTAATACACAAAAAAATACAGAAAAAATTCCGTACAAAAACTCCTTTACATTCATATGTGTTGACTGCTGTTTCTTCTTCCTTTCATTGTCTAATGCAGGGTTCTCAAACACACGGCCCGCAGGCACCATAGACCCCTTGACAATCCTGGCCCGGTCCAGGAGCTGCCGACAGCAGCGCCTTATTTCAGTTGAATGTGCGTCCTTGGACGGTATTGCCGCGCAGAGACCGGCTTTCTGCACAGCAATACCTATGCCAGCCACCGGCCAGCAGCTGACATCAGCGACCCAGCGCAGCGACGTATGACGTCACCTCCATGCGCAGATGTCAGCTGCTAGCCTCTGATTGGCCGGTGGCTGGCATAGGTATTGCTGTGCAGAAAGCCGGTCTCTGCGCGGCAATACGTTGGTGGCTCCTGGACAGGGTCGGGATCGTCAAGTGGTCTATTGTACCTGCATGTGCAGAAAGGACGCAGAGGGAACGGAGGACATGTGAGAAGAATTTTTTTTCTCTTATATGTATATGAGAAGAACGGCACAATAGGGGACCCAACTACAATACGGGGACCTGGATGAGGACCCAACTACAATATGGGGACCTGGATGGGGACCTAACTACAATATGGGGACCTGGATGAGGACCTAACTACAATATGGGGACCTGGATGGGGACCTAACTACAATATGGGGACCTAACTATAATATGTGAACCTGGATGGAGACCCAACTACAATATGGGGACCTGGATGGGGACCTAACTACAATATGGAGACCTGGATGGGGACATAACTACAATATGTGGACCTGGATGGGGACCTAACTACAATATGGGGACCTAACTACAATATGGGGACCTAACTATAATATGTGAACCTGGATGGAGACCCAACTACAATATGGGGACCTGGATGGGGACCTAACTACAATATGGAGACCTGGATGGGGACATAACTACAATATGTGGACCTGGATGGGGACATAACTACAATATGTGGACCTGGATGGGGACCTAACTACAATATGGGGACCTGGATGGGGACCTAACTACAATATGGGAACCTGGATGGGTACCTAACTACAATATGGGGACCTAACTACAATATGGGGACCTGGATGGGGACATAACTACAATATGGGGACCTAACTGCAATATAGGGTCCTGGATGGAGACCTAACTACAATATGGGGACCTAACTACAATATGGGGACCCAGATGAGGACCTAACTACAATATGGGGACCTGTATGAGGACCTAACTTCAATATTGGGACCTAACTACAATATGGGGACCAGGATGGGGACCTAACTACAATATGGGGACTTAACTACAATATGTGGACCTGGATGGGGACCTAACTACAATATGGGGACCTAGATGGGGACCTAAGTACAATATGGGGACCTGGATGAGGACCTAACTACGATATGGGGACCTAACTACAATATGGGGACCTGGATGGGGACCTAACTACAATATGGGGACCCAACTACAATATGGGGACCTGGATGGGGACCTAACTACAATATGGAGACCTAACTACAATATGGGGGCCTAACTACAATATGGGGACCTGAATGGGGACCTAACTACAATATGGAGACCTAACTACAATATGGGGACCTGGATGAGGACCTAACTACAATATGGGGGCCTAACTACAACATGGGGACCTGGATGGGGTCCTAACTACAATATGGGGATCTGGATGAGGACCTAACTACAATGTGGGGACCTGAATGGGGATCCAACTACAATATGGGGACCTGATGGAGACCTGGATGAGGACCCAACTACAATATGGGGACCTGGATAAGGACCCAACTACAATATGGAGACCTGGATGGGGACCTAACTACAATATGGGGACCTAACTACAATATGGTGACCTGGATGAGGACCAAACTATAATATAGGGACCTGAATGAGGACCCACCTACAATATGGGGACCTGGATGAGGACCCAACTACGATATGGGGACCTAACTACAATATGGGGACCTAACTACAATATGGGAACCTGAATGGGGACCTAACTACAATATGGGGACCTGGATGGGGACATATCTAAAATATGGGGACCGCCATTGGGACCTAACTACAATATGGTGACCTAGATGGGGGACCTAACTACAATATGGGGACATATCTACAATTTGGAGACCTAACTACAATATGGGGACATATCTACAATGCAGAGACCTAATTACAATATGGGGACCTGGATTGGGACCTAACTACAATATGGGGGACCTGGATGTGGACATTACTCCAAGATGAGGACCAGGATGGGGACATTACTACAAGATGGGGACCAGGAATGGGCAGTACTACAAGATGGAGACCATGATGAGCACATTACTACAAGATGGGGACCAGGATGGGGACATTACTACAAGATGGGGACCATGATGGGGACATTACTACAAGATGGGGACCAGGATGTGACATTACTACAAGATGGAGACTAGGATGGGGACATTACTTCAAGTTGGGGACAAGGATGGTCATTACTAAAGGTGACATTACTAAAAGGTGTTTACCAGAATTACTAATATAAAAAAATGGTATCACTAAAAATGTCACTTTGTCCTGCAAAGAATGCAGCCCCTCAGATTAATTTTTTTTCTATGTGCGGCCCACATATCGAGCCAAGTTTGAGACCCCTGGTCTAATGTAACAGTAGGGCAGGGCCAACCTTAGGGGCTACCACTGGCCTCTATGCCCATGGTAGCTAGAATTAGCACCTGAAATCTCACACTTGGTGCCTAAACTGGTTTAAAGACTTACTTTCTTGACTGGGAAGTGTTACATAGGAAACTGTATGTCTATATAAACTACTGACCAACCAAGCTAAGGTTGACTCTGCACCAGAAATTAATATTTTCATCTTGTGTAATTTAATAGAATCCACTAACTTTAATTCTTTATTTTTTTGTTTATTCTGACCAATTTTAGAATCTTGATTTTCTTTAAACATTTCCATATGCCCTACTGATTAACAATTTGTAATATTCAGTATGAAATTCAGTATAATCTTTAAGGTCTTGTCAAAAACGTCATAGCTGGAACATACCACATTTAGAAAAAAAAAAAATACTGACCCCAAAAAACAGCAAAAACATCAAAGGCAAGTTTGTGAATCCCGCCTGCAGGAAAAGTTGTCAGGACAATGTCTTCTCACAAGCCTGTGTGTCCAGCATGCGAACAAGACAGAATTGTGTCCCCTGGAACTGAACAATCAAAGTTTTTATTAAATAACATTAAAAAGTGATCTTGAAAACTCTTAAGGAATTCTTAAAGATATATTGGTAATGCTATATGTTTCCATTTTGTGCTGAAACCAGAATTTTCCCTTTAAAGGCTCATATATCTCAGAGTATTATGGCACCAGTAGACGTTGATGAGGACCTACTCTACCTCTAGGTATTTTTTGTTACATTCCTCTTGAATCTAAGAGAAAAATTCATCTACTGGAACTTTAAGGATGTCTTCCCTTTCGAGTGGATATTAACCTTGTATTATGGCACCATAAGAAGATACCCACTATGCTTCCTTGCCTCCCACATACGGCTCTGCTGTGTGTGCATCAGGACTAAAGTTGAAAGTTCTCTATCCTCTGAGAACAATCTGAGGAATTCCTCTATAAGTGTATTACAAACTTTAGAGAAGACTTGTATCTGGCCGTTAAGCAACTGACTGCAGCTCTTCCCCACTAGTAGACCGCCATGCGAAACCTCCACTCTTTCAGTATTCAGTTTTAGGCTTAGTATCTTTAATTTTGATTCTTGTGATTTGATATGATGTGTGTGATCAGTATTTCCTACATGATTTAACTCTTTACTCGCCATAGTTATTCCACACTCCTCCTCCTTTTATTAATGTTGAGTACATGGTATTTTCGACTCTGTGGGATTTTCTCATTCACATTTTACCAATAAAATTATTGTGATCATTCACTGTGTGATTGTATAAATCTATATATCAAAAATATTGGCCGGTTGTTATTTCATAATTTTTTTTTAATAATGTGAAAACTTCACTCTAAACTTTTTAGAGAATGTACAGTCATGGCCAAAAGTTTTGAGAATGACACCAAAATTATATTTTCACATGATCTGCTGGCCTCTGGTTTTTATTAGTGTTTGTCTGATGTTTATATCACATACAGAAATATAAATGCAATCATATTATGAGTACCAATAGGTTATATTGACAGTTAGAATGAGTTAATGCAGCAAGTCAATATTTGCAGTGTTGCCCCTTCTTCTTCAAGACCTCTGTAATTCTCCCTGGCATGCTCTCAATCAACTTTTGGACCAAATCCTGACTGATAGCAGTCCATTCTTGCATAATCAATGCTTGCATTTTGCCAGAATTTGTTGGTTTTTGTTTGTCCACCCGTCTCTTGATGATTGACCACAAGTTCTCAATGGGATTAAGATCTGGGGAGTTTCCAGGCCATGGACCCAAAATCTCTATGTTTTGTTCCATGAGCCATTTAGTTATCAACTTTGCTTTATGGCAAGGTGCTCCATCATGCTGGAAAAGGCATTGTTGGGCGCCAAACTGCTCTTGGACGGTTGGGAGAAGTTGCTCTTGGAGGACATTCTGGTATCATTCTTTATTCATGGCTGTGTTTTTAGGCAAGACTGTGAGTGAGCCGATTCCCTTGGCTGAGAAGCAACCCCACACATGAATGGTTTCAGGATGCTTTACAGTTGGCATGAGACAAGACTGGTGGTAGCGCTCACCTCTTCTTCTCCGAATAAGCTGTTTTCCAGATGTCCCAAACAATCGAAAAGGGGATTCATCAGAGAAAATGACTTTGCCCCAGTCCTCAGCAGTCCGCTCCCTGTACCTTTTGCAGAATATCAGTCGGTCCCTGATGTTTTTTCTGGAGAGAAGTGGCTTCTTTGCTGCCCTCCTTGAAACCAGCCCTTGCTCAAAGAGTCTCCGCCTCACAGTGCGTGCAGAAGCACTCACACCAGCCTGCTGCCATTCCTGAGCAAGCTCGGCACTGCTGGTAGTCCGATCCCGCAGCTGAAACAGTTTTAAGATACGGTCCTGGCGCTTGCTGGTCTTTCTTGGGCGCCCTGGAGCCTTTTTGACAACAATGGAAGCTCTCTCCTTGAAGCTCTTGATGATGCGATAGATTGTTGATTGAGGTGCAATCTTTGTAGCTGCAATACTCTTCCCTGTTACGCCATTTTTGTGCAGGGCAATGATGGCTGCACTTGTTTCTTTAGAGATAACCATGGTTAACTGAAGAGAAACAATGATACCAAGAACCAGCCTCCTTTTAAAGTGTCCAGTGATGTCATTCTTACTTAATCATGACTGATTGATCGCCAGCCCTGTCCTCATCAACACCCACACCTGTGTTAATGGATCAATCACTAAAACGATGTTAGCTGCTCCTTTTAAGGCAGGACTGCAATGATGTTGAAATGTGTTTTGGGGGTTAAAGTTCATTTTCTGGGCAAATATTGACTTTGCAAGTACAGTAATTGCTGTTAAGCTGACCACTCTTTGACATTCAGGAGTATATGCAAATTGCCATTACAAAAAATGAAGCAGTAAACTTTGGAAAAATTACTATTTGTCTCATTCTCAATACTTTTGGCCATGACTGTACTGTGTAAAACTAGCGCCCAAAGAAAATGAACAAAGTTATGTAGGATTACAGAAACCTAGATTTGTTGCAAAAATAGCGCCACATCTGTCCTTAGGTTGTGTCTGGTATTGCAAATCAGCTCCATTGAAGTGGGGCTAAACTGCAATGACAGACACAGCCTGTGGACAAAAGTGGCGCTGTCTCTAGAAGAAGCTAGCTATGTTTTTTCTAATCCTCTACTACTCCTTTAAAACCTAATTCTGCCCCAAAAAACTTCTCAGCCTGTTATTTAGTTCTTGTAAGGAGAATGTCATTTGTATAAGAGCAGTGAAGGGAGTGAATTATATATGTGGTTAATAAGTGACCTTGAGACCTTTTCTTCATCTTCCCTCATAGAGGGAGCAGTAAGTAGATCCTTAGTGACATTGTTTAAGAAAACCAGTTCTAATTTTGGGCTACTCTATAACTTTGTTATGAAGGGGTAATTCAGCCATAAATATTTTTTACATTATTTACATACTTACCAACTATCCAATAGGCAAAATTGAGACTCTTAGGCTCTGCCCAGTGCCACCCTCAAATTCTCAGGAAATAGCACTGTGGGGTGCGGTTACTTTTCAGGTTTTGGTTCCCAGGACTGTTCCGGCAAAATCGGAACTGTTGGCAACTGTTGACATCACTTATCACAATCACTTGTTTGTTCAATACCTTCTCTTGATTTCTATGTTATGGCAATGATGCTGCTATATAGAGCCCCTTCCAACGATGGGCATTCTGGAGAGTCAAGATGCACCTAGGTCTCCAGTTTTGGCAATTGATGGGAATCCCATAGATATTGCTGCAAGGAAAATGTAGCGTTAGATGTCGGCCAACATGATGTCGGTTCTGGTTTACAGAGTATGATTCTTGAACCCGCTATGCTTTATTATGAGATATATTTAATAGAAGAACCCTTTTAAAACCTATATTGGTCTACTTTTAAAGGGGTTGTGTAATTTAATTTTTTTTTACAGCAGTACAATCACTGCCTCTAACAACCATGGCTCAAGAGCAGGTCACTCTGGTGGTCTCCGGCAGGACAGGAAATAATGATGTTTCCTTCTTCAGTGACCATTGAGGCCCATGATTGGCTGCAGTGGTGACTAAAGAAGTAGATTGGCTGCAAAAGTCAGGTGGCTCAAAGAGTGTGCTATCATCCTTTGATGCTAGAGTTGAGGAAAAGGATTTGCAGAAGGCTGGTCCAGGAACATGTACAGTACAGACAAAAAGTTTGGACATACCTTCTCATTTAAAGATTTTTCTGTATTTTCATGACTATGAAAATTGTACATTCACACTGAAGGCATCAAAACTATGAATTAACACATGTGGAATTATATACTTAACAAAAAAGTGTGAAACAACTGAAAATATGTCTTATATTCTAGGTTCTTCAAAGTAGCCACCTTTTGCTTTGATGACTGCTTTGCACACTCTTGGCATTCTCTTGATGAGCTTCAAGAGGTAGTCACTGAAAATGGTCTTCCAACAATCTTGAAGGAGTTCCCAGAGATGCTTAGCACTTGTTGGCCCTTTTGCCTTCACCCTGCGGTCCAGCTCACCCCAAACCATCTCGATTGGGTTCAGGTCTGGTGACTGTGGAGGCCAGGTCATCTGGCGTAGCACCCCATCACTCTCCTGCTTGTCAAATAGCCCTTACACAGCCTGGAGGTGTGTTTGGGGTCATTGTCCTGTTGAAAAATAAATAATGGTCCAACTAAACGCAAACCGGATGGAATAGCATGCCGCTGCAAGATGCTGTGGTAGCCATGCTGGTTGAGTATGCCTTCAATTTTGAATAAATCCCCAACAGTGTCACCAGCAAAGCACCCCCACACCATCACATCTCCTTCATGCTTCACAGTGGGAACCAGGCATGTAGAGTCCAATCCGTTCACCTTTTCTGCGTCGCACAAAGACACGGTGGTTGGAACCAAAGATCTCAAATTTGGACTCATCAGACCAAAGCACAGATTTCCACTGGTCTAATGTCCATTCCTTGTGTTCT
Source organism: Phyllobates terribilis (assembly GCF_046119375.1). Taxonomy (NCBI): domain Eukaryota; kingdom Metazoa; phylum Chordata; class Amphibia; order Anura; family Dendrobatidae; genus Phyllobates; species Phyllobates terribilis. The sequence goes on along the minus strand of NW_027362763.1, from coordinate 697,593,922 downwards.
TTAGCCCAAACAAGTCTCTTCTGCTTGTTGCCTGTCCTTAGCAGTGGTTTCCTAGCAGCTATTTTACCATGAAGGCCTTCTGCACAAAGTCTCCTCTTAACAGTTGTTGTAGAGATGTGTCTGCTGCTAGAACTCTGTGTGGCATTGACCTGGTCTCTAATCTGAGCTGCTGTTAACCTGCGATTTCTGAGGCTGGTGACTCGGATAAATTTATCCTGGGAAGCAGAGGTGACTCTTGGTCTTCCTTTCCTGGGGCAGTCCTCATGTGAGCCAGTTTCTTTGTAGCACTTGATGGTTTTTGCAACTGCACTTGGGGACACTTTCAAAGTTTGCCCAATTTTTCGGACTGACTGACCTTCATTTCTTAAAGTAATGATGGCCACTTGTTTTTCTTTGCTTAGCTGCTTTTTTCTTGCCATAATACAAATTCTAACAGTCTATTCAGTAGGACTATCAGCTGTGTATCCACCAGACTTCTGCACAACACAACTAATGGTCCCAACCCCATTTATAAGGCAAGAAATCCCACTTATTAAACCTGACAGGGCACACCTGTGAAGTGGAAACCATTTCCGGTGACTACCTCTTGAAGCTCATCAAGAGAATGCCAAGAGTGTGCAAAGCAGTCATCAAAGCAAAAAGTGGCTACTTTGAAGAACCTAGAATATAAGACATATTTTCAGTTGTTTCACACTTTTTTGTTAAATATATAATTCCACATGTGTTAATTCATAGTTTTGATGCCTTCAGTGTGAATGTACAATTTTCATAGTCATGAAAATACAGAAAAATCTTTAAATGAGAAGGTGTGTCCAAACTTTTGGTCTGAACTGTATGTAGTCCGTGACCACCAGGCTAGTGCCCTGCAAACTTCTGTGACCTCCTCAGGTAGTAGAAGGTTAGCAGAGCTTCTGTCTGGCAGACACAGATTACTGATTTTCCATCTGGACCAGGATCCTGCGAATCTTTGCTTAACTCTAGATGACAAAGGTATGGAAAGGTGTGTGTTATCTAGACTTAAGCAAAAATATTGGCTTGACCCTGCTCCAGGGACACATTGATAATCTGTAGCTGCTGGATCAAAGTTCTTCTAACCTTTTACTACCTGTGTAGGAGGTCACAGGTTTGAAGGTCATTAGTCTGGAGGCCACATTTTACTGATGTACCCCTGGACCAGTGTCCTGCAAATCTTTTTGCTCAACTCTAGTATCATTGGATGTCTTTGTTGGCACACTCTTCCAGTTGCCTGACTTCAGCAGCCAATCATTGGCCTCAGCAAATAGGTGACCAAAAACCTAGATGTCATCACTTCCTGTCCCGCCATAGACCACCGGAGTGGCCAGTTGTGTTGGTAGTCAGAGCAGTTGAGTTAACATCATTTTATTATTTTTTACCCATCCTTTGCTGCTGTAGGGACAACCCTTTTGATAACATATTTCATGCATAGAATTCCCTTTTGAAATGATGACTTCTAATTCCGTGAGAGTCTTTTCTCTATTACAGATAGGTCATTCTGCCCAATTTAATTTGCAATATAAAAAAACCTTAACTTTATGGAAAATACGGCCCGTCCTCCCGCCATAAAAGATGAGAGATGTACGTGGCATTTTAAAAAATCCCGAGAAAAATAGTAGCCCGAGAATGGCATTAAATCTTCAAAAGAAAGTCTGTTGTCCTTTTGCTCTTGTCACAGTTTTATGAATGTAACATTTTGAAAAGTTTGTCTTTCTGCGCCGCAACAGGAAATTAATTTCATCTAATACTGGTAAGTAAGGAACGGGTCCGTGCGGACTCAGATTTAATTTCGCCAAATAAATGTGAGTGCTTTTTTTTTTTTTTTTTTTTCAGGTTGGGTCTGTAAAGGGGTTTCGTACACAAAACTGTTGATGAATAAAAAGGGAGCAGTAATTTTTAGCCCTGAGTGCTGTCTATTTGATTGCCGCAGCCTGAGAGTAAGTTCATTGCTTTACAATAATTCACTCGGTGTCGCTTTTTACCTCTGAACTACAATATCCCATCAGTCCGATTAAAAAGAGCAAAAAGCCTTTATCAGATTAATCTGGTTTTATTTAAAAAAATATATATCAAATGAAATAAGAAAAGAACAAACCCCAAGTCCACAGATGGCTGGAGACCTCAGTGCCAGGAAAATTATATTTTTGAGAGTCTGTGGTGCCCCCTTTAAACATTTGTTTAAATCTAAATAGGCACAAAATTAGAAATTATTTATCTAGGTGAGTGGTCCAAGGTTTTTTCTGATCCAGAACTCCAAATTCTTTAACGTTATTTGCTCATAAAGGGGTAACTGCACTTTCAGAAAACATGTCATATGTCAGAGGTTTCAATGGGATGGGTCATGGGTGCTGAAATCCCATTGATTCCTGAAACAAATGAGTAAAACCGCTCAACTAAGTGCTGCTCTTCTTCGAGACTGAAAAATTGGGCTCAACACCAGTTTTTGAACTAAGTCTTTAAAGGGGTTGTCTAATACCATAATAGTTTTTAGGCCAATAGTGAAAAAAAGAAAAATGATGGTGCTAGACAACCCCTTTAAAGACAAAAACTGGTGTTGAGCCCCATTTTTCAGTCTCGAAGAAGAGCTGCTCTGTTGACCAGGAGCTGATGAATCACCGGCAAGAGAAGAAGAGCAGCCTGGGAGAAGAAGAGCTGCTCTATTGACTTGGAGCTGACGAATCACCGGCAGGAGCGGTCGGTGACTGCTCTGAGCTAACGCCAAGTAGAACAGGCAGGTAGTTACCTCTATTAGCAACAACCTGACTGTTAGTTTTTAGGCCCATAGTAAAAAAAAAAAAAAAACAGTCAGGTTGTTGCTAATAGAGGTAACTACCTGCCTGTTCTACTTGGCGTTAGCTCAGAGAAGTCACCGACCTGCCGGTGATTCATCAGCTCCACGTCAATAGATCAGCTCTTCTTCTTCCAGGCTGCTCTGTTCACAAGACGTGACTGCCGGCATCTTGCTCATTGATAGCCAGCTGCGGGAAGCAGTCTGTCAATCAGCATAACATTGGCAGTCACGCCCCAGTAGCAGAGCAGAGCGGATGAGAAGCTGCTACTCTGTCGACGTGACATCTGTAACCGCTCTACAAGTGTAAAACTGATGGGAATCTTTTAGACCATGCCGCCGGCATAACTAAATGGGCTAATAAACTTGGTGGCTGCCATTGTAGTTGGATTTATCTCCAATCCTGGCAATTGCGGCAGGAGCTGTGCATAGTAGTTTCAGTCATATTGCTGATCTCCTGGGTACAGTGGCTGTACCCACAAGATCATTGTGATGTATATATCCATCAGAAAGCGTAAAGACACCTGCCTGCTTCTTCTCATTGCATCTCCTGAAGTTAGGGGGAGATGTGGAGAGCAACAGATGAGCATGTGTCCTGCTCCTAAATTCACAGTCAACCGGAGACAACCAAGTCCAGAGCTGGACAGTTTCTGTTTGCCTTCAAGGTATTGATTGGAGCAGCAGTGAGCGTGCTTAGCCACCGCTCCTCCCAAGCTTCTACTCACTGAATCGAGAGAGTGGGTAAGGTCGAATTCAGATTTAGTAATATTCATCATTCCACAAATGTTCATTTGATGCAATTAACGTTTGTATGCAATTGGCACGAAGCAGTCACTTTAGTATGAAGTAAATGAGCCTTGGTACTGCACGTAATGGCGGTTTATTCAAACTGTATTAAATTTATAGGGTTTTTTAATAATCATCCCATAAAGCATGGAGTCTCTAGTTATTGACTCCTTAGTCATCTCCAAACCGGGTTTGTTATCTGCCAGATCTTTACACCCATTATTTGGCTAGAGCCTGGGTGTTATGCACCTGTCTTTTCTTCAGGGCCAGGCTCTGCTCTGTACCCCTAAGACCACCCCCATTTGTTGTGCTCCTTATTGGCCCTGCACTCCTCAGTGACATCATCCTCAAAGCCTTCTGTGTCTGAATAATGAAACTCTAATGTGTTCAGTTGCTATTTGTTTGGAGCTTGCCATCATCCAGTTTCTTCTGTTGCCATCATCTTATCTGACTCCTGTGATTTCTTCAATTTGCTTCTTTTGCTCAACAAGACCAGCTGGTTAACTCATCAATTGCATGAAGCATTATGGACTGTTATTAGCATCTGTTCACATTCCTTTGAAATCTGCTGAGAATTTTTCAAATTGCATCTACTGCTTCTGTGACCTGCTGGTTATCCCATCATTTTCTGTAAGCAACTATTACTAGAGACTGTTCACATCACACTACATTTTGCTATGTATTCTACAACCTACATCTGTATTAGACCTGCTTTTTTCCTCTTCATCTGCCCTTTTGGTTATGTAGCTTCTGATGTTTCCTGTCTCACTTTTTTGCCTGCTTTCCAGCATAGCCTGTTGCCTGAGTCCTCACTGTTCCACATGCCTTCCAACCTGTTGTTCCAACACCGTGGGTCCATATGTCCACCCTGACCTAGGGGTTCCTGAATCAACTTCAGGAGATGAGCTCTAACATTGGGTCCACTAAAAGATTAGCTGATGTGACATAGTGGCTTTCTTCCCCTTGAGAAGTTGGCTAATATAGTTTTCTAATTATAGGGCTTATTAAAGAGTTAGATACTGATTTTCATGGTAGCTAATTCCAATAAGTGAGTCAGTTTGCTTCATTTTTTTCCATGGAACACTGCCTGTAAGAGTTCATACGTCAGCTGAATCTCCACATTGCCCACCAGAGTTCCCTTTAGGAAAATATTCAGTTTTTCACCTTAGCCTTGTATTTAGATACCCTACCTAAAGTAGAGTGGTTTGTTGATGTCCTTTCCTGGCACAAAGGGCACATTCCTTGCCAACCCTCAACTATCTACACCATTGTAGTCTGGTGGTCTAGTCCGAATGTACCAAGAGGTTGTTTTATCATGGAACATGCCTTTTAGCTGATCACTGTGGATTCTACTCCTGGCACCCAAAACAGTAGCTTTAGTCACTGAAGGAGTAATCAGATGGACATTTCTTGTAGTAGTATTACATGTCCACCATGCCAAATGCCAGTTGACTCCTACTTCCTGCTCATACAGGGCCGGAGCCTCCCACAACTTTGAAGGGGTTGTCCACTACCTGGACAACCCCCTTTTTAAATCAAATAGTCCCCCAAGTAAAATAAAAATTACCATTTCTAACCTTGTGCACCGGTGGAACTGTTCTAGTGATGTAGGTGCCGGGTCTCCCTTGACATTGTTATGCCACGAGAGCTCTGCAACCAGTCAATGGCTGTTATTGGCTTGCTGCGCTCTCACTTCCTTCAGACGAAACTCGAACAAGTGGAAGAAGTGAGAGGGCTGTAGCCTATTTAGCCTCTGACTGGCTGCAGGGCTCACATGGCATAACAATGTCACGCGAGCCCGGGGAGACCTGGCACCAACATAGCCAGAATGGCACCGATGCGAAAGTAGAGTATATGTTTTTTTATTTCACAAGGAGGACTGCTTCATTTAAAAAGGGGCTGTCCAGGTATTGGACAACCCCTTTAAACGGAAATCAAAACATGAATAGGATCCCTTTCAAATATGTTCATTATAGTCCAAAATGGAACCAAATGCATAACATGATCCATAAAACAAGAAATGTTGTTATAGAAATAAAAGCTGTGCCAGGTATTGTGTCTCTAATGCCACAGATGTGCCAGGTTATATAACAAGACATCATTCTCCAACTGGAACTGCTTCATTATTGGGATTTTCTAGGGGGAATTCTGACTAATTCTCCTCCGGAGATCCATACAATAGTGGAACATGATAATCTGACACTCCGCACTTTCATTTCCTTTCCTAAACGCCGAGCTTCCAGGTTGAATTCATTACAATGAAGCTCTTCTTTCTGATATATTACACTCCGGTCGAGCCTCATGCATGGACAGTATTTTCAGTCTAAACTTATTTGCTGGCAGAATGTTAATTCATTAAGTATTAGTTAATATCCTTTGCTTTATGCCGATATAAAAATGACATTAAACACGATTAGACATTAACAGATGTTAAACTCGGCCGCCTTGGGGAAACTTCTTTGCATGTAACCTTTTAATAGAACGGCTTCATTGTAATAGAAAATCCCAGGCGTGAAATGTATATATACCAAGGAAATCTACACAAAAAATGTACCAAAAAAAAATGGTCAATTCTGCTGAAACCAAAAATTGGAAACTTTACAATTTTTGTAAAGACAAAATATTTGGGGGATTCTTTTTGTGGGTTAAGTGACTTTGGTGGAGGCTGCATGCTGTAAATGTGCTCAATTAGCAGTTAAATACTCATGTAAAACTTAGGAAGTGTCTGAAATGGCAGTAAATGCATAATAATGATGGTGCGCCTTCCCCGGCTATACCTCATCTGGAGCGAGGTGTAAGGGAATTAAAAGGGCCTCCATGAAAAGGGCTGCGAGCAATATTTTCTGTTTATGATTAAATCAAAGTGCGGTGCAGTAATTGTACTCCATGACTTTGTACAACTTTGCAGAGGATTCCTGGATGGCGTTACACCCGATGTCATGGAATTTTTAGATTGGATTTCTTGCATACTGATTAGAGATGAGCGGATCAGGCAACATTCGAATTCACCTGTTCACGAATTCTGCAAATTTAATATCCCTTATTATGCTTTGGGATCTTTACAGACTCCAGAGCATAATTAGAGTGATGTGTAATAACTAAAAAAATCTTTATACTCATCTTACCGCTCACTTCTCCGACCTTATCGTTACCCATCCAGTCCTCGTTGCATCTTCTGATTCCCATGCCGCTGACACTGAAATCCAGAGGCCTCCCACACTGAACTGAAACTTCCGGTGCTAATGAGGTCTGGGAGGGTTTTGCGTAGAACCGCCCCAGGGGTACAAGCGGCGGCAGATCAGAAGATGCGACGAAGACTGCATAGGTGATCCTAAGTAGCGAAGGGGCCAGAGAGGTGAGTATAAGGATTTTTTTTATTTTTCTTAACCTTTTGATAACCCTTTGGCTGCCGTTTTGCTGAATCCCTGCAGAAGTATACTAATAATAATCTGCATTTTGGTGAATGCAAATTTTTTAAAAATTGTACAGGAGGAGGAGGAGGTGAGCTGTGACATCACCTATTGTGAATGGTGGATCCTGTGTTATCTACTGTATATAGAGGTGTTATCAGTCATTGTACAGGAGGAGGAGGTGAGCTGTGACATCACCTATTGTGAATGGTGGATCCTGTGTTATCTACTGTATATAGAGGTGTTATCAGTCATTGTACAGGAGGAGGAGGAGGTGAGCTGTGACATCACCTATTGTGAATGGTGGATCCTCTGTTATCTACTGTGTATAGAGGTGTTATCAGTCATTGTGCAGGAGGAGGAGGTGAGCTGTGACATTACCTATTGTGAATGGTGGATCCTGTGTTATCTACTGTGTATAGAGGTGTTATCAGTCATTGTACTAGAGGAGGTCAGCTGTGACATCACCTATTGTGAATGGTGGATCCTGTGTTATCTACTGTGTATAGAGGTGTTATCAGTCATTGTACAGGAGGAGGAGGAGGTGAGCTGTGACATCACCTATTGTGAATGGTGGATCCTGTGTTATCTACTGTGTATAGAGGTGTTACCAGTCATTGTACAGGAGGAGGAGGTGAGCTGTGACATCACCTATTGTGAATGGTGGACCCTGTGTTATCTACTGTATATAGAGGTGTTATCAGTCATTGTATAGGAGAAGGTGAGCTGTGACATCACCTATTGTGAATGGTGGATCCTGTGTTATCTACTGTATATAGAGGTGTTATCAGTCATTGTACAGGAGGAGGAGGTGAGCTGTGACATCACCTATTGTGAATGGTGGCTCCTGTGTTATCTACTGTGTATAGAGGTGTTATCAGTCATTGCACAGGAGGAGGAGGTGAGCTGTGACATCACCTATTGTGAATGGTGAATCCTGTGTTATCTACTGTGTATAGAGGTGTTATCAGTCATTGTACAGGAGGAGGAGGTGAGCTGTGATATCACCTATTGTGAATGGTGGACCCTGTGTTATCTGCTGTGTATAGAGGTGTTATCAGTCATTGTACAGGAGGAGGAGATGAGCTGTGATATCACCTATTGTGAGTGGTGCATCCTGTGTCATCTACAGTACACAGAGGTGTTATCAGTCATTGTACAGGAGGAGGAGAAAGTGAGCTGTGATATCGCCTATTGTGAGTGGTGGATCCTGTGCTATAAGCTGTATATAGAGGTGTTATCAGTCATTGTACAGGAGGAGGAGTAGGTGAGCTGTGTCATCACCTATTGTGATTGGTGGATCCTGTGCTATCAGCTGGATTTAGGTGTTATCAGTCATTGTTCAGGAGGAGGAGGAGGTGAGCTGTGACATCACCTATTGTAATTGGTGGATCCTGTGTTAACTACTGTATATAGAGATGTTATCAGTCATTGTACAGGAGGAGGAGGTGAGCTGTGACATCATCTATTGTAATTGATGGATCTTGTGCTATCAGCTGTATGTAGAGGGTTTACCTGTCATTGTAATCCTGCCTCTGCTGATAATGAGACTGCTGAAAACTGTCCCTGAAAGGACAGGAAGTATGAGTCTAAAACTGACCTAGTGGTCACTGTAATAATTGCAAGATTACTAATTTAGCTGTGTGTTTTTTTCATAAAGATCAAGATATGAAAAGAAAAAAAAACATTGAAAATTGTATTTAAAAAATACATATAACATAAAATTTTTTACAATGGGTCATCATTATCTTATGATAGCGTCCCTTTAAATTCCTATACAGTGCCCTTACAGGAGAAATTAAGTATTACTCTGTTCTTATTAAAATCTATAATCTGTCCATGAAATGAACAATTGATGATGATATTGATCATGAAACCACTGATAACACCTAATACCTGACAAGAGAAAAAAATCCAAAATCTTGAAAATCACTTAAAGACCAAATATAGATTTTTTTTTAATTTTTTTTTTTTTGAAAACCACAGAGAAAGAAAAAACAACTACTAAGAAACTAACGAGAACCTGTTCTCCACCTTGGGAACCCCACCATGTAACTGCTCTATTTTCGGACTTTCAGTCGAGTTAATTTTTAGGTAATTGTATTTAGAATAATAAGTTATATAAGAAAATTAATTAAATAAACAAATGTAGAATTTTTTTTCTCTTAATTGCAGTGATGGATTGAATGAACATGAACCTTTCTGATTACCGCGAGCGCTGGATATGGACCTTAGTTTAGAAACAGCTGACTGATGGGATGTACAGATCAGTGATATTAATTTACAGTGATAGCAATTCTTCAATCTGGAAGGAAAAAAAAAAGAGTTTTATATTTCCACATGAATATTTCAACAGTTTAAATATTTAATATTTCTGTACTTCAGAGGAGATATTATCCTATTACAGCGAGTTGCAATAAAGGATTTCTTTATATTATACATATAGAGGGAGACGTGGGCGGCTGCCGGGAATTAAAGGTAAATATTAGAAGTCAGTCCTGATACTCCTACAGTAGGTACTGCGACACAGCTCCAGAGAAGAAGGACCAGTTTTATAGAAAATTGGGCCCACGGTTATAAGGAAAATTAGTGTTATATATACAGTACAGACCAAAAGTTTGGACACACCTTCTCATTTAAAGATTTTTCTGTATTTTCTTGACTATGAAAATTGTACATTCACACTGAAGGCATCAAAACTATGAATTAACACATGTGGAATTATATACTTAACAAAAAAGTGTGAAACAACTGAAAATGTGTCTTATATTCTAAGTTCTTCAAAGTAGCCACCTTTTGCTTTGATGACTGCTTTGCACACTCTTGGCATTCTCTTGATGAGCTTCAAGAGGTAGTCACCGGAAATGGTTTTCACTTCACAGGTGTGCCCTGTCAGGTTTAATAAGTGGGATTTCTTGCCTTATAAATGGGGTTGGGACCATCAGTTGTGTTGTGCAGAAGTCTGGTGGATGCACAGCTGATAGTCCTACTGAATAGACTGTTAGCTGCTTTTTTCTTGCCATAATACAAATTCTAAGTAAAGAAAAACGAGTGGCCATCATTATTTTAAGAAATGAAGGTCAGTCAGTCCGAAAAATTGGGCAAACTTTGAAAGTGTCCCCAAGTGCAGTTGCAAAAACCATCAAGCGCTACAAAGAAACTGGCTCACATGAGGACCGCCCCAGGAAAGGAAGACCAAGAGTCACCTCTGCTTCTGAGGATAAGTTTATCCGAGTCACCAGCCTCAGAAATCGCAGGTTAACAGCAGCTCAGATTAGAGACCAGGTCAATGCCACACATAGTTCTAGCAGCAGACACATCTCTACAACAACTGTTAAGAGGAGACTTTGTGCAGCAGGCCTTCATGGTAAAATAGCTGCTAGGAAACCACTGCTAAGGACAGGCAACAAGCAGAAGAGACTTGTTTGGGCTAAAGAACACAAGGAATGGACATTAGACCGGTGGAAATCTGTGCTTTGGTCTGATGAGTCCAAATTTGAGATCTTTGGTTCCAACCACCGTGTCTTTGTGCGATGCAGAAATGGTGAACGGATGGACTCTACATGCCTGGTTCCCACCGTGAAGCAAGGAGGAGGAGGTGTGATGGTGTAGGGGTGCTTTGCTGGTGACACTGTTGGGGATTTATTCAAAATTGAAGGCATACTGAACCAGTATGGCTACCACAGCATCTTGCAGCGGCATGCTATTCTATCCGGTTTGCGTTTAGTTGGACCATCATTTATTTTTCAACAGGACAATGACCCCAAACACACCTCCAGGCTGTGTAAGGGCTATTTGACTAAGAAGGAGAGTGATGGGGTGCTACGCCAGATGACCTGGCCTCCACAGTCACAAGACCTGAACCCCTATCGAGATGGTTTGGGGTGAGCTGGACCGCGGAGTGAAGGCAAAAGGGCCAACAAGTGCTAAGCATCTCTGGGAACTCCTTCAAGATTGTTGGAAGACCATTTCTGATGACTACCTCTTGAAGCTCATCAAGATAATGCCAAGAGTGTGCAAAGCAGTCATCAAAGCAAAAGGTGGCTACTTTGAAGAACCTAGAATATAAGACATATTTTCAGTTGTTTCACACTTTTTTGTTAAGTATATAATTCCACATGTGTTAATTCATAGTTTTGATGCCTTCAGTATGAATGTACAATTTTCATAGTCATGAAAATACAGAAAAATCTTTAAATGAGAACATGTGTCCAAACTTTTGGTCTGTACTGTACATATACAGTGGATATAAAAAGTCTACACACCCCTGTGTTCAGAACTTTTTCCATCTTTAAAGTCCCCCGTAATCTGTACAATTCCATTGAAAAATAAACTGAAATCTTTTCAGGTGGAAATAGAACTAAAATAATGTGGTTGCATAAATCTTAACAACCTTAGACTAATTTGAATTTATGATAACATTCAGTCTATCGGCATGGCACATCTAGAAATGGGGATCTTTGCTCACTCTTCTCTCCAGTAGCTCTACATCTGTCAGATTGCGAGGGCGTCTCTATTTTACAGCACCCTCTTCAGGTCACCTGCAGATTATCTATTGGATTGAGGTCTGGGCCATTCCAAAACCTTGATTATTTGGCGAATCCATTCTTTTGTTGATTTGGAGGTATTCTTAGGGTCGTTATCATGCTGAAAGGTGAATAAAATGATACATTGATATATGCGATCCAATATCTTATTCCAGAGAAATCCATATGCTGTTAAGATCTATGTCCGGACATAGATTTCCCATAAAATCTGCTTACAGAGCTTATTTTAACTAAAAGGCGGCATTAACAGTGTGAGACTTGTAATGACTGATAGACTGCTCTCCTGGTCTCACTACAGACCTGTGTGTGATTACAACTAACACAGTACAGCAGAGTTGAACTTTGTTTAATTACAAACAAATTTGCTGCTGTACATCTAATATTATAGTGTTGTCAGCTTAGCTGTACTGCCCCTCCCATCCCCCACACTGGCTGCCTGTGAGTTGCAAGCTACAGAAATGTTCGTTGTAATCATTCACAGCTCTGCAGGAGAGCTGACAGCGCTATGAGTGAAGAGCTGCAGTTTGTTTGCAATGAGACAAAGATCAGCTCTGCTGTACTTTATTAGTTGTGATCACACAGAGCTCTGCAGTGAGATCAGGAGCGCAGACATTACATATCTCACACTGGTATCTCCCCCTTTCATTTACAATAAGCTCAGGAAGCAGATTCTCGGGAAGTTCTATGTCCGGCCCATTAATCTTAACTACTCATTTACATATTAAGAAAAAAGTAGATTTCTCAGGAATAAGACATCGGATCGCATATATCAAGGTACCATTTTATTCATCTTCCTATGACCTACATGCCCATATAGACGGCCTAGGAGGGTTGATGCTTCTGACAGATTCAGTTGAAAGGTGGAAAAATGTCTGAAATTATTCTTCTTGGTATAATTATCATGGTATTATAACAGGAGTGTGTAGACTTTATATATCCACTGTACGTATATATTTCTTTATACATGTGTAATGCAGCGGCTTGCGGCATTACTGTAATGGTCCAGGGTGTGTTCTGGCTGACCATGTACCTCTCCCTCAGAAGGACTGATCACATGACTGTGACATCATTGCAGGTTCTGTGTGCACTGAAGGATATATAAATCCTGGTGCTTTTGAAACAGTGTGTGAAAGGCGTGAGGCCTGTTCCCCGTGTGTGGGACACCGTTAGCCTGGAGAGGCTTAGTGAGGCCTAGAGAGGTCTGGTGAAGCCTGAAAGGCAGAGGCTGGATCTTTGTGTGTAAGAGATGCCAGTATCCTTGGAAGGTACGAGGGCTGGAGACCCCCATCTGGGAAGCCGTAAAGCCACAGCTGTGGCAGAACAAAGCTGACTGAAGCAGCTACAACCCGGCAAAGGTAAAAATGCTGCGTTATATGGACATTGATATAGTTACTTTGCTGAAGGTTGTAACTGGAGCCAAGTGGGCCTGTCTGCCACTTGAAAGGCTCTTGGATGTTATGTGTGTAAACATGCTGGTGAGACACTGAGATGGACTGTGTGATAAGCAGTTATGAAGTGTAATAAACTGCTGGATTTCATGTTACTGGAAAACGTGGCTGGTGTGCTTTAATTGACCCGGTGAAGCGAGTGTCCCCCAGCATGATGACTAGCACTGCCTTACAACATGATACTATGTCCTTTTCATATATATATTTGTCCATATAATGACAAATACTTTTTCTGCACACTGCTCACACAGTACATCTACTGAATGCCCAAATAATTCCTCCATACAATATGAAAAAAAAAATACCACTCAGTGCCTACATAACACTGCCATATACTGTGTTGCCAACACATTACTACTATTCAAAGTGGAATCATTTACCTCTCCACTCTAAATCAGGGCCGTTTTGACACATTGCTGGGCCCAGAGTTCATTGTCTTATGATAACTGAATACTACAGTGGTGTGAAAAAGTGTTGGCCTCTTGGATGGGTCGTCGCTGCACTCTTGGGGTAATGTTGTTCAGCCGACCACTCCTGGGAAGGTTCACCACTGTTCCATGTTTTCGCCATTTGTGGATAATGGCTCTCACTGTGGTTCGCTGGAGTCCCAAAGCTTTAGAAATGGCTTTATAACCTTTTCCAGACTGATTGATCTCAAATACTTTGTTTCTCATTTGTTCCTGAATTTTGTTGGATCACAGCATGATGTCTAGCTTTTGAGGATCTTTTGGTCTACTTCACTTTCTCAGGCTGGTTTTATTTAAGTGATTTCTTGATTGAGAACAGATGTGGCAGTAATCAGGCCTGTGCGTGGCTAGGGAAATTGAACTCAGCTTCCCAAAAATGTGATAAACCAAGGTGAATGTATGTTTTAAGAGGGGGGTAATCACTTTTTCACACAGGGCCCTGTAGGTTTGGATTTCTTTTTCCCTTAATAATAAAGACCTCCATTTAAAAACTGCATTTTGTGGTTACTTGTGTTATCTTTGTCTAATATTTAAATTTGTCTTGTGTTCTGAAACCTTTAAGCGTGACAAACAGGCAAAAGAATAAGAAATCAGGAAGAGGGCAAACACTTTTTCACACCACAGTATAATCAATAAAACATTCTAAAAATAAAGATGAGCAAATTGGTTTGAGACCAGCTGAATTCAGCTCAAATTGAAAGAAAAAAAATTGGATTCTCCTGAACCTGAATTTCTTGCTATTTGCTTCGTGCAAATTTAGCAAAAGAGCAGCGTACTAGCCATCATTTATTTCTTATGTGAGGCGCCAGATAAAGGGGTGAAAAAAAACCTTGTCGCTCAACTGTACTGCCACCACAGCTCCTCATCAGGTTTTCTGTGCAGCCCCCTCTGGCACTTTGTAAACAATGGCAGAAGCCCCAGTGAGTGAAAATGCTGGAAGAGCCGAAGAGGACACTGCATGCATGGTGCCACAGGCAATAGCATGTTGGACTGGAACCTCCTGTCCAGATTCACATTTCTGCAGATTCACTTATCACTACATAAAAACAACTATATCTATTTGAAAGAGCAAATTTTTAGACACATTATGAAAAACATCTGCTCTGCCTGGGATTGTTTAGTTTCCCTTTTCTTCTCTATCCAGCCCAGACCACAATGAAGACTACTTCCAGACACCAATTTACACCTCTACACGAACCTCTGACCCACCTATTCCCCACCTCTATACAAAGTCCCAATAGTTCTTATACCCTTAATACTGCGCTTGTTCCTACCTCATTTCCTTATCACTATGTGTGTAGTATTTATTGCACAGTGGCGCCAAATACTGTACTTCAGAAATATCAGACCAAATGAAAAAATTCAGCAAACATCAACCGAAATATTGGTGTCACTATAGTTGTCCAAAAGATGGTAGTGCCGCACAGATATTAGTAAGCCCAAATGAACATAATAGTGCCAATATAAACAGTTAATAGCACTATTAAAGTAACATGTAAAATACTGACTAAATATAGATTTAAGGGTGTTGTCCAGTAAAAACAAGTTATCACCTATACATAGGATAGATCCTTTATCCCTGTTAGACTGGTGCGGCAGTATGCATACACAACGGCGGCTCCATTCATTCCCTATGGAGCAGTGATCCGGCATCCGAACTTCTGCTCCACTCTCATTGGGATAAAAGTGCCCTGTCGGAGATAAATTGACCCCTTCTGCTGATCGGTGCAGGTTTTGGTAGTCAGTCCCCCTCTGATCAATAAGTTACCACCTGTCTGTGGATAGAGGATAACTTGTTTTCATCCTACAATCCACTTAAGTGCTAAAATTCAGTCTACCGCAGACGCCACTAGGGGGAGCTTATGAGTTTACTGCATACTGATGTACTATAGACTGTAATGGAAGCTTTGTACGTCTGCCTGCAGACACTCCGGAGCTCTAGGGGACATAACCGCACTGTGTTTGCAGCAGATGGCTAAGTGAAGAGTTTCATTTACCTTCTTAAGGCAAAAGGGTTTCATGTTTTTAGCATCTGTTTGCCTGCGAGTCTAACATTTGGTGAGCGGCGGAACAAAATGTTAGGATTCAGATTCCTTCAGTGACTTCAACTTATCCTGTTTGTCGGCATTTTCCAGATACTGATGTGAATGACACGGAATATCTGATTCTTTACTTTTTAATTCCCAGTCTGTTATCTTGTGCTGTTAACTCTCTGAGCGCCACTTCTTTCACATATTAAAATACTTATAGGCACAGATATTTCAGTTATCGTGGAGGATACTATATATTGTATTTTTGTACACTCATACCTTTTAAGGTGGTTGTCCAGGATTTGGGGGAGCATCAGACTTTCTTTTTCACAAAACAGCACCTTTCCTGCACACGGTTGTGTCTGATATTACAAGACACACAGATAATGGCTGTGGAGAAAAATCTCAAGAGCCTTAGCTAGATTTTCCTTTAACCAGGGCAAATATTCAATTTTTACAGTTGAAAACAAGATTATTCACCCCCACTGGAAATTAGATTTATTAGTAACATGTACAAAGATTTTCTATGGGGTTCAAGTCAGGTAACTATGACCAACACTTCAGGATTTTCCAGGACTTCTGATACCAAGCCTTGGTAGACTTTGAGATATGCCTGGAATCATTGTTCTTTTGAAATGTCCAAAGACGCCCAAGCTTCAGCTTTCTCACAGAAGATATGATCTAGGATTTCCTGATACATGATTGAATCCATCTTGCCCTCCATACTCTGCAGGTTTCCAGTGCCAAAGACAGCAGCTCCAGATCATCACTGAACCACCGCTATGCTTCAAAGTAGGCATTAACAAGCCACCCACATGTTTTACTGTAGACATGACTGAACTACCATCATGCTTCGCTGTAGGCATCAATGAACCACCACCATGCTTCACTGCAGGCATCACCGAGCCATGTTTCACTGCAGCCATCAATGAGCCACTGCAATGCTTCACTGTAGGCATCACTGAGCCACCATCATGCTTCACTAAGGCATGAATGAGCCACCACCATGCCTCATAGCAGGCTTTACCGAGCCTTCACCGTGCTTCACTGCAGCCATCACCCAGCCCCTGCTAAGCTTCACTGTAGACATCACTGGGCCAGCATCTTGCTTCACTTTAGACATCACCGAGCCACCGCTATGCTCCACTGTAGGAGCCACCATCATGCTTAGTTGTAGAAATCACTGATCTACCGCTATGCTTCACTGTAGGCATCACCGTGCCACTGCTATAATCCCCTGTAGGAATCACTGTACCACTACTATATTTCACTATAGACATAACTGAGCCACTGCCATGCTTCACTGTAGACATCACTGAATCTCCCTCATGTTTTATTGTAGACTTTACAGAGTAGAGCCACTGTCATGTTTCACTGTAGACATCATTGAGTCTCCCTCATGTTTTAGTGTAGACTTTACAGAGCAGAGCCACTGCCATGCTTCACTGTAGACATCACTGAGTCTCCCTCATGTTTTATTGTAGACTTTACTGAGCAGAACTACAGCAGAGATGAGAGCAGCACTGTATACTTTAATATATATCGAAATATTGACTATTTGAAACTTAAACTGCATTACTGCCAAATAGAATATATTTATAGAGTGGTGACACTTAGGGCACAAACTGGCCAATTCATGAGAGCCCACCAGCCATGACAAGGTGACCTTTCTCTGTAAGACCCTGGTAGGCATCACCAAGCCATCACCATGCTTCACTATAAGCATAACCGAATCAACTCCATACTTCGCTATAGGCATCACCAACCTCCCACCTAGGATCACTGTAAGCATCACCGAGCCACCGCCATGCTTAACTGTAGGCATTATTAAGTCACTGCCATGCTTTATTGTATGCATCACCGAGCCACGCCATGCTTCACTGTAGGCATCACTGATGTCCCATCTAGCATCACTGTAGGCATCATGGAGCCACTGCCATACTTCACTGTAGGCATCATCGAGCCAACGCCATGCTTCACTGTAGGCATCATCAAGCCAATACCATGCTTCAATATAGGCATCACCGAGCACCAACATGCTTCACTGTAGGCATCATTGAGCCAACACCATGCTTCACTGTAGGCATCATTTAGTCACTGCCATGCATCACTGTAGGCACCATCAAGCCAACACCATGCTTCACTATAGGCATCACCGAGCACCAACATGCTTCACTGCAGGCATCTCTCTGAAGCAAAAAGATATAGCAGCTATACTTGCAATATCATGTCCAGACACACATGTACAATAGGGGGCAGGAGGTCCCAGATGATAAATGTGGGGGCAGCACAGGTGCAAAACACTTATAAAACAAGCACTTCTTAACCCACAAAGCATTTGTGGGGTGGCTGGTATTTTTCTCCTTTTATAGTGATGTCTTTTTTTATTTTTGTCCTTTTTTCAGTGAATTGTTCATGCTTCATTGTAGACATCACTGAGCCCCCACCATACTTCACAGTAGGCATCACAAAATCATAACCTTGTTTCACTGTAAGAATCACTGAGCCCCCACCATGCTTCACTGCAGGCATCACTAAGCCTCCGCCATGCTTCACTGTAGTAATCACCCAGCCCATGCAGTGCTTCCATTCAACATTGAAGAAACCACTAGAAGTGGATGCAACTGTATCCAGTGTAAACAATGCTCTGTGAGCTCAATTTTCTCTGGTAGCTTGCTACAATGTATCAGTCTGGATTTTAGGTTGTTGAGCTCACAGAGCATTATCAAGACTGGATACAGTTGTATCTACAGCTCAGCTGATAGCAGCACTAGTTATGTGCAGTATTAAAGGGTTGTCCAGGACATTTACCTTGATGGCTTTTTTTTAGGATAGGTCACACATCTGCCCCCTATTGATACAAATATGAGGCGAATAGGGGGGTGGATGTGAAGTATCTGACTATGGCCACTATAGAGTTGACAGAACTGTGCTGTGCAGCTCCGCAACTGCGCACTTTCAGTCGCAGCCGGCACTGTGAGCAACTGATATGCAGGGGTGCCGGGTGTCGCTCCCCTTCTGATCAGATATCAATAACCTATTCTAAGGGTGGGCCATCAATGTAAAAGTCCCAGATAACCACTTTAATGCCTCCGGATGGAAAGAAGACTCACTCTTCACTAGAGATGAGCGTTGTTCTACTCGAACTGTTCGCCAATCTCAAATTCGAGCTGTTTTGGGCGGTGTTCGAGCCGGTCGGCGAACACGAACAATTTGAGAAAAATTCGGCTGTTCGAGGTTAAGTTCGATAACTGTTCGTGCACCAAAATCATAACTGGATTTTTTCTCAGTAATGATGAAAATTAATGTTAATACGCAGTTTGAGTGTACAGCGGGGCGGGGGGAGGGGCAGGGGATGGATCTCTGCAGGAACAATGAAGATCTCCATTTTTTTTTCTCTTTCCCGCATTTACAGTGGGGAGGTGCAATCTGTCAGCCTATCAGCAGCGCACACACGGAGCGAAGTGCTTTTTTTCACACAAGCAAGGGCATGTGTGATTGGCAGTGTATGTCACATGTCCTTGCCCTATAAGACCAAGCCATTTTCCCCGTCGCCACCATTTTCTCACTGCTGCAGCTGCGTGTTAGACGGCACCGCTGTTGCTGTGTGCGCTATACCTTGTTAATTTCAAGCCAATTTTCGCACAAATATACAGATAGCTTGGGAGTAGGGAATAGTTGTGATTGCAGTCCTTTTAAGGACTAGGTTACAGCATTTCCTACGACTTTTATCAGGCAGGTCTGTGCTCTTAAATAGATAGATTGTGGGAGTAAAGACTAATTGTAATTGGAGTCCTTTTCAGGACTAGGTTACATCAGTTCCTATCAGTTTTTGCCAGGCAGGTCTGTGCCAGTGCTGTGCAAGTTTTTTTCACAGCATTTGGCTGAATCTAGCAAAGCTAATCCTTTTTGGCCTATTGCAGAGTGTGTTAGTCAGTGGAGTAGCCTATCTGTGTTGCAAGATATACCACCTGTGTATAGAATACCAATTTTTTTACTGCACCTAGTGAAGTAAAATCTTTTGGGCATAGCATCATTCTATTAGTCCATCTATACTGACCTCCATCAGGTTGCAAACTGAATATAATTTTTTTCTGCATCTAGCTCTGAAAAAATATTTGGGCTTCTAGCAGTGTGTGGGACTTGGTCTATTAGTCCATCTATACTGACCTCCATCAGGTTGCAAATTAAAAATAATTTTTTTCTTCATTTAGCTCTGAAAAAATATTTGGGCTTCTAGCAGTGTGTGGGACTTGTTCTATTAGTCCTTCTATACTGACCTCCAGCAGGTTGCAAATTGAATATAATTTTTTTCTGCATCTAGCTCTGAAAAAATATTTGGGCTTCTAGCGGTGTGTGGGACTTGGTCTATTAGTCCATCTATACTGACCTCCATCAGGTTGCAAATTAAAAATAATTTTTTTCTGCATCTAGCTCTGAAAAAATATTTGGGCTTCTAGCAGTGTGTGGGACTTGGTCTATTAGTCCATCTATACTGACCTCCATCAGGTTGCAAATTAAAAATAATTTTTTTCTTCATTTATCTCTGAAAAAATATTTGGGCTTCTAGCAGCGTGTGGGACTTGTTCTATTAGTCCATCTATACTGACCTCCATCAGGTTGCAAATTAAAAATAATTTTTTTCTGCATCTAGCTCTGAAAAAATATTTGGGCTTCTAGCAGTGTGTGGGACTTGGTCTATTAGTCCATCTATACTGACCTCCATCAGGTTGCAAATTAAAAATATTTTTTTTCTGCATCTAGCTCTGAAAAAATATTTGGGCTTCTAGCAGTGTGTGGGACTTGGTCTATTAGTCCATCTATACTGACCTCCATCAGGTTGCAAATTGAATAAAAAAATTTTCTGCATCTAGCTCTGAAAAAATATTTGGGCTTCTAGCGGTGTGTGGGACTTGGTCTATTAGTCCATCTATACTGACCTCCATCAGGTTGCAAATTAAAAATAATTTTTTTCTGCATCTAACCCAGCCAATAGTTTTGGCCTAATACCACAGTTTGGCCACTCAGCTCTGCTCGGTTACCATCCATTGTTTTTTTGTGCAAACAACTCCAGAGTTGTGAATTAGTTAACCACCAAAATGAGTGGAAAAAGGCCTGCTGCTGGTGGAAAGGGGAATAGGCGTGTTGGGAAGGGGAAAAAAGGTTGTGTCCGTGGGGTAGGTGCAGAAGAAAGACCATCTTCCAGCCAAACTAAAATGTCTACTTCTTTTAGCGGACAATGTGATAAGATCCCTTTCTTACGGCCACGCCAATCGCTACAAATTCCAGATGAGGCACAAAAACAGCAGGTGCTTCAACGGATATCAAGTGCTCCTTTAAGTGGGCTCTCCTCCACATCAACTTCAACATCACAAATACTCCAGTCCTCAAAGGTGTCACCCAAATCGCACTTGCTTCCTCACAGCTCCCAAATCTCCAGCTGCCCGTCTGAGTATGAGGTAGAACAGATGGTTGAGTCTGCAGAGCTGTTTACTCATACTATAGCCTGGGAATCAGAGGTCGACTCCAGCGCTTCTGTGAATCCAGACGAGGAAATGATCTGCACTGATGCCCAGAATCTTTATGAGTCGGATCCAGGACCAGACGCAGAAGGTTCTGACCATAATGTAGACCCTCATTCCCAAACTGTAACTCCTGTTGGTGGAGACAATGAGGAAGACGATGATAAGACTCAAATACCTGATTGGAGCGACAACTTTAGTTTTTTGTCAGGGCAGGAACAGGTTGACTCTGAGGACGACGGGTGTGATAACGCACAGGGTGATGATGATGAGGTCGGAGATCCCACTTACTGTCAACCCACAGTCAGCCAAGAGATGAGGTCAGCAGAGGAGGTGGAGGAAGATGCTAGTGACGACGAGGTCAGGTTGCGCCTTCCTGGACAGAGACGTAGTACTGGAAGCACGTCAACAACTGCATCCTCAAACACAACTCTGCCTCTCACCACAAGTCGTGGTGGCTCTTCAGGTCGCATGGGTGCTAAGCCTTGCATAGCCTGGGCATTTTTTCAGATCGATAAAGATGACCCAACTCGTGTTATCTGTAACATTTGTCAGCAAAAGCTAAGTAGAGGCCAAAAAATACATAGTTTGAGTACTTCATGCATGAACCGGCACATGGACATGAAGCATAAGTTGCAGTGGGAAGCTCAGTGTGCTACAATGCGGTCTAGCCGGCCGGGCCAACCACCGTCTGCCATATCTTGTGCATCCGCGGCCTCTTCATCCTCTGTGACTGGGGGGACAGCAGTCACACCTGTTTTGGGGCGCAGACCTGCCACCTCTTTACCCGCAACAGCCAGCGTGATTGGCAGGTCATCATTTTCTTTGGAGGTGGTAACACCAGCTGGTCTTGAGCGCTGTCCGACATCGATAGCACCACCTTTGGATCAAGGCAACCTAACATGTCCGCCTGCATCTTCCTCACAGACCGGCAGTTTGCCGGGGACACCCTTATCAACCCCGTCTAAGCACAATAGCCAGCCCTCGGTCCCTCAGATGTGGACAAGTAAAAGACCATTTCCTCCTAGCCATGAGAAAGCTAAGAGGTTGAATTTCACCATCTGCAAGCTCTTGGCTACAGAAATGCTGCCTTTCCGCCTGGTGGACACAGAGGATTTTCGAGACCTTATGTCCGTCGCAGTGCCCCAGTACCAGATGCCCAGTCGGCACTACTTCTCAAAGAAAGGTGTGCCTGCGCTCCACCAGCATGTCGCACACAACATCACCGCTTCTTTGAGAAACTCTGTGTGTGACAGGGTGCATTTCACCACAGACACTTGGACGAGTAGGCATGGACAGGGGCGTTACATGTCGCTGACTGGGCACTGGGTAACTATGGTGACAGCAGGACAAGGGGCTGCTGTCCAAGTCTTGCCGTCCCCACGAGTTGTGCGTCAATCCTCTTTATGTCATTTTTCCTCCACTGCTTCTGCCTCCTCAACCTCCTCTCGGTCTTCCACCTGCACCCAAAGCCTGTCTGGTCATGCCACAAGCTTTCTAACTGCGCAGAAGGGATCCTGCACACCTCCTTACTATGCTGGCAGTAGGGCTCAACGTCATCAGGCGGTTTTTACATTGAAATGTCTGGGAAATGTGAGTCACACAGCTGAGGAGTTGTGGTCAGCTCTGGAGAACCAATTTCATGAATGGTTGTCTCCACTGGACCTGAAACCAGGGAAGGCCGTGTGCGACAATGCTGCAAACCTGGGTGCGGCCCTTCGCCGGGGCAATGTCACACATGTGCCTTGTATGGCTCACGTGTTGAACCTGGTTGTCCAGCAATTTTTAGCCCACTATCCCAGACTAGATGGCCTTCTGCAGAGGGCACGGTCGCTGTGTGCTCACTTCCGCCGTTCGCATCCCGCAGCTCAGCGACTTACATCTCTACAGAAGTCGTTGGGCCTGCCACTTCACCGGCTAAAATGCGATGTGCCTACCCGGTGGAATTCAACTCTGCACATGTTGCAGCGACTGTGGCAGCACCGACAAGCCCTGGTGCAATACGTTCTGACGTATAGCCTGGGCCAACGAGATTCAGAGGTGGGGCAAATCACGCTGGAGGAGTGGTCTCAGATCAGGGACCTATGCACCCTTCTGCACAGTTTTGAAATGGCGACGAAGATGTTTAGTGCTGACGATGCCATTATCAGCATGACTATTCCGGTGATTTACATGCTGGAGCACATGTTAAACAGAATTCGGAGTCAGGTGGTGGCACAAGAGGAGGTGGAGGAAGTAGAGGAGGAGGAGTTGTATGCGGAAGGGCTAACATCTGCAAGGTCCAGACGGTCGGCAGCACCAGGGCGGCAGGCATGTGAGGGTGGGGGAGATGATTTTACCAGGGCGCATGGTAGCAGCCAAACTAGTGAGGAAGGTGCAGGAGCCCAGGAAGAAGTGGAGGACGAACTGATGGAAGACTCATCAGATGAGGGAGACCTTGATCACATTTCTGTTGTGCGAGGTTGGGGGGAGAGGACAGAGGAAGGAAGCATGATTGTTACCTCGCCACCAACACAACAGGGACTTGGTGCTCCTGGATGCGCAACACACATGAGTGCCTTCTTGCTGCACTACCTGCAACATGACCCTCGAATTGTGAGAATTAGAAATAATCCTGACTACTGGGTTGCCACACTGTTAGATCCCCGGTACAAAAGTAAATTTGCAGAAATTATTCCTGCCATAGAAAGGGATGCACGCATGCAGGAGTATCAGCAGAGACTGTTGCAGAATCTTACATGTGCTTTTCCACAAAATACCAGTGGTGCACGTAGTGAATCTCACAGTTCCAACTTGCCAACCGTGGTCTGTATGGAATTGTTCAATAAAGGGCCCAAAATTAAGATAACATAGATGGGAGAGGTCTCTATGAATAGGAATTCCTAAGTATTTGATACCCTGTGAGGGCCAGGCAAAGGGAAAGTTGGACTGGATGGAATCCTATATGGATTTGGGGAGGGAGACATCGAGGGCCTCAGACTTCGCTGCATTGATTTTAAAATTTTACCATGTAACAAAGTGATCTATTTCAGCCATAACAGCAGGGATGGATATATGTGATTGAGTGATATATACTAGGACATCATCAGCAAATAGAGAGCACTTGTACTCGGTGCCTCCCACCTCAATCCACCTAATATTGGGGTTATGGCGAATTGATGAGAGCAGGTGCTCCGTCACTAGGATGTATAAGAGAGGGGACAGAGGACATCCCTGCCTTGTCCCATTGGTGATTGTGAAAGGTGATGAAAATGTTCTGACGCACCCCCTGGGCCTTGGGACACCCGGAGCCGGACCCTTTTTGGTGGATGCTGGTGGTTGTAGTCTTCGTGGCGGCGATCCGGTTCCGTGGCTCAGGGCGGTCAAACCAGTGGCGGAACTATTTATGTGGTTTTGATGTTTAAATGTCCGACTACGCCACCCGTGGATTGCGGTCAGAGTGAACCGCCGCTACAGGGCAGACCGCTAAGGCTGGTGTTGTGGGTGCAGCAGAGCGTAGCATAACTCCCCACGGGAGGAGTATAGCCTCAGGGCAGTGTATGCGGAGGATGGGGGTGATGGTGCAGGGCAGCAGCAGTAACGACACGGAGTCAGTGATGCAGTTCAGGGCCTTTACTCACAGTTCTTATTATCCAGACCACGTCTGCAGGTAACGGCTGCCCACGTCGTACTGTGCTCACCAGGTGAGGGGCTCAGACAACTCCCAGATAACTTTGGAGCGCTTCACAGGACCCCCTTTGTGTGTCCTTTGTCTGGCCTTTCTTACCAACACTTCTGTCCGGCTGCCTCGGGCCTCCTCTTGGTAAACTTGGCGCCAGTTTCCCTGACCCTATGTGGTGCCTTCCTAGCGGGTGGAGCAAGGGGCTGCGCCACATAAAATGTCAGAGCCTCCGGTTTCTAGCTGAGGGTCGTTTCCTGCCTCCACTAGTTCGGGGACCGGTCTCCCCCTTTGGCCTGACCCCTCCACGCAGGTGGATTCGGGCGTGCGGTGGCGACTCGCCCGTCCGCACCCCTGGGATCCCTTCATTCCTCGTTCCTGGAGCCTTCTCCGCTCCTCTTCCTTCCTTCTCCCTCTTGCAGGCCTGGGCCTCTGTTACTAGGCCCGCCTCCGGAGCAGAGCTCATGCAGAGCCCCTGCTCCCTGCCACTTCTGCTCAGACTTCTCTGCACTGAACTAAGATGGTGCCCACCTTTTATACTCCCTTCTCAATGCACCCAGGAACTGCTTCCTCCCTGCTCCTGCACTGCAGGGTTCCCCTTCCTCAGTGTTCCCTCCCCCCACTCCAGCCAGGGACAGGGACTGTCGTGCCCATCTCAGGGGCATATTGGTCGCCCTGCCCCACGGCAATGTGGTGTAATGCATGCAGGTGTCGGGTCCTGATCCACACTCCATCCTTATCTGAGAGTGAGATATCACACCTCTGGGTGAGGTGCAATACGTCTGTAGCAACCGAGCCCTCGGTGCTACAGTTCCATTTATCTTCAGCCTAGGTGACGTATTGTGATACAGGGCCGTGATTTTGGCTATAAAAGGGTCCCCTAGACCCCTACCCCAAGCTTTTTAAGAGAATCATATATGGCGTGCCAGGAGACTCTATGGAATGCTTTCTCAGCATCCAACGAGAGTATCTACTTACAAATTTTTAACTGCATCTAGCCCAGGAAATACTTTGTGCCTAGTAGCAGTGTCTGCTAGTCAGCGGATTATCCCGGCTGTTAACCAAGCTACACCACCTGTAGTTTGGACACTTAATTTTTTCAAAGGAAATGCTTCAGGACCACGGGATACTTAGTGAAGAGCATCAGGAGGCACCCCAAGGCATAGGGGCTGGGACTGGCACTAGGATGCCTTGCGGTGGACAGCCGAGCTCGATCCTTATAAAAGCTTTTTAACTGCAGCAGCTTTAGTGGACGCTACTGGAGCTGGAATTACGCGGCTGCTGGCATGAGACTTGCCCTCCAATAGATCCTTGTAAATGGATTTAAAGTGTATTCATTCAAATTAGAGGGACAATTTAAATTAAAAAGCTTAGAGCTGCCTCCACCACAGGGGGGCTCTCTCGACCCACCAGCGGACAGGCACCAGTATTGGGAGAGGGGGGCTGGCCGTCAGGGTTCACCGCGGCTCTGGCACAAACCCGGCGACACGGAGGTGGCACGGGCAGGAGCGGACTGGCCGTCTCGGCTTCTCACTTTTTGGATTTTAGAAGGGCATGACATGCCTATATCTGTGTCTCCCCCTCCTTTTACTCCTCCACCTCTTTTCTTTTCGCATGACTATATGTACTTGTCACTTTTCCATGTGTTAGTTGTGTCTTCTGAGCAGTTTGTCAGCTTTTGGACACCTTTGAAGGTGTTTTCTATGTGTTTCTATGTGTTTTTGTTTGCCTGCCATTGGTTTTAACGGTGTTCGAAGGTGTTCGACGAACAGTTCGACGAACAGTTCGGCGAACACACGGGTGTTCGACGAACCGAACCGAACTCGAACACTACGGGGGTGGCTCAACACTACTCTTCACTGACAGCAAACAGATAATGAAATAAGTTATATTAGGAAGTTTTGGAACTTTTCATTATAGACATAGAGCCCATTTAGCTCTACGTCTGGCCTTAAGATGATTGTGTTTGTACTTATAAACCGACATATCTTGTTTCTACATATTCTATTATAAAGCAAATATCAGGCCACTCTAAATCAGGCCGGGCACAAGGGGTTAATTGGCCACTTGGTATGGGATACATTGAACACATGGCAGGATGGGCTCTTTTCTGGCAGTGTGGAGAAGGTTTCGATCTGTCATGTCCCTGGCACAAAGCCCAGACTCTGCAACCATCAACCTTTCCTTACCTATTGGGGATAGCACCAGATCACGGTGCCATGCATTATGTGCCAGAGGTCAGCGAGCTGCACATGGAAGCTGAGGAGCTCAGGACATGTGCCATAGTGTCTGAGGAGCCCGCTACAACTGCAGAGCGGGGGGCTTTCTTATATTGGCTTGTCATCATGCCTGTGCATTAAGGGAAGACGTGTGGAAACATCATGAATTTCTGGCTGCTTTTCTTTTAGATAAAATATATAAAATTTCTCCAAATAAAAAGTTTGGCAATTACACTGGTGCTACCTATCCCAGCTCCAGCGACAGGCTCCGCTTCTTCCTTCCAGCTCCCTCTGCTTGGTAACCTGGTGTGCACCTCTAATGTCACATGCTTAAAATGGGTTGTCCAGGCTTGGGGCTCCAGTCTGCTGTCACTCTATATGACTACAGACTTGTGAATGCACACAGAGCGCAATGTGCCTGCTGTCCTGATTCTCCAGTGCTGGCGCTGGGAGCGTGCAGGCGCGTGACCGCAAGTATACAATTTGCATACATCTGGTCACATACCAACTAGACATGTGCAGCAGACACTTCTAGTCGGAATGTGGCCAGAAATATGTAAATTGCATTCTTGCAGTCACATGACCGCCTGCTTCTGGCGTCGGCATCGGAGAATCACATTGTGCTTGCTGTGAGGATTCACAAGTTTGTAGTCATATAAAGTGACTTGAGCCTTGAGCCCCAAGTCAGGACAACCCCTTTAAGGCTTTATAATTCACCTTGGGCAGTCATGCAGCACCTGAGTATTCAGGTAGTTCAGCATCCTCTCCTCTACCATGACCAGGACTCTGTTAACAGTGCATCTCATGACATACTCATCTCAGGACAAAACCCGGCTCTGCCGCATATCTTCCAAAGTGAGCCACCTGACAAACTCATCTCTTCTTTTCCACATACTTGGCTCTGCTGGCCCAAAGTGCCAAATAAATTCCCAAATTGTGTCCAATTTTAAGGAATTTTCTAAGCTTAGCGAATTCGAACAATTTGCAATTTGCTTAAATGCCACTATTTTACTCAATTCAAAACATTGCATTAGCCAGAGAATGAACACATGACCTTGAGTGCGACAGGACAGGTTTTCCCGTAATGCTTTGGAGCCATGGTATAACACAGCCAATCAGGAGGCACTATGATAGCCTGTATAAAAGCCAAGGCAGGGAATGCAGCAGTTGTTTCAGGGCAAAACTGGATAATGAGAGAATGACATAGCTCAGCAATAGAGATAGGGAGAGAAAGCCATAAAGTACTGAAGAAACTGTACAGATAGTGTGTGTCAGCACAGAAGTGAAAAAAATTAGTATGTGAGAAAAAGAGAACAGACACATGTTTTTCAGGGAAATTTGAAGGATTTGGAGCACTTTCTAGTACCAGTATTGGGAGTTTCTGTCACGGGTGTGTCAGATGTGACAGACAGTTGCCCTGCAGTTGGTTGCAGGAGATCTCTTTGTTTGGCATTACAGACATCTTCTTAGATCTGTCTCACTCTAGGACCCAGCGGATACCTTCCTCTTGCTAATTACCGCCCTGGCCTGGGTGTATAAATACCTTCACTTTGCAATAGGGAGGCGTCGGTGATATTCACATGACCCCTTGTGAAGGCTTGGAGCAAGTGCAGTTCTTACTTCCTCTCTGGTGCTAGGAGGACTTGTGTGCAATCTCTCTGAAGTTGAATCAAGCTAAGTTACTTTCCCCGTGTCTGTCTCTTCTTGCTGTCTTTAGTGTTAGTGAGGACTGACTAGCGTTCATCCCCCCCGTTCCCTAGCCAGACCCTAGCTCTAGGGAGAGACAGGGTTTTAGGTTCTGGCTCGACGATTGGTGAGCAACCAATATAGGAATGGTAGGGAAGGACAGGGTGATATCAGATCAGCCTAGGAGGGCTCCACCCCCTCCGTCCTTAGTACCTGGGCTCCCTTCTCATCATCCCCTCGTGTTGCACTTTGTCTTTCCTACACTATCCGTGACAGTTTCCATGCATCAAGCAGGACATTTCTTAATTTGCTTTTACTACTTCTCCCTATTCACAACAGTTGCACAGTTACACAAATAGGTTTCATCGGATGCCTCTAACATAGGCCACTGCATGGCCAACAATGGCATTCGTCACCCATAGGCTCCCATGTTATAAAAAATAAGCTATAACATAACATGTGATATACACTGTATATATGTTTCACTGGATTCTTCTGGGGTTGACTACACAACACAGTAAAAAACCTATATAGCGGCCAGACGGAGGAGAAATAAAACTCTTTTAGCATCTTCCTGGTCAATGTAGGACTATGGATAAGTTTGACATATGGGCCAAAAGTGACTGCATACGCTGTATGATTGCGCCCTAATATAACCCATCCAGAGCCCCCCACCACAGTAGGCACAAAAATTAATTGTTTTTGATAGTTTTTCCGGCACAGATCCATCATTGCTGATGATAGTAACGTGGCTACGAGTGAATGTAATGTCATTTTGTAGAAAGTCCTGATATAAATAATAGAAGAGACTGCAGTAAATACCTGTTTTCTGCCCCCGCCGCTGTGTTCTCTGTGACTTTCCCAATACCTGAGTTACGTTCGGTGGCCCAGAGGATATTTTGTGACAGAGGAGATTTTCTTGATATAAGTGACTGGTAAATAAATAGAGCGGCGGAGAGGAGGGAATGCACTGAGGGCGACGGCTGCCTGTGAACTCTGCTCCTCGTACGGTTAGTGCATTGCGGAGGGTTTGCTATATGACAGTGCGACTCATTGGTCCATTTTATATACTTTTAATACTTCCATAGAGAACAATGTCTGTGTCTAACCTTGTAGATATGATGCTCATATAAGACCCTCAATATAAGAGCTGGGGGGCTTCTGTTACTCATTTTGCATGTACTCCGATATACTACTTCAGAAGCGTAGAGAGGGGTCCAGCACAGGAGGGGGAAACAGACCTAACTGGACCCCCAACCTTGATAAGGCATGATTACAACAATGGAGGCATACCCTAATTATATTGGGCACCAGAGCAAATGACAACAGTATTACTGAATACAAAGATCCATATTACCGCCATACAGTGACAATTTCATGGTAGATATCAGATTTGCAGACCATATAAGTGATTACAGGACAGCTTTATACATATATAGCGACTCACTAGTAATGTCCTTCCAATTTCCCGTCTTCACATCTGATCCAGACCGCTATGACAACTTCTTCCAGCCACAACTTTCCTTCAGAGTTTGTAACACAGACACATTTCACTTCTCATGTTTCAGGCACTATCTACACCTACTCCCAACCTACACAAGCTCCCCATTCTGCTGCTACCCCCAATTCTGTGTCTGTTGCTGCCCCTTCTGTGTTGTGCAGTATCATAAATTCTGCACTTCATAAATATTAGTGTAATTTCCCCCTAAACAGGAGTAGTGACCCTTTGACGGCTATAACTGCCCAAGTACCACCTTATAAAATAATAAGGCCCCAAATGCCCCTTTATAAAGTAGTAATGCCCCAAGAGTACCCTTATAAAATAGTATTTCTGCACATGCCAATTTGATAGTAGTAAAGCCCCTTAAAGGGATATTCATATCGCCAAGATCCTATCCCAACATGTAGTAGGTGTAATAATAATATTAGCAAATACCTTAAATTAGAAATGTATAGTTCTCCTGATAACCTATGTCGTTTACCCCATGTGCAGGGCATAGCTGTAGCTTAGGTATCCATGGTTACTACCACTCATTAGTGATAGTTAGTTAGTTTTTAGTGGTCATAACCATGGATCCCTAAGCTATTGCAATGCCCTGCACATGGGGTAAGTGACATAGGTTATCAGGATAACTATACATTTCTAATTGAAGGTATTTGCTAATATTATTTTATTACACCTATTACATATTGGGATAGGATCTTGGAGATAGGAATATCCCTTTAAGTACCCCATTACAGATACACGTGGGACCCACATTGTAATTACTAAGGGATTCTATTTTTCCAGAAGACACCAAACAATGTAGCATGCAGTCCATGGAGGATGTTCAGGTTGACTCAGTCAAACTGAGTGTTCGGGCATCCACTTGGCACATGAGGTTCAATGTGGAGAAATATAAAGATATGCATCTGGGAACTAATAATCTACAGGTATCATATATTCTAAAGGGAGTAAAACTAGGAGAGTCACTTGTAGAGAAGGATCTGGGTGTACTTGTAGATCACAGACTAAATAACAGCATGTAATGTCAATCGGCAGCTTCTAAGGCCAGCAGGATATTGTCAGGCATTAGAAGAGGCATGGACTCATGGGACAGCGATGTAATACTACCACTTTAGTGCGACCTCATTGTTACACTCACGCCAGGACTGACTGGCATGAGCGTGGTAAGTGGTCCCACTGGGCCACGAACCGAGGAGTGCCTGGAGGGGCATGACTAGGGGCCTCGCCAGATCCGACCACAAACACACGGCGGCTTAATCGACTCCGTGGTCCAAGGAGGGACGTGGGAGGCGCGGAGGACAAGCGGAGCAGAGCAGAACCGCAGGCGTGGAGGACAAGCGGAGCAGAGCAGAGCGGGACCGCAGGTGCGGAGGACGAATGGAGCAGAGCAGAGTGGAACTGCAGGTGCGGAGGCCGAGCGGAGCAGAGCAGAGTGGAACCGCAGGTGCGGAAGACAAGAAGAGCAGAGAGGAATGGCAGGTGCAGGCAGACAGGACAGGGCTCTGTTCACATGGAACAGACTGGGAAACGCAGGAAGATAGCTAGAACACAGTAGGTAGATACGGAAGGCAGGGAAATGGGACAAGCAGAACCAGATACACACAAGGTACTTGCAATGAAGTAGCGAGTGGACACAAAACTCACAAACAGAAGTACAGAGACAACGAGTTGGAGTTAGGTGCAGATTCAGACACTGCAGGAAAAGGAAAGGATTGGACATAGAGACAAAGAGGTAATGAGCTAGGACACAGTTCAGACAGGAACTGAACCTGGAACAAGATACAGGAACGAGCCTGGGTACTCAGCCCCCAGGGTGGCGGAAACAGACTAGAAGTCACAGATGCAGGTAACGGGCCTGGGTACTCAGCCCCCAGGGTGGCGGAAACAGACTAGAAGTCACAGATACTGGTAACGGGCCTGGATACTCAGCCCCCAGGGTGGCAGAAACAGGCAAGATTCAGGACAGGACCTGGCAATTCAGTTGCAGAGGAACACACTGAAAGAAAGCGTTGCTCAGGCACCTCCTACTGGGTGGAGGGTGTTTAAGTATCCAGTGACTCACAGCAATAGGCTGAGGACGCATTAGGACTGTGCACACTGTAACTTTAAGAATCAGGAAGTAACAGCGCCGCTGCCCTAAGTAATCAGACAAGAGACATGCACACAGCAAGTAATGGAGCAAAGTGTGCAGCCTGGACTGATAGGTAAGTTGGCGGTCTTGCATGGTGGGAGATGGTAAGCCATGGCAGCACGCCGCCAGGGATGTTACACTCATCTGGAATATGCAGTTCCGTTCTGGACACCAATTCATAAAAAGGATGCACTGAAGTTTGAAAAGGTACAAAGAAGTATATAAGAGGCTTGGAGGTTCTTAGTTATCAGGAAATATATTTAGTCCTGAGAAGAGATATTGATGGTGAGACATGATTAATTTGTCTCTCTTTTATCTGTTAAGTCGAGTACGACTCTCGGTCATTTTATCGATCATTGCTCGCCAGGCAGTTCTATCTCAGGTTGCGTCTTTCAACTCACCAATGGTCATTCCCATGTTGCTCTTGATGGTGTCAATCCAGCGGGTTCTTGGCCATCCTCTCCATCTTCTGCCACTGACCGATCCAAGCATGACGTCTTTCTCCAACATCTGACTCCGCTTAATGTGGCCAAAATAAGCTAATTTTTGTTTGGATATCGTAGCTTCCAGCAGCAGATTTGGCTTGACTTGATCCAAGACGTCTCCATTGGTGATCCGTGTTGTCCATGAAATCTGTACAAGTCTCCTCCAGCACCAAAGATTAATTTGTACAAGTCCATAAATGGCTCATACAAAAAGTATGAGCAAAAGATGTTTCATCTAAACTCTCCTAGATGAAAATAATATAAATACTACTTTAAATGTGTTCTAAGGGGTAACGTTTCTCCTTATGAAGTGTGACAAGCCAAGCCTGGAATGTCAGAGTGAGGAGACTTAAAAGCCATGCATGGTCCTCTGTGAAATTAAATATGCAAATTGTCTCTTCAGAGAGGAAGAGTGGCACTAGAGTTCTAGCCCTCTTCCTCTCTGAAGAGACAATTTGCAAATGTAAATTTGTAAAATTCTTGTTCTGAATGTTGATCCAGATGACCAAAACTTGAGATCAGGAGGGAGAAATCTGATATTTAGGGCATTTAGGCCCTTCCCTTTATCCTTTCCCATCCCTTTGGTTGGAAATTGGAATTGATTTTTTTTAACCTTGCTAATTTTGTAACTATCATGAGTCTTTGATAGTAGTGGTCTTCTCATGTGGGCCAAAGAGACCTTTTAAACCTCTCTACACTCCCATTAGTCACAGTTAAAGAGGTTGTCCACTACTTTTACATTGATGGCCTATCTGTAGGATAAGTCATCAATGTCTGATCGGCTGGGGTCCAACACCTGATCAGCTATCTGTGTCAGCAGCCAGAAGCAAAATTTGTAATGGGCCCCATTTAACTGAGCCCAATACTGGGGTGTTTATTATTTGGCAGAGGCTTTTGAGCCCCCGTAAACACCAAGGCACAGGGGCAACTATTACATCTGCACCCTCTACAGCTACACGCCTGGTTGCATCCTTACTTTGGTTTATTATTAGGGTTGAGCGAGTATGTTCTGTCCGAGTATGCTCGGTCCGAGCTCCGAGTATTTATAGCTGCTCGGTGATAAGGTTAAATCGCTCCCGTTTGCATGATTTGCAACTGTTTGACAGCTTTATTACATGTGAGGAATGTGTAAGAGATAGACATTCCTCCCATGTAGTGTTGAGCGAGTATGTTCTATTAACCCTTCCGCCGAGTATGCTCGGGCCGAGCTCCGAGTATTTACAGCTGCTCGGTGATAAGGTTAAATCGCTCCCGTGTGCATGATTTGCAACTGTTTGACAGCTTTATTACATGTGAGGAATGTGTAAGAAATAGACATTCCTCCCATGTAGTGTTGAGCGAGTATGTTCTATTAACCCTTCCGCCGAGTATGCTCGGGCCGAGCTCCGAGTATTTACAGCTGCTCGGTGATAAGGTTAAATCGCTCCCGTGTGCATGATTTGCAACTGTTTGACAGCTTTATTATATGTGAGGAATGTGTAAGAAATAGACATTCCTCACATGTAATAAAACTGTCAAACAGTTGCAAATCATGTTCACGGGAGCGATTTAACCTTATCACCGAGCAGCTGTAAATACTCGGAGCTCGGCCCAAGCATACTCGGTGGAAGGGTTAATAGAACATACTCACTAAACACTATTTATTATTTCTTCTTATTTTCGAGAATTTGTCATTTTTCCTTTGGTTGCAGTAGCCATTTTTGCAAACGGGGCAACATGAAATGTGTAGCCGGGAAGGAATTTTTCATCTTATTAGGGGCAATTAGCATCTGCCTCATGATTTTTTTTTCTTTCCTCTGGATCAATATGTTAAGTTATAGCTTGAACTCGATGGATTTGTTTCTTCTCTCAACCTTAAAACTATGAAACTATGAGGTGCCTCCATATTGGTACAGTTGAATTGTCTCCTACGCCATACTGCCGGATAGAAAGGCCCCAATAAAGTACAACATGTGTAAAAAGCTATGTTTAATTTTTGGAGTAACCCTTCTGATTAATTTAATGAAAGATCCTAAAATATAAAGAAACACTACAGAAAAATGTATACACTTTGTTATGTCTGGTGCAAGGCCAGATGGAGATTGGGGCGAGGGGGCGGAACATTACACAGGAAACTAAAGAATACCAAATAGAGAATATTTGTGTCATGCACCGCCCCTTCAGTTCCTGCACTGGGCAGAACAGTATATACTTTTTGTCTGTACTGTTCCTTTAAATTCAATTTTTTCCAATTATTTATTTTAAATTATAGTCTACTAGTACTGTAAAGATGGCAGAATTGGTTTGAATCTAATGTGTGTCGACTTTCAGGAAATTTTCCGAACCTGGCAAATTTGAACAATATGCAGTTCGATTCTTATGAATTTTTAAAAAAAATACCCACTGCCTTTCTTACCGAAAGCAGAATATTCACATGACCCAAGGCACAGCGGCACAGGCTTCTCCATAATACCTTGCAGCTATTACATTACAGGATATAGCACAGCCGATCAAGAGAGACTAACAGAGCCTGTATAAAAGCAGAGGCAGGGAATGCAGCAGCCACTTTGTAGTGAATCTGGATAGTGAGAGGACGTCACAGCTCACAGTTTAACCTTTAATTTTTTCGTGTGGGGTCCATTCAACCCCAAGTGAGTTTGTTTTCATCGTATTTCTACAAGTATAGGTAACCGTCCGTTTCGGAAGCTTCCTAGCTTGGGCACTTCTCCCTCCTCAGTGCATTGCGAGATGTCAGACGCGTTGTCGTGAGATCTAGTGACCGAAAAATCAAAACTAAATGTGATAATTGCACGAAATTTATGTGCAATGAGCATCATAAGACGATATGTAATTCTTGAGCCAAATAATTAGTTGTTTTTTCATAGTATATAACAGTAAGTAGATGTTTACATTTTGTTGATTGCTAAAAATTGTATATTATCGTATAGCTAAGATGTTGGGTCTTAAGTTTCTAAATAAAGTAAACATTCTTCTTTTATATATGTTGATTATTTTTCAATATAAAAATTGGGTTCCCATGGATCCCACACAACTAATAGTGTAAGTATTTTGGTGCGACTAACTGAACGTTGGTAAGAGAATAGGGAAAGAAAGCCATAAAACACTGACTGAACATTACATGTAGTGTATGACAGCACAGCAGGGAAGAACCATTACCAGCCCCCTACCCATAGTCATATACACTGAGATATCTTTGACATTACTAAGGCTTTATATATATTAACCCCTTCACAACATTTGACATAAATTTACGTCAAAGTTCATGTCTCTGCCTTTGATGCGGGCTCGCACGCTGAGCCCACATCTTGCCCCGCACATGATGACTGAGTTAATCAGCCATCATGTGCCTTTAACAGCCGCAGGTGGATCGGTGCTCTGCCCTTGGCTGTTAACCAGTTAAATACCGCTTTAATAACTGACAACGGGTATAACACGCGACGGCCAGAAGCCCATCGGTGCCCCTGTTACTTGATCACGGGGTGCCGATGGGTTGCTGATGACCCCTGTGCCTGTCATTGCAATCCCCGTGGAGATCGTGATTTTCTCTATACATAGAGTGCTGATGCTGAAGCACTGCTAAGTATAGCACAAGCGATTGGACGATCACAGCTTCAAGTCTCCTAAAAGGATTATTCAATGCAGTAAAAAGTGAGAATAAAAAGTTTTTAAAACAATGAAAAATTTTTTAAAAAAACCCACAAAAGTTCAAATCACCTCCCTTTTGCCCCATTAAAAATAAAACTATTAAAAATATATACACATATTTGGTATCACTGCATTTGTAAAACTCCAATCTATTAAAATATAAAGTAAATTAATTTGATCGGTAAACAGCGTAACAAAAAACAATCAAGATTCCAGAATTACGTTTTTTTGGCCGCCGCAACATTGCAATAAAATACAATAAGAGGCGATCAAAACATCGTATCTACCCCAAAATGCCATCAATAAAAACATCAGCTCAGGGCACAAAAAATAAGCCTTCACCCGGCCCCAGATCCTTAAAAATGAAAACGTTATGGGTCTCGGAAAATGGCGACAGAAGCAAAAAATGTTTTTTCTTACAAATTTCCAATTTTTTTTACCACTTAACCACTTCGCGCCAGAGCCTGTTTTTGCCTTCGTGACCCGGCCAATTTTTTCAATTCTGACTACTGTCACTTTATGAAGTAATTACTCTGGAACGCTTCAACGGATCCCTCTGATTCTGAGACTGTTTTTTCGTGACATTTTGTACTTCATGATAGTGGTAAAATTTCTTCGATATCACTTGCGTTTATTTGTGAAAAAATTGGAAATTTGGCGAAAATTTTTAAAATTTTGCAAGTTTCAAACTTTGAATTTTTTAATGCCCTTAAATCAGAGAGATATGTCACACAAAATAGTTAATAAATAACATTTCCCACATGTCTACTTTACATCAGCACAATTTTGGAACCAAAATTTTTTTTTTGTTAGGGAGCTATAAGGGTTAAAAGTTGACCAGCGATTTCTCATTTTTCCAACAAAATTTACAAAAACATTTTTTTAGGGAACACATCATATTTGAAGTCACTTTGAGGGGTCTTTATGACAGAAAATACCCAAGTGACACCATTCTAAAAACTGCACCCCTCAAGGTGCTCAAAACCACATTCAAGAACTTTATTAACCCTTCAGGTGCTTCACAGGAATTTTTGGAATGTGGAAGAAAAAAATTAACATTTCACTTTTTTCACAAAAATATTACTTTAGACCCAATTTTTTTTATTTTCACAGGGGTAACAGGAAAAAATAGACCCAACAATTTTTTGTTCAATTTCTCGTGAGCGCGCTGATACCCCATATGTGAGGGAAAACCACTGTTTGGGCGCACGGCAGGGTTCGGAAGGGAAGGAGCGCCATTAGACTTTCTGAATGTAAAATTTGTCTGAATAATTAGCAGACGCCATGTTGCGTTTGGGGAGCCCCTGATGTTCCTAAACAGTGGAAACCCCCCACAAGTGACACCATTTTGGAAACTAGACCCCTTAGGGAACTTATCTAGATGTGTGGTGAGCACCTTGAACCCCAAGGTGCTTCACAGAAGTTTATAATATTGAGCTGTAAAAATAAAATTTTCACATTTTTCCCACAAAAACGTTTTTCATACCTTAATTTTGCATTATCATAAGGGTAATAGGATAAATTGCACCATGAAATTTGTTGTGCAATTTCTCCTGAGCACGCCGATACCCCATATGTGGGGGAAAACCACTGCTTTGGTGTACGGCAGGGTTCGGAAGAGAAAGGAGCGCTATGTTGGCTGGGATAGGTTGCAGACACCATGTCACATTTGAAGAGTCGCTGACTAGTGTTGAGCCACCCCCGTAGTGTTCGAGTTCGGTTCGTCGAACACCCGTGTGTTCGCCGAACTGTTCGTCGAAGTGTTCGTCGAACACCTTCGAACACCGTTAAAACCAATGGCAGGCAAACAAAAACACATAGAAACACATAGAAAACACCTTCAAAGGTGTCCAAAAGCTGACAAACTGCTCAGAAGACATAACTAACACATGGAAAAGTGACAAGTACATATAGTCATGCGAAAATAAAAGAGGTGGAGGAGTAAAGGAGGGGGAGACACAGATATAGGCATGTCATGCCCTTCTAAAATCCAAAAAGTGAGAAGCCGACACGGCCAGTCCGCTCCTGCCCGTGCCACCTCCGTGTCGCCGGGTTTGTGCCAGAGCCGCGGTGAACCCTGACGGCCAGCCCCCCTCTCCCAATACTGGTGCCTGTCCGCTAGTGGGTCGAGCGAGCCCCCCTGTGGTGGAGGCAGCTCTAAGCTTTTTAATTTAAATTGTCTCTCTAATTTGAATGAATACACTTTAAATCCATTTACGAGGATCTATTGGAGGGCAAGTCTCATGCCAGCAGCCGCGGTAATTCCAGCTCCAGTAGCGTCCACTAAAGCTGCTGCAGTTAAAAAGCTTTTATAAGGATCGAGCTCGGCTGTCCACCGCAAGGCATCCTACTGCCAGTCCCAACCCCTATGCCTTGGGGTGCCTCCTGATGCTCTTCACTAAGTATCCCATGGTCCCGAAGCATTTCCTTTGAAAAAATTAAGTGTCTAAACTACAGGTGGTGCAGCTTGCTTAACAGCCTGGATAATCCGCTCACTAGCAGACACTGCTACTAGGCACAAAGTATTTCCTGGGCTAGATGCAGTTAAAAATTTGTAATTAGATACTCTCGTTGGATGCTGAGAAAGCATTCCATAGAGTCTCCTGGCACGCCATATATGATTCTCTTAAAAAGCTTGGGGTAGGGGTCTAGGGGACCCTTTTATAGCCAAAATCACGGCCCTGTATCGCAATACGTCACCTAGGCTGAAGATAAATGGAACTGTAGCACCCTGAGGGCTCGGTTGCTACAGACGTATTGCACTTCACCCAGAGGTGTGATATCTCACTCTCAGGTAAGGATGGAGTGTGGATCAGGACCCGACACCTGCATGCATTACACCACATTGCCGTGGGGCAGGGCGACCAATATGCCCCTGAGATGGGCACGACAGTCCCTGTCCCTGGCTGGAGTGGGGGGAGGGAACACTGAGGAAGGGGAACCCTGTAGTGCAGGAGCAGGGAGGAAGCAGTTCCTGGGTGCATTGAGAAGGGAGTATAAAAGGTGGGCACCATCTTAGTTCAGTGCAGAGAAGTCTGAGCAGAAGTGGCAGGGAGCAGGGGCTCTGCATGAGCTCTGCTCCGGAGGCGGGCCTAGTAACAGAGGCCCAGGCCTGGAAGAGGGAGAAGGAAGGAAGAGGAGCGGAGAAGGCTCCAGGAACGAGGAATGAAGGGATCCCAGGGGTGCGGACGGGCGAGTCGCCACCGCACGCCCGAATCCACCTGCGTGGAGGGGTCAGGCCAAAGGGGGAGACCGGTCCCCGAACTAGTGGAGGCAGGAAACGACCCTCAGCTAGAAACCGGAGGCTCTGACATTTTATGTGGCGCAGCCCCTCGCTACACCCGCTAGGAAGGCACCACATAGGGTCAGGGAAACTGGCGCCAAGTTTACCAAGAGGAGGCCCGAGGCAGCCGGACAGAAGTGTTGGTAAGAAAGGCCAGACAAAGGACACACAAAGGGGGTCCTGTGAAGTGCTCCAAAGTTATCTGGGAGTTGTCTGAGCCCCTCACCTGGTGAGCACAGTACGACGTGGGCAGCCGTTACCTGCAGACGTGGTCTGGATAATAAGAACTGTGAGTAAAGGCCCTGAACTGCATCACTGACTCCGTGTCGTTACTGGTGCTGCCCTGCACCATCACCCCCATCCTCCGCATACACTGCACTGAGGCTATACTCCTCCCGTGGGGAGTTATGCTACGCTCTGCTGCACCCACAACACCAGCCTCAGTGGTCTGCCCTGTAGCGGCGGTTCACTCTGACCGCAATCCACGGGTGGCGTAGTCGGACATTTAAACATGAAAACCACATAAATAGTTCCGCCACTGGTTTGACCGCCCTGAGCCACGGAACCGGGTCGCCGCCACGAAGACTACAACCACCAGCATCCACCAAAAAGGGTCCGGCTCCGGGTCTCCCAAGGCCCAGGGGGTGCGTCAGAACATTTTCATCACCTTTCACAATCACCAATGGGACAAGGCAGTGATGTCCTCTGTCCCCTCTCTTATACATCCTAGTGACGGAGCACCTGCTCTCATCAATTCGCCATAACCCCAATATTAGGTGGATTGAGGTGGGAGGCACCGAGTACAAGTGCTCTCTATTTGCTGATGATGTCCTAGTATATATCACTCAATCACATATATCCATCCATGCTGTTATGGCTGAAATAGATCACTTTGTTACATGGTAAAATTTTAAAATCAATGCAGCGAAGTCTGAGGCCCTCGATGTCTCCCTCCCCAAATCCATATAGGATTCCATCCAGTCCAACTTTCCCTTTGCCTGGCCCTCACAGGGTATCAAATACTTAGGAATTCCTATTCATAGAGACCTCTCCCATCTATGTTATCTTAATTTTGGGCCCTTTATTGAACAACTCCATACAGACCACGGTTGGCAAGTTAGAACTGTAAGATTCACTACGTGAACCACTGGTGTTTTGTGGAAAAGCACATGTACACTGCGTTCCAAATTATTATACAAAAAGTGTTTAGGAGTGATAAGGGAAGAATTTGTTTGTTTGTCAGTTAAACTCATTGATGGTGATGTGTGTCAGGGCTCTTTATATCACTGTAAGCAATTGCAGACACCTGTGCTAATTAGTTTGGCAGGTGTGTCCAATGAAAGGCAAGACTACTTAAGAAGGCTCTCTCACATTATTAAGCAGCCTACATTTTCTGCCAAAATGGGAAAGAAAAAGGATGTGTCGGCTGCTGAGAAGCAACAAATTGTGGAGTGTTTAGGTCAAGGCATGACTACAATCAACATTGTGCGATGATCAGGATGAAGTGTCTTGGCAATCAAGAAGTATGTAGCTGATTCACAGTACACACGTGTGCGTGCTGATAAGGGCAAATTGAGGACTCTTTCCTACAGGCAATTACGTCAGGTTGAAAGAGCAGCGGCAAAAAAGCCTTGTCATAGCAGCAGACAAGTTTTTGAAGCTGCTTGTGCCTCCAACGTCCCCCGAACAACAAGATGCAGGGTCCTTCAGAGGTTTGCAGCTGTGCATGCGCCATACTGTCGACCTCCTCTATCCACTTCACACAAGCAGAAACGGCTCCAGTGGGCCAAACATTACATGAAGACTGATTTCAAAACTGTTTTGTTCACGGATGAGTGCCGTGCAGCGCTCGATGGTCCAGATGGATGGAGTGGAGGATGGCTGGTTGATGGACACCCCACGCAAACACGGCTACAGCGCCAACAAGGAAGAGGTGGAGTAATGTTTTGGGCTGGAATCATGGGGAGAGAGATTGTCGGCCCCTTTAGGATCCCTGAAGGCGCTAAAGATGAACTCCATAATGTATGTGGATTTTCTCAAACAGCACTTCCTGCCATGGTTCAAGAAGAAGAACCGTGTATTTCACAGCAAGATCATTTTTCTGCATGATAATGCACCATCTCATGCTGCACATAAAACATCTGCATCTCTGGCTGATATGGGCATAAAAGGGGACAAACTTATGGTGTGACCCCCATGCTCCCCTGACCTCTACCCCATTCAGAACCTTTGGAGCATCATTAAAAGGAGTGTCTATGATGGCGGGAGGCAGTTCACATCTAAGCAACAGCTCTGGGAGGGTATTCTGTCCTCATGCAAAACAATTGAAGCAGAAACCATCCAAAACCTGACAAATTCAATGGACGAGAGAGTTCAGAAGCTCCTTTCGAACAAGGGGTCCTATGTGAAAATGTAACATCACCTAGAATAAAGTTTTGAGTTGAAAACTGTTTGATTTCAGTTTCTAACAACCTGCTAATGCTTATAATTTCAAAAATGACCATTTTTTTGGTCTTTATTAAAATGAAAAGGTTGATCGAAAAGTTTGGGGGATCTAAGAGTGTGGCAACCCAGTAGTCATGATTACTTCGAATTCTGACAATATGAGGGTCATGCTGCAGGTAGTGCAGCAAGAAGGCACTTATGTGCCTTGCGCATCTCGGAGCCCCAAAATTATTTTCCGGGCTAGATACAGCTAAAAATTATTTTTAATTTTAAATCTGGTGAAGCTTTAGTATAGATGGCCTAATAGGATCAGTGCTGCACACTGCTACAAAGCCCAAATAATTTTCCAGTCAAGATACAGATAAACATGATTAGTAATTTGAAAGCTTAAAACGGTTGGTAGGGTGATTTTAACCAATCATCAAGCTTTTACTCTCCCCAGGATGACACAGGGGTAGAAAAGTCGTTTCGGATCCATGATTTGTTCATCTTTATGAACGTGAGTCTGTCTACATTATCAGTGGAGAGCCGCGTGCGCTTATCTGTCAGCACACCAGCAGCGCTGACCACACGTTCAGACAGAACGCTGGCTGCGGGGCATGACAAGATCTCCAAGGCGTAAGTGGCTAGCTCCGGCCATTTATCCAGATTGGAAGCCCAAAAAGAGCAAGGGTCCAGTGACACAGTCGTGGCTTCAATGTTTACTTGGAGATACTCCTGTACCATCGTCTCTAGGCGTTGACTATGTGTCAGACTTCTTGTCTCCTGTGGCCTTGCAAAGGATGGGCTAAAAAAGTGGTGAAATGATTCCGCAAAATTGATGTTACCAGCAGATACTGTGGTTCTGTTACGGTTTGAGTGCTGAACACTTGACGGTCCCACGGTTGGCAAGTTGGAACTGTGAGATTCACTACGTGCACCACTGGTATTTTGTGGAAAAGCACATGTAAGATTCTGCAACAGTCTCTGCTGATACTCCTGCATGCGTGCATCCCTTTCTATGGCAGGAATAATTTCTGCAAATTTACTTTTGTACTGGGGATCTAACAGTGTGGCAACCCAGTAGTCAGGATTATTTCTAATTCTCACAATTCGAGGGTCATGTTGCAGGTAGTGCAGCAAGAAGGCACTCATGTGTGTTGCGCATCCAGGAGCACCAAGTCCCTGTTGTGTTGGTGGCGAGGTAACAATCATGCTTCCTTCCTCTGTCCTCTCCCCCCAACCTCGCACAACAGAAATGTGATCAAGGTCTCCCTCATCTGATGAGTCTTCCATCAGTTCGTCCTCCACTTCTTCCTGGGCTCCTGCACCTTCCTCACTAGTTTGGCTGCTACCATGCGCCCTGGTAAAACCATCTCCCCCACCCTCACATGCCTGCCGCCTTGGTGCTGCCGACCGTCTGGACCTTGCAGATGTTAGCCCTTCCGCATACAACTCCTCCTCCTCTACTTCCTCCACCTCCTCTTGTGCCACCACCTGACTCCGAATTCTGTTTAACATGTGCTCCAGCATGTAAATCACCGGAATAGTCATGCTGATAATGGCATCGTCAGCACTAAACATCTTCGTCGCCATTTCAAAACTGTGCAGAGGGGTGCATAGGTCCCTGATCTGAGACCACTCCTCCAGCGTGATTTGCCCCACCTCTGAATCTCGTTGGCCCAGGCTATACGTCAGAACGTATTGCACCAGGGCTTGTCGGTGCTGCCACAGTCGCTGCAACATGTGCAGAGTTGAATTCCACCGGGTAGGCACATCGCATTTTAGCCGGTGAAGTGGCAGGCCCAACGACTTCTGTAGAGATGTAAGTCGCTGAGCTGCGGGATGCGAACGGCGGAAGTGAGCACACAGCGACCGTGCCCTCTGCAGAAGGCCATCTAGTCTGGGATAGTGGGCTAAAAATTGCTGGACAACCAGGTTCAACACGTGAGCCATACAAGGCACGTGTGTGACATTGCCCCGGCGAAGGGCCGCACCCAGGTTTGCAGCATTGTCGCACACGGCCTTCCCTGGTTTCAGGTCCAGTGGAGACAACCATTCATGAAATTGGTTCTCCAGAGCTGACCACAACTCCTCAGCTGTGTGACTCACATTTCCCAGACATTTCAATGTAAAAACCGCCTGATGACGTTGAGCCCTACTGCCAGCATAGTAAGGAGGTGTGCAGGATCCCTTCTGCGCAGTTAGAAAGCTTGTGGCATGACCAGACAGGCTTTGGGTGCAGGTGGAAGACCGAGAGGAGGTTGAGGAGGCAGAAGCAGTGGAGGAACTTTGACATAAAGAGGATTGACGCACAACTCGTGGGGACGGCAAGACTTGGACAGCAGCCCCTTGTCCTGCTGTCACCATAGTTACCCAGTGCCCAGTCAGCGACATGTAACGCCCCTGTCCATGCCTACTCGTTCAAGTGTCTGTGGTGAAATGCACCCTGTCACACACAGAGTTTCTCAAAGAAGCGGTGATGTTGTGTGCGACATGCTGGTGGAGCGCAGGCACACCTTTCTTTGAGAAGTAGTGCCGACTGGGCATCTGGTACTGGGGCACTGCGACGGACATAAGGTCTCGAAAATCCTCTGTGTCCACCAGGCGGAAAGGCAGCATTTCTGTAGCCAAGAGCTTGCAGATGGTGAAATTCAACCTCTTAGCTTTCTCATGGCTAGGAGGAAATGGTCTTTTACTTGTCCACATCTGAGGGACCGAGGGCTGGCTATTGTGCTTAGACGGGGTTGATAAGGGT
This sequence comes from Phyllobates terribilis, assembly GCF_046119375.1. Lineage (NCBI taxonomy): Eukaryota > Metazoa > Chordata > Amphibia > Anura > Dendrobatidae > Phyllobates > Phyllobates terribilis. The sequence goes on along the minus strand of NW_027362763.1, from coordinate 697,549,113 downwards.
GTCCCCGGCAAACTGCCGGTCTGTGAGGAAGATGCAGGCGGACATGTTAGGTTGCCTTGATCCAAAGGTGGTGCTATCGATGTCGGACAGCGCTCAACACCAGCTGGTGTTACCACCTCCAAAGAAAATGATGACCTGCCAATCACGCTGGCTGTTGCGGGTAAAGAGGTGGCAGGTCTGCGCCCCAAAACAGGTGTGACTGCTGTCCCCCCAGTCACAGAGGATGAAGAGGCCGCGGATGCACAAGATATGGCAGACGGTGATTGGCCCGGCCGGCTAGGCCGCATTGTAGCACACTGAGCTTCCCACTGCAACTTATGCTTCATGTCCATGTGCCGGTTCATGCATGAAGTACTCAAACTATGTATTTTTTGGCCTCTACTTAGCTTTTGCTGACAAATGTTACAGATAACACGAGTTGGGTCATCTTTATCGATCTGAAAAAATGCCCAGGCTATGCAAGGCTTAGCACCCATGCGACCTGAAGAGCCACCACGACTTGTGGTGAGAGGCAGAGTTGTGTTTGAGGATGCAGTTGTTGACGTGCTTCCAGTACTACGTCTCTGTCCAGGAAGGCGCAACCTGACCTCGTCGTCACTAGCATCTTCCTCCACCTCCTCTGCTGACCTCATCTCTTGGCTGACTGTGGGTTGACAGTAAGTGGGATCTCCGACCTCATCATCATCACCCTGTGCGTTATCACACCCGTCGTCCTCAGAGCCAACCTGTTCCTGCCCTGACAAAAAACTAAAGTTGTCGCTCCAATCAGGTATTTGAGTCTTATCATCGTCTTCCTCATTGTCTCCACCAACAGGAGTTACAGTTTGGGAATGAGGGTCTACATTATGGTCAGAACCTTCTGCGTCTGGTCCTGGATCCGACTCATAAAGATTCTGGGCATCAGTGCAGATCATTTCCTCGTCTGGATTCACAGAAGCGCTGGAGTCGACCTCTGATTCCCAGGCTATAGTATGAGTAAACAGCTTTGCAGACTCAACCATCTGTTCTACCTCATACTCAGACGGGCAGCTGGAGATTTGGGAGCTGTGAGGAAGCAAGTGCGATTTGGGTGACACCTTTGAGGACTGGAGTATTTGTGATGTTGAAGTTGATGTGGAGGAGAGCCCACTTAAAGGAGCACTTGATATCCGTTGAAGCACCTGCTGTTTTTGTGCCTCATCTGGAATTTGTAGCGATTGGCGTGGCCGTAAGAAAGGGATCTTATCACATTGTCCGCTAAAAGAAGTAGACATTTTAGTTTGGCTGGAAGATGGTCTTTCTTCTGCAGATGTTACTGTTGCTTTAACACCTACCCCACGGACACAACCTTTTTTTCCCCTTCCCAACACGCCTATTCCCCTTTCCACCAGCAGCAGGCCTTTTTCCACTCATTTTGGTGGTTAACTAATTCACAACTCTGGAGTTGTTTGCACAAAAAAACAATGGATGGTAACCGAGCAGAGCTGAGTGGCCAAACTGTGGTATTAGGCCAAAACTATTGGCTGGGTTAGATGCAGAAAAAAATTATTTTGAATTTGCAACCTGATGGAGGTCAGTATAGATGGACTAATACAAATAGTCCCACACACAGCTAGAAGCCAAAATATTTTTTCAGAGGTACTGTAGATGCAGATAAAAATTAGTTTTAATTTGCAACCTGATGGAGGTCAGTATAGATGGACTAATAGAGAAAGTCCGACACACTACTAGAAGGCCAAATATTTTTTCAGAGGTAGATGCAGAAAAAAATATATTCAGTTTGCAACCTGATGGAGGTCAGTATAGATGGACTAATACAAATAGTCCCACACACAGCTAGAAGCCCAAATATTTTTTCAGAGGTACTGTAGATGCAGATAAAAATTATTTTTAATTTGCAACCTGATGGAGGTCAGTATAGATGGACTAATAGACCAAGTCCCACACACTGCTAGAAGCCCAAATATTTTTTCAGAGCTAGATGCAGAAAAAAATTATTTTTAATTTGCAACCTGATGGAGGTCAGTATAGATGGACTAATAGACCAAGTCCCACACACCGCTAGAAGCCCAACTATTTTTTCAGAGCTAGATGCAGAAAAAAATTATATTCAATTTGCAACCTGCTGGAGGTCAGTATAGAAGGACTAATAGAACAAGTCCCACACACTGCTAGAAGCCCAAATATTTTTTCAGAGCTAAATGAAGAAAAAAATTATTTTTAATTTGCAACCTGATGGAGGTCAGTATAGATGGACTAATAGACCAAGTCCCACACACTGCTAGAAGCCCAAATATTTTTTCAGAGCTATATGCAGAAAAAAATTATTTTTAATTTGCAACCTGATGGAGGTCAGTATAGATGGACTAATAGACCAAGTCCCACACACCGCTAGAAGCCCAAATATTTTTTCAGAGCTAGATGCAGAAAAAAATTATTTTTAATTTGCAACCTGATGGAGGTCAGTATAGATGGACTAATAGACCAAGTCCCACACACCGCTAGAAGCCCAAATATTTTTTTCAGAGCTAGATGCAGAAAAAAAATATTTTTAATTTGCAACCTGATGGAGGTCAGTATAGATGGACTAATAGACCAAGTCCCACACACTGCTAGAAGCCCAAATATTTTTTCAGAGCTAGATGCAGAAAAAAATTATTTTTAATTTGCAACCTGATGGAGGTCAGTATAGATGGACTAACAGACCAAGTCCCACACACCGCTAGAAGCCCAACTATTTTTTCAGAGCTAGATGCAGAAAAAAATTATATTCAATTTGCAACCTGCTGGAGGTCAGTATAGAAGGACTAATAGAACAAGTCCCACACACTGCTAGAAGCCCAAATATTTTTTCAGAGCTAAATGAAGAAAAAAATTATTTTTAATTTGCAACCTGATGGAGGTCAGTATAGATGGACTAATAGACCAAGTCCCACACACTGCTAGAAGCCCAAATATTTTTTCAGAGCTAGATGCAGAAAAAAATTATTTTTAATTTGCAACCTGATGGAGGTCAGTATAGATGGACTAATAGACCAAGTCCCACACACTGCTAGAAGCCCAAATATTTTTTCAGAGCTAGATGCAGAAAAAAATTATTTTTAATTTGCAACCTGATGGAGGTCAGTATAGATGGACTAATAGACCAAGTCCCACACACTGCTAGAAGCCCAAATATTTTTTCAGAGCTAGATGCAGAAAAAAATTATTTTTAATTTGCAACCTGATGGAGGTCAGTATAGATGGACTAATAGAACAAGTCCCACACACCGCTAGAAGCCCAACTATTTTTTCAGAGCTAGATGCAGAAAAAAATTATATTCAATTTGCAACCTGCTGGAGGTCAGTATAGAAGGACTAATAGACCAAGTCCCACACACTGCTAGAAGCCCAAATATTTTTTCAGAGCTAGATGCAGAAAAAAATTATATTCAGTTTGCAACCTGATGGAGGTCAGTATAGATGGACTAATAGAATGATGCTATGCCCAAAAGATTTTACTTCACTAGGTGCAGTAAAAAAATTGGTATTCTATACACAGGTGTTATATCTTGCAACACAGATAGGCTACTCCACTGACTAACACACTCTGCAATAGGCCAAAAAGGATTAGCTTTGCTAGATTCAGCCAAATGCTGTGAAAAAAACTTGCACAGCACTGGCACAGACCTGCCTGGCAAAAACTGATAGGAACTGATGTAACCTAGTCCTGAAAAGGACTCCAATTACAATTAGTCTTTACTCCCACAATCTATCTATTTAAGAGCACAGACCTCCCTGATAAAAGTCGTAGGAAATGCTGTAACCTAGTCCTTAAAAGGACTGCAATCACAACTATTCCCTACTCCCAAGCTATCTGTAGATTTGTGCGAAAATTGGCTTGAAATTAACAAGGTATAGCGCACACAGCAACAGCGGTGCCGTCTAACACGCAGCTGCAGCAGTGAGAAAATGGTGGCGACAGGGAAAATGGCTTGGTCTTATAGGGCAAGGACATGTGACATACACTGCCAATCACACATGCCCTTGCTTGTGTGAAAAAAAGCACTTCGCTCCGTGTGTGCGCTGCTGATAGGCTGACAGATTGCACCTCCCCACTGCAAATGCGGGAAAGAGAAAAAAAAATGGAGATCTTCATTGTTCCTGCAGAGATCCATCCCCTGCCCCTCCCCCCGCCCCGCTGTACACTCAAACTGCGTATTAACATTAATTTTCATCATTACTGAGAAAAAATCCAGTTATGATTTTGGTGCACGAACAGTTATCGAACATAACCTCGAACAGCCGAATTTTTCTCAAATTGTTCGTGTTCGCCGAACGGCTCGAACACCGCCCAAAACAGCTCGAATTTGAGATTGGCGAACAGTTCGAGTAGAACAACGCTCATCTCTATCGCTGACATGCCGAAACAGCAGAAACCCCCACAAGTGACCCCATTTTGTAAACTTTACCTCTCAAGGAATTCATCTAGGGAAGTAGTGAGCATTTTTTAATTTTTAAACTTATACCATTGGACAGTGAAAAAAGCATAATTATATTTTTACCACAAAAAAATGTTTTACCCTCAGATTTTACATTTTCACACAGGGCAATGGGTAAAAATGGTGCTGAAATGTGTCACACAATTTCTTCTAAACATGGCAATACCCCATATGTGGCTGTATCGTACCGCTTAGCCATACGGCAAGATCTGGGAGGGACAGAGTGCTATTTGACAATTGGAGAATAAATTATTGTAGAATAGGCATTTGGATTTGGGAGCACAAAATTTTCTGAATTTCTTTTGGGGGGCAAGGACCATTTTGCTTTTCCAGAGCCTTTCTGCTACCAGTAACTTGGAAGTCCCTTATATTTTTAACAGATGACGGACCTGAGTGGGGACTAGCTTTTTTTGAGGACTGAGTTGAAGCTTTTATTGGGAACATTTTACGTAACATTTATCCGGCGCTCGAGGCTGAGCACTTACATCGGGGTTTCCATCTAAATTTCCAAGTGATGTAATTCAGATGAAACCGCTGCAGGATCCATTCACTGTAATGAGGCAGCAGAGTTACTCTGGACTCCGTCTGGCGGTGTCCTTTTCTTCAGAAGTGCACAAAACTGTGGCCAACCGCACTTTTATGCACGCCTAAAACAAATGACACCGTGGGATCACAGGCCAGATGGCATCCACAGTGGCTTATATCTGCCTCATTACAGGGAATCTTCCGTCATGGGTTCCGGCTGAATCACATATTTCAGAGATTTACACGGAAACTCTGGTGTAAGTGCTCAGCGCAGAGCGCAGGATAAATGTGGGCAGAGCCTTACTGCGATCTTTGGGAGACATAATAAACAAATCAGTAGCAGGTGAAGAATTGGTTTTATTTATTTTTTACGCCGTTCCTTGTGCGGTATTAGTGATGAGATTACTTTATTCTTCGGGTCGGTGCGATTACAGAGATACCAGATTTATATTGGGTTTTTATGATTGACAGCTGTCACACACTAAAAGACGCTTTTTTTTTGCAAAATCTAGTTTTTGCATCGCCATATTTTGAGAGCTATAATTTTTCCATATTTCAGCCGACAGAGTCATGTGATGGCTTGTTTTTTGCAGGACGAGTTGACATTTTTATTGGTACCATTTTTGGGTACGTGAAATTTTTTGATCGCTTTCTATTCCGTTTTTTGGGAGGTAAAATTAACAAAAACCAACAATTCAGGAATTGTTTTTTGAGTTTTTTTTTTATGCCGTTCTGCGTGTGGTAAAAGTGATCAGGCAGCATTATTCTTTGGGTCAGTACGTTTACAGAGATACTACACTTACTGTATATTTTTTTATGTTTTGGCGCTTTTACACAATAAAACAATTTTATAGAAAAAATAATTTTTTTGCATTGCTTTATTCTGAGCGCTATAACTTTTTTATTTTTTGGCTGATGGAGCTGTATGGCAGCTTTTTTTTTGCCGAACAAGATGACGTTTTCAGCGGTACCATTTTTATTTCCATTTTGCTTTTTGATCGCATTTTTTTCCACTTTTTGTTTGGCGATATGATGAAAAAGCATATTTTTTTTGCTCCGTTTTTTATTTATTTTTGTTACGGTGTGCACAGAAGGAGTTAATTAGTATGACAGTTTTATAGATCGGGTTGTTTCGGATGCGGCAATACCAAATATGTGTACTTTTTTTGGTTTTGCATAAATATACGGATTTATTGGTTTAATATTTTATTTATTTATTTTTATTTATTTTGTGATTTTTTTTAACAGTTTAAAAACATTTTTTTTTACATTTTTACTTAGTCCCTGTATGGGACATTAATTTTTATTTTTCTAATCACTGATCTTATCCAATGTAATAGACATGTATTACATTGGATGAGATCTTTGCTGACTGTTTCACAGTCAGTGTGTCCTGCCAGGCTTCAGCTGCAGGTTGAGCCTAGCAGGACACCATATATGGCAGATCTGGAGGTGGTCCTGTGACCTCCAGCTGCCATAGCAACGCCAGGTCATGGAAGGTATCAGGGGTCGTCGGAGAGGTAAGTAAGACGACCCCCTCTCCTCTGTCTATTTTCTATATGCCGCGATCATTATATATCGCGGCATATAGAACATAGCAAAGGGTTAACATCATTGGGACCTGATCCAATCAGGTCCCGATGATGTCCCCTGTCAGAGCTAACGCTCTGCACCGGAATCGCAGCACTTGCAGGACCCTGGGGGTCCTGAGCGCTGCGGGACCACCCACCGTTTTTAAACGTCGGCGCTGCACAGAGCCCAGGCAGCGTGGACGTTTATCTACAGTGGGCGGTCGGGAACCGGTTAAACAAAAAAAAAAACTATACGTTTTTTATATATGTTTGGTATTTGCGTACTCTTACTGACCTGGAGAATCATATTGCCAGGTCAGTTTTCCTATATAGTGAACATTGTAATTACATTTTTTTAAAAAATTGCGGAATTGCACTTTTTTTGCAATTTCATCGTACTTGGAATTTTTTTTCCCACTTTCCAGTGCATCACATGATAAAATGAACAGCGTCATTCAAAAGTACAACTCGTACATATAGCTATGGGGACGGAAATATAAAAAAAATTATGGCTCTTGGAAAAAGGGGAGGAAAAATAAATGAAAAGGTAAAATGGTGATGAATACAATCCTAGGAAACCTCAGAGTGTTACACTGCAATTCACGGAGAATCGATAGCTGCAAATAATTTATTTTTCAAATATTCTACGAAGCTGGCGAATTTGAACTTCAAAAGATCTCTAGTACTGTCCCTTTAAGGATAGTCCTTCATCACTTTACATGAATATTTCTGTGGAATAACCTTTCTAAAAGACACCTTACAACGTGTTCCCATTCATTAGCATCATTCTAGATCCCCGGCCTGAGATATCTGTGTTTACAGCCAAATCCTTACAACAAACAGCGCTCCCCTGTGTGTTCTGTAGCCGGTGCCCGTGGCACAGCATTCATATGTTCATTATACACACATAGATAGACAGCTGTTGGTTACCCTGCCAGCAGGACGTGCCAGTATCACAGGTCCATGAACTTGTCAGTACGCTGCAATTTGATGCAATCATCGGGCATATTTGGCATTGGACAATTTCACCTCCTAATTTAATACATGTGTTTATGAAAAAGTAAAATGCGGCGGCACCCGAAGGCCTCCAACTGCATCAAAGTTAAAGCACTTTTTACGGTAACTTGCCTCCTCAATGACTTCCTCTCTTGTACTGTTAACTGTACGCAAAGCCAAACAATCTCTATGAGTCCTCATCTCTACAGGTTGATCTTCCAGGTTTAGATAAGTTGGATAAATGGATTATCAAACATCTAGGCATCGAAACCTTTCCATAGACACAAGAGTCCAGTTGACCATCTCATGGACATCAGGTCGGGTCAATATTCCTAAATTCAACATTGTTCTCCAAGATTTCCTTTGTATTTTATAAATTCCCATCTATAGAATATCCTCAAATCTTGTTTTTTTGGGGGTCCTGAATAGTGTTGAGCCACCCCCGTAGTGTTCGAGTTTGGTTCGGTTCGTCGAACACCCGTGTGTTCGCCGAACTGTTCGTCGAACTGTTCGTTGAACACCTTCGAACGCCGTTAAAAACAATGGCAGGCAAACAAAAACACATAGAAACACATAGAAAACACCTTCAAAGGTGTCCAAAAGCTGATAAACTGCTCAGAAGACATAACTAACACATGGAAAAGTGACAAGTACATATAGTCATGCGAAAATAAAAGAGGTGGAGGAGTAAAAGGAGGGGGAGACACAGATATAGGCATGTCATGCCCTTCTAAAATCCAAAAAGTGAGAAGCCGACACGGCCAGTCCGCTCCTGCCTGTGCCACCTCCGTGTCGCCGGGTTTGTGCCAGAGCCGCGGTGAACCCTGACGGCCAGCCCCCCTCTCCCAATACTGGTGCCTGTCCGCTGGTGGGTCGAGCGAGCCCCCCTGTGGTGGAGGCAGCTCTAAGCTTTTTAATTTAAATTGTCTCTCTAATTTGAATGAATACACTTTAAATCCATTTACAAGGATCTATTGGAGGGCAAGTCTCATGCCAGCAGCCGCGTAATTCCAGCTCCAGTAGCGTCCACTAAAGCTGCTGCAGTTAAAAAGCTTTTATAAGGATCGAGCTCGGCTGTCCACCGCAAGGCATCCTAATGCCAGTCCCAGCCCCTATGCCTTGGGGTGCCTCCTGATGCTCTTCACTAAGTATCCCATGGTCCCGAATCATTTCCTTTGAAAAAATTAAGTGTCTAAACTACAGGTGGTGTAGCTTGCTTAACAGCCGGGATAATCCGCTGACTAGCAGACACTGCTACTAGGCACAAAGTATTTCCTGGGCTAGATGCAGTTAAAAATTTGTAATTAGATACTCTCGTTGGATGCTGAGAAAGCATTCCATAGAGTCTCCTGGCACGCCATATATGATTCTCTTAAAAAGCTTGGGGTAGGGGTCTAGGGGACCCTTTTATAGCCAAAATCACGGCCCTGTATCGCAATACGTCACCTAGGCTGAAGATGAATGGAACTGTAGCATCCTGAGGGCTCGGTTGCTACAGACGTATTGCACCTCACCCAGAGGTGTGATATCTCACTCTCAGGTAAGGATGGAGTGTGGATCAGGACCCGACACCTGCATGCATTACACCACATTGCCGTGGGGCAGGGCGACCAATATGCCCCTGAGATGGGCACGACAGTCCTGTCCTTGGCTGGAGTGGGGGGAGGGAACACTGAGGAAGGGGAACCCTGTAGTGCAGGAGCAGGGAGGAAGCAGTTCCTGGGTGCATTGAGAAGGGAGTATAAAAGGTGGGCACCATCTTAGTTCAGTGCAGAGAAGTCTGAGCAGAAGTGGCAGGGAGCAGGGGCTCTGCATGAGCTCTGCTCCGGAGGCGGGCCTAGTAACAGAGGCCCAGGCCTGGAAGAGGGAGAAGGAAGGAAGAGGAGCGGAGAAGGCTCCAGGAACGAGGAATGAAGGGATCCCAGGGGTGCGGACGGGCGAGTCGCCACCGCACGCCCGAATCCACCTGCGTGGAGGGGTCAGGCCAAAGGGGGAGACCGGTCCCCGAACTAGTGGAGGCAGGAAACGACCCTCAGCTAGAAACCGGAGGCTCTGACATTTTATGTGGCGCAGCCCCTCGCTACACCCGCTAGGAAGGCACCACATAGGGTCAGGGAAACTGGCGCCAAGTTTACCAAGAGGAGGCCCGAGGCAGCCGGACAGAAGTGTTGGTAAGAAAGGCCAGACAAAGGACACACAAAGGGGGTCCTGTGAAGTGCTCCAAAGTTATCTGGGAGTTGTCTGAGCCCCTCACCTGGTGAGCACAGTACGACGTGGGCAGCCGTTACCTGCAGACGTGGTCTGGATAATAAGAACTGTGAGTAAAGGCCCTGGACTGCATCACTGACTCCGTGTCGTTACTGCTGCTGCCCTGCACCATCACCTCCATCCTCCGCATACACTGCCCTGAGGCTATACTCCTCCCGTGGGGAGTTATGCTACGCTCTGCTGCACCCACAACACCAGCCTCAGCGGTCTGCCCTGTAGCAGCGGTTCACTCTGACCGCAATCCACGGGTGGCGTAGTCGGACATTTAAACATCAAAACCACATAAATAGTTCCGCCACTGGTTTGACCGCCCTGAGCCACGGAACCGGGTCGCCGCCACGAAGACTACAACCACCAGCATCCACCAAAAAGGGTCCGGCTCCGGGTGTCCCAAGGCCCAGGGGGTGCGTCAGAACATTTTCATCACCTTTCACAATCACCAATGGGACAAGGCAGGGATGTCCTCTGTCCCCTCTCTTATACATCCTAGTGACGGAGCACCTGCTCTCATCAATTCGCCATAACCCCAATATTAGGTGGATTGAGGTGGGAGGCACCGAGTACAAGTGCTCTCTATTTGCTGATGATGTCCTAGTATATATCACTCAATCACATATATCCATCCCTGCTGTTATGGCTGAAATAGATCACTTTGTTACATGGTAAAATTTTAAAATCAATGCAGCGAAGTCTGAGGCCCTCGATGTCTCCCTCCCCAAATCCATATAGGATTCCATCCAGTCCAACTTTCCCTTTGCCTGTCCCTCACAGGGTATCAAATACTTAGGAATTCCTATTCATAGAGACCTCTCCCATCTATGTTATCTTAATTTTGGGCCCTTTATTGAACAACTCCATACAGACCACGGTTGGCAAGTTAGAACTGTAAGATTCACTACGTGAACCGCTGGTGTTTTGTGGAAAAGCACATGTACACTGCGTTCCAAATTATTATGCAAAAAGTGTTTAGGAGTGATAAGGGAAGAATTTGTTTGTTTGTCAGTTAAACTCATTGATGGTGATGTGTGTCAGGGCTCTTTATATCACTGTAAGCAATTGCAGACACCTGTGCTAATTAGTTTGGCAGGTGTGTCCAATGAAAGGCAAGACTACTTAAGAAGGCTCTCTCACATTATTAAGCAGCCTACATTTTCTGCCAAAATGGGAAAGAAAAAGGATGTGTCGGCTGCTGAGAAGCAACAAATTGTGGAGTGTTTAGGTCAAGGCATGACTACAATCAACATTGTGCGATGATCAGGATGAAGTGTCTTGGCAATCAAGAAGTATGTAGCTGATTCACAGTACACACGTGTGCGTGCTGATAAGGGCAAATTGAGGACTCTTTCCTACAGGCAATTACGTCAGGTTGAAAGAGCAGCGGCCAAAAAGCCTTGTCATAGCAGCAGACAAGTTTTTGAAGCTGCTTGTGCCTCCAACGTCCCCCGAACAACAAGATGCAGGGTCCTTCAGAGGTTTGCAGCTGTGCATACGCCATCCTGTCGACCTCCTCTATCCACTTCACACAAGCAGAAACGGCTCCAGTGGGCCAAACATTACATGAAGACTGATTTCAAAACAGTTTTGTTCACGGATGAGTGCCGTGCAGCGCTCGATGGTCCAGATGGATGGAGTGGAGGATGGCTGGTTGATGGACACCCCACGCAAACACGGCTACAGCGCCAACAAGGAGGAGGTGGAGTAATGTTTTGGGCTGGAATCATGGGGAGAGAGATTGTCGGCCCCTTTAGGATCCCTGAAGGCGCTAAAGATGAACTCCATAATGTATGTGGATTTTCTCAAACAGCACTTCCTGCCATGGTTCAAGAAGAAGAACCGTGTATTTCACAGCAAGATCATTTTTCTGCATGATAATGCACCATCTCATGCTGCACATAAAACATCTGCATCTCTGGCTGATATGGGCATAAAAGGGGACAAACTTATGGTGTGACCCCCATGCTCCCCTGACCTCTACCCCATTCAGAACCTTTGGAGCATCATTAAAAGGAGTGTCTATGATGGCGGGAGGCAGTTCACATCTAAGCAACAGCTCTGGGAGGGTATTCTGTCCTCATGCAAAACAATTGAAGCAGAAACCATCCAAAACCTGACAAATTCAATGGACGAGAGAGTTCAGAAGCTCCTTTCGAACAAGGGGTCCTATGTGAAAATGTAACATCACCTAGAATAAAGTTTTGAGTTGAAAACTGTTTGATTTCAGTTTCTAACAACCTGCTAATGCTTATAATTTCAAAAATGACCATTTTTTTGGTCTTTATTAAAATGAAAAGGTTGATCGAAAAGTTTGGGGGATCTAAGAGTGTGGCAACCCAGTAGTCATGATTACTTCGAATTCTGACAATATGAGGGTCATGCTGCAGGTAGTGCAGCAAGAAGGCACTTATGTGTCTTGCGCATCTCGGAGCCCCAAAATTATTTTCCGGGCTAGATGCAGCTAAAAATTATTTTTAATTTTAAATCTGGTGAAGCTTTAGTATAGATGGCCTAATAGGATCAGTGCTGCACACTGCTACAAAGCCCAAATAATTTTCCAGTCAAGATACAGATAAACATGATTAGTAATTTGAAAGCTTAAAACGGTTGGTAGGGTGATTTTAACCAATCATCAAGCTTTTACTCTCCCCAGGATGACACAGGGGTAGAAAAGTCGTTTCGGATCCATGATTTGTTCATCTTTATGAACGTGAGTCTGTCTACATTATCAGTGGAGAGCCGCGTGCGCTTATCTGTCAGCACACCACCAGCAGCGCTGAACACACGTTCAGACAGAACGCTGGCTGCGGGGCATGACAAGATCTCCAAGGCGTAAGTGGCTAGCTCCGGCCATTTATCCAGATTGGAAGCCCAAAAAGAGCAAGGGTCCAGTGACACAGTCGTGGCTTCAATGTTTACTTGGAGATACTCCTGTACCATCGTCTCTAGGCGTTGACTATGTGTCAGACTTCTTGTCTCCTGTGGCCTTGCAAAGGATGGGCTAAAAAAGTGGTGAAATGATTCCGCAAAATTGATGTTACCAGCAGATACTGTGGTTCTGTTACGGTTTGAGTGCTGAACACTTGATGGTCCCACGGTTGGCAAGTTGGAACTGTGAGATTCACTACGTGCACCACTGGTATTTTGTGGAAAAGCACATGTAAGATTCTGCAACAGTCTCTGCTGATACTCCTGCATGCGTGCATCCCTTTCTATGGCAGGAATAATTTCTGCAAATTTACTTTTGTACCGGGGATCTAACAGTGTGGCAACCCAGTAGTCAGGATTATTTCTAATTCTCACAATTCGAGGGTCATGTTGCAGGTAGTGCAGCAAGAAGGCACTCATGTGTGTTGCGCATCCAGGAGCACCAAGTCCCTGTTGTGTTGGTGGCGAGGTAACAATCATGCTTCCTTCCTCTGTCCTCTCCCCCCAACCTCGCACAACAGAAATGTGATCAAGGTCTCCCTCATCTGATGAGTCTTCCATCAGTTCGTCCTCCACTTCTTCCTGGGCTCCTGCACCTTCCTCACTAGTTTGGCTGCTACCATGCGCCCTGGTAAAACCATCTCCCCCACCCTCACATGCCTGCCGCCTTGGTGCTGCCGACCGTCTGGACCTTGCAGATGTTAGCCCTTCCGCATACAACTCCTCCTCCTCTACTTCCTCCACCTCCTCTTGTGCCACCACCTGACTCCGAATTCTGTTTAACATGTGCTCCAGCATGTAAATCACCGGAATAGTCATGCTGATAATGGCATCGTCAGCACTAAACATCTTCGTCGCCATTTCAAAACTGTGCAGAAGGGTGCATAGGTCCCTGATCTGAGACCACTCCTCCAGCGTGATTTGCCCCACCTCTGAATCTCGTTGGCCCAGGCTATACGTCAGAACGTATTGCACCAGGGCTTGTCGGTGCTGCCACAGTCGCTGCAACATGTGCAGAGTTGAATTCCACCGGGTAGGCACATCGCATTTTAGCCGGTGAAGTGGCAGGCCCAACGACTTCTGTAGAGATGTAAGTCGCTGAGCTGCGGGATGCGAACGGCGGAAGTGAGCACACAGCGACCGTGCCCTCTGCAGAAGGCCATCTAGTCTGGGATAGTGGGCTAAAAATTGCTGGACAACCAGGTTCAACACGTGAGCCATACAAGGCACGTGTGTGACATTGCCCCGGCGAAGGGCCGCACCCAGGTTTGCAGCATTGTCGCACACGGCCTTCCCTGGTTTCAGGTCCAGTGGAGACAACCATTCATGAAATTGGTTCTCCAGAGCTGACCACAACTCCTCAGCTGTGTGACTCACATTTCCCAGACATTTCAATGTAAAAACCGCCTGATGACGTTGAGCCCTACTGCCAGCATAGTAAGGAGGTGTGCAGGATCCCTTCTGCGCAGTTAGAAAGCTTGTAGCATGACCAGACAGGCTTTGGGTGCAGGTGGAAGACCGAGAGGAGGTTGAGGAGGCAGAAGCAGTGGAGGAACTTTGACATAAAGAGGATTGACGCACAACTCGTGGGGACGGCAAGACTTGGACAGCAGCCCCTTGTCCTGCTGTCACCATAGTTACCCAGTGCCCAGTCAGCGACATGTAACGCCCCTGTCCATGCCTACTCGTCCAAGTGTCTGTGGTGAAATGCACCCTGTCACACACAGAGTTTCTCAAAGAAGCGGTGATGTTGTGTGCGACATGCTGGTGGAGCGCAGACACACCTTTCTTTGAGAAGTAGTGCTGACTGGGCATCTGGTACTGGGGCACTGCGACGGACATAAGGTCTCGAAAATCCTCTGTGTCCACCAGGCGGAAAGGCAGCATTTCTGTAGCCAAGAGCTTGCAGATGGTGAAATTCAACCTCTTAGCTTTCTCATGGCTAGGAGGAAATGGTCTTTTACTTGTCCACATCTGAGGGACCGAGGGCTGGCTATTGTGCTTAGACGGGGTTGATAAGGGTGTCCCCGGCAAACTGCCGGTCTGTGAGGAAGATGCAGGCGGACATGTTAGGTTGCCTTGATCCAAAGGTGGTGCTATCGATGTCGGACAGCGCTCAACACCAGCTGGTGTTCCCACCTCCAAAGACAATGATGACCTGCCAATCACGCTGGCTGTTGCGGGTAAAGAGGTGGCAGGTCTGCGCCCCAAAACAGGTGTGACTGCTGTCCCCCCAGTCACAGAGGATGAAGAGGCCGCGGATGCACAAGATATGGCAGACGGTGGTTGGCCCGGCCGGCTAGGCCGCATTGTAGCACACTGAGCTTCCCACTGCAACTTATGCTTCATGTCCATGTGCCGGTTCATGCATGAAGTACTCAAACTCTGTATTTTTTGGCCTCTACTTAGCTTTTGCTGACAAATGTTACAGATAACACGAGTTGGGTCATCTTTATCGATCTGAAAAAATGCCCAGGCTATGCAAGGCTTAGCACCCATGCGACCTGAAGAGCCACCACGACTTGTGGTGAGAGGCAGAGTTGTGTTTGAGGATGCAGTTGTTGACGTGCTTCCAGTACTACGTCTCTGTCCAGGAAGGCGCAACCTGACCTCGTCGTCACTAGCATCTTCCTCCACCTCCTCTGCTGACCTCATCTCTTGGCTGACTGTGGGTTGACAGTAAGTGGGATCTCCGACCTCATCATCATCACCCTGTGCGTTATCACACCCGTCGTCCTCAGAGCCAACCTGTTCCTGCCCTGACAAAAAACTAAAGTTGTCGCTCCAATCAGGTATTTGAGTCTTATCATCGTCTTCCTCATTGTCTCCACCAACAGGAGTTACAGTTTGGGAATGAGGGTCTACATTATGGTCAGAACCTTCTGCGTCTGGTCCTGGATCCGACTCATAAAGATTCTGGGCGTCAGTGCAGATCATTTCCTCGTCTGGATTCACAGAAGCGCTGGAGTCGACCTCTGATTCCCAGGCTATAGTATGAGTAAACAGCTCTGCAGACTCAACCATCTGTTCTACCTCATACTCAGACGGGCAGCTGGAGATTTGGGAGCTGTGAGGAAGCAAGTGCGATTTGGGTGACACCTTTGAGGACTGGAGTATTTGTGATGTTGAAGTTGATGTGGAGGAGAGCCCACTTAAAGGAGCACTTGATATCCGTTGAAGCACCTGCTGTTTTTGTGCCTCATCTGGAATTTGTAGCGATTGGCGTGGCCGTAAGAAAGGGATCTTATCACATTGTCCGCTAAAAGAAGTAGACATTTTAGTTTGGCTGGAAGATGGTCTTTCTTCTGCAGATGTTACTGTTGCTTTAACACCTACCCCACGGACACAACCTTTTTTCCCCTTCCCAACACGCCTATTCCCCTTTCCACCAGCAGCAGGCCTTTTTCCACTTATTTTGGTGGTTAACTAATTCACAACTCTGGAGTTGTTTGCACAAAAAAACAATGGATGGTAACCGAGCAGAGCTGAGTGGCCAAACTGTGGTATTAGGCCAAAACTATTGGCTGGGTTAGATGCAGAAAAAAATTATATTCAGTTTGCAACCTGATGGAGGTCAGTATAGATGGATTAATAGAACAAGTCCCACACACAGCTAGAAGCCCAATATTTTTTCAGAGCTAGATGCAGAAAAAAATTATATTCAGTTTGCAACCTGATGGAGGTCAGTATAGATGGATTAATAGAACAAGACCCACACACAGCTAGAAGCCCAATATTTTTTCAGAGTTAGATGCAGAAAAAAATTATATTCAGTTTGCAACCTGATGGAGGTCAGTATAGATGGACTAATACAACAAGTCCCACACACAGCTAGAAGCCCAATATTTTTTCAGAGGTAGATGCAGAAAAAAATATATTCAGTTTGCAACCTGATGGAGGTCAGTATAGGTGGACTAATAGAACAAGTCCCACACACTGCTAGAAGGCCAAAAATTTTTACAGAGCTAGATGCAGAAAAAAATTATATTCAGTTTGCAACCTGATGGAGGTCAGTATAGATGGATTAATAGAACAAGACCCACACACAGCTAGAAGCCCAATATTTTTTCAGAGCTAGATGCAGAAAAAAATTATATTTAGTTTGCAACCTGATGGAGGTCAGTATAGATGGATTAATAGAACAAGACCCACACACAGCTAGAAGCCCAATATTTTTTCAGAGCTAGATGCAGAAAAAAATTAGATTCAGTTTGCAACCTGATGGAGGTCAGTATAGATGGACTAATAGAATGATGCTATGCCCAAAAGATTTTACTTCACTAGGTGCAGTAAAAAAATTGGTATTCTATACACAGGTGGTATATCTTGCAACACAGATAGGCTACTCCACTGACTAACACACTCTGCAATAGGCCAAAAAGGATTAGCTTTGCTAGATTCAGCCAAATGCTGTGAAAAAAACTTGCACAGCACTGGCACAGGCCTGCCTGGCAAAAACTGATAGGAACTGATGTAACCTAGTCCTGAAAAGGACTCCAATTACAATTAGTCTTTACTCCCACAACCTATCTATTTAAGAGCACAGACCTGCCTGATAAAAGTCGTAGGAAATGCTGTAACCTAGTCCTTAAAAGGACTGCAATCACAACTATTCCCTACTCCCAAGCTATCTGTATATTTGTGCGAAAATTGGCTTGAAATTAACAAGGTATAGCGCACACAGCAACAGCGGTGCCGTCTAACACGCAGCTGCAGCAGTGAGAAAATGGTGGCGACGGGGAAAATGGCTTGGTCTTATAGGGCAAGGACATGTGACATACACTGCCAATGACACATGCCCTTGCTTGTGTGAAAAAAAGCACTTCGCTCCGTGTGTGCGCTGCTGATAGGCTGACAGATTGCACCTCCCCACTGTAAATGCGGGAAAGAGAAAAAAAAATGGAGATCTTCATTGTTCCTGCAGAGATCCATCCCCTGCCCCTCCCCCCACCCCGCTGTACAGTCAAACTGCGTATTAACATTAATTTTCATCATTACTGAGAAAAAATCCAGTTATGATTTTGGTGCACGAACAGTTATCGAACATAACCTCGAACAGCCGAATTTTTCTCAAATTGTTTGTGTTCGCCGAACGGCTCGAACACCGCCCAAAACAGCTCGAATTTGAGATTGGCGAACAGTTCGAGTAGAACAACGCTCATCTCTAGTCCTGAACACAGAAGTTCGGAAGCATTGCTCTACAAGACTGCCAAAGACTCACCAATGACATCATGAAGCAATGCTGACCTACAACATTAATTGCATCCATATTGTGTCATATGATTGTGTCACATTGTGCCACATCACTTTCCATCTAAGGGATATCCTCAAATCTTGAATCGTTGAGGGTCCTAAGTACAGAAATGGAGAAATACTGCTGTACAAGATTGCCAATGGACTGCAACATAGATGCGAGACTGACTGATGACCTCATCAAGCGATGCTGACCTATTACATTAATTGCATCCATTTTGTGCCTCATTACTTGCCACAAATAGGATATCCTCAAATCTTGACCTGTTGGGAGTACTGAACATGTAAATGGGGAATCACTGCTCTACAAGACTGCCACATGGGCTGCTACCTAGATGCAAGACTCAACGATGACATCATCAGGCTCTGCTGACCTACTACATTCATTTTTTGCCTATATTTTATTTTATTATTTATCATTTAGAAAATATTGTAAAATCTTAACCTGTTGTTTTTTTATGAGAACTGTACTGGGAAAAATTGCTGTACAAGACCACCACATGGACTGCAATAGAGATGTAAGGCTGGTGTCCTTGCCAATCACATCACCAATCAATAATGACCTGCTACATTAATGGCATGTCTATATTGTGACCCATTATTTGCCATTTCTGGGATATCCTAAAAAGATGACCTGTTGGAGGTAGTTTGGAACTAGAGTGGAGAAACACGGCTTAACAAGGCACATGAACTGCTACATAGATGTGAGACTGGTGTCTTTATGGATGACTTCATCCACCAGAGCTGACCTACTACATTGATGGCATGTCTACATTGTGTCCCATTATTTGCCATCTCTAGGATATCCTCAAATCATGATGCCACGGGGATACCACGACGTAGAGGGGCCAGAAGATCACAGCGTCTGGTCACATGAAATCCTGCACTGATTAGAGCTGCTTCATCATCCTATTAAACAGTACAGGTTTTCCTTGCTCTGTCATTGCAAGGGTTAATCAGTTCAGTTGATCTCCTGAAGCTCTCCATCCTTGATTAACACAGATAAGAAGAATTTGTGGATAATCTGCGCTGCTGGTATCCTGATGCTTTTCTTGTCCTGATGAAGAAGTTTGTAGTACTGCAAAACGCGTTGACTAAATAAAGAAAAACCGCATGTACTTACGGTCTGGAGTTGGATTTATTATATGGGATACGAGCAGCGCAGATTATCTGCAAATTCTTCTTATCTGTGTTTTCCTGGTCTGATGATCCGTTGGACCTGAAGCAGCTGGATTTATAAGTAATTGAATTGTTGTGTATACACAACTAAATCAGGTTAGTATAACCTTATTTAAACACCTTTATCTCCCTTGGATAAAACCCTATTGTGTTGTCTTTTTCCTCCTAGTTTTATTCTGTTACTCCATCCTGGATTGTCTCAGCTGTTCTGTGTTGTCCATTCGCCTCTGGTATATATGCTCACCACTGGCACTTGGGAGTTGCCAGTGATAGTTCTTACTTCCTGGTTAGGTGTTGGAGGAGAAATTCAGTGTTTGTAATTGGCGGCTGGAGAGTTGTTCAACAGATTTCTGCGAGGAGTTAGTTTGCATGCTTATCCTCATACTCTCCTATTTGGTTTCTCCTATGTATCCCTTCCCTGTGTTCCACTCTGTTGTTTTGTGAGTATATTTGTATGATTGGAGTTTTTTTTCATCCTTGTCTGTCTTCCCTTGGCTGTCTGGTTAGTGTAATCCTATACACTTCAGCCTTACACCTCCCTGGGTGGGGGAGGGAACATATAAGGTTTAAGATAGGAGAATAGCAAGGTATGTGACCCTGGCGTCTCCACCTTTCTCGGTAATCCGGGAACAAGGATAGATTAGGGTGCCCACTAGTTCAAGGGATCAGGTAGGCGCCCACTGTCCCTAGTCATTACGTGACACATGACCTGTTGTAGTAGAGAAACATGGCTCTGCATAACTCATGGGCTGCTACATTAATGCAAGACTGGTGTCCTTTTCAGTGACATCATCAGTCAGTGCTGACCTGTTACATTGATGACATGCCTATCTTGTGTCCCATAATTTGCCATCTCTGAGATATCCTCAAATCATGACCTGTTGGAAGTAGTTGAGCACTGTAGTGGAGAAACCAAGCTTTATACAACGTATGGACTGTTCTATAGATTCTATAGATGCAAGGCTGGTGTCTTCACTTATGATATCATCAGGCTGCTTCATGCTATGACATCACCATACAATGGCTACTCTTCTTTGGTACCAATATACAAGAAGACACTATTGGACGGCACTGTAACTAATTGCAGTTTGCACAGTGCCATGCCACAGAGATCATGTAATTATGGCAACTCCACTCAGGCTTTGTTTCGCCATCTACAAATTAACTATGATGAAGAAGTAAGCCGGCTTAGCCACTGAAATTTTTTTAAAAAGTAAGTTGAATCCATAGTCACTAAAAAAATATTAAAACAACTCTTTTTTTCTAGCTGAATTATCCCATTAGCGCCCAGGAAAAAGTGTGGAAAAGTGGAATATTGTTACAACACACTGAATGTGGGGCTATGACATTGTTCTCGGCGATTGGAAGAGACACAATATCGGAAATACATTTTTTTTCAACTCAAAAGCTTCTAAAAGATGAAAGATTGCCAAAACAAAAGCTGAAAAATTATTTAAGGGAACTTGTTCCTTTAAAATGTTCCATATTTAATGTACCGGACCAGCAGCATGCTATACAGTATGAGAAGCTGAGGAGATTGATATAAAGGTTTGTTGGAAATGATTCACTATAACTTGTGTTTAATTTATTTTAATCCTCGTCCTGAGCATAAGAGTCCAGTGGGCGGTCCTAAACAGTGATTTGACTCTTCCCCACATTAGTGTGCAGAATGAAAAGGCCCACCCACTGGACTCCTAAACATAAAAATAAATTTAGATCTGAATAAACAAATTACAAGTTACACTGAATCTTCAAAAAACATAGAGGAGACTGAACATTTATTATGATACATTCCCTTTAAGATCAAAGCTCCGCTCACTTTTCAAATTGTGACTGGAATTGGTTGCATAAAAAAGCCAAAAGTTGCCACATTGATTGCCCAACTATTAACTGCGCAAAAAGTTTGCAACATTCCATACAGTTTTACACCAAAATTCTGGTGAAAATTGTTTGAAGAGTAGGCCTCCTTGTATTTTGTTTTTAGTAGCCTCTTAAAAGAGTTGTAGGGGGTCAGAAAAACATGGCCGCCTTCTTTAAGAAACGGGAACTATTGACATTGATGGGGCCGAACTGCAGTGATAGGCTAAACTTGGCGACATGTGTGGTGCTCTTTTCTTTGGAAGATAGCAGCCAGAACTGTGATGATACGTTAAACTACATCTATCTATCCGTCCTTCTATCTATCATCTATCTGTCTATCTATCCGTCCTTCTATCTATCTATAGATAGACTCGGGAAAATAGGTAATATGCTAAAAAACTGCAACTGACCCTTCTGGTTCCTGTACAGACTAGAGATCCTGACTTCGTAGTCCCTAGTGCGTGAGCAGAAATTGTCCTAACCACAGACTAGAAGATGGCAACTTGGACCTAAACTGCTTGAAAGGCCGTCGAGTTGCTTCACATTCCTCCTAAAGAACATGAGGGCAGAGCAGAGTGTGAATTACCTACAAAAGGGAAAGTGTATTGAATAAAGGAAAGATCCCAAAGTGAGTAGAATAAACCACAAAATACAAAATAAAATTGTTAGAACCCTTATGTTTGTTTTTTCCATCTTGTGCTTTGTGGTCACGTGACCATCTGCCTTTATATTCCAGCTCCGCCCTTCTGACTGTGCTGTACTTCAGTGTTTGACTGTTTCTCTAGCCTGGTGCTTCGGTGCCTTTCTCTGTCAAGTTCGCTTGGTCCTCTGGGACCTCTAGTACATTTTTGTCAATTTGTCTTTTTGTGTTCTGCAACAACTTCTCTGTTTTAGGAGGTGTCCCATTTTTGTCCCAGTCCTTAGTTCTTTTAGGGACCCCTTTAATTCTATAGGTCTCCGTTCAGACTAGCCGAGGACTAAGGCGGGTCTGTTCACTAGGAACAGGTAGCCCGCTACATCGTAGGGATTCAGCTTAGTCTTACTGTAGGGACAGCTTTTCCCTATCTTTCCTTAGTACATGTTGCAGATCATAACAAAAATATAAAGTAAGTACTTAGATAATACACCACCCACTTCCTAGAAAGCAACAGAAGATAGGTGCAGAGTAAAGTACAGAAACAGCAAAGAGAAAACCCTTAGCTGGAATTTCCCAGTCTGGCTTCAAACAGGAACAGAATGTCTAAACATCCAATAAACCTATCACCAGCAGGAGAAGAAAGAAACCGGCACTCACAGAGTGGCAGAAAAATATTTATTACCAAAAACAGTGACGTTTCGGTCTAAAAGGACCTTCTTCAGAGACAGGTCTGGTGCTTTTATTTTATTTTTTTCATTTGGAGCCAAGCAGCCATGTTTTTTTTAACCCTGTACTTGCCCTTTTAATGCATACTTTTTTATTTTGCTTTTTAGTGCATCGGATTATATTCTTTTTTTCCGTTCTAAAAGAACGTTGTATTTTCTAAATTAGTGTAGAAATGAAATAAAAGTTGCCTTGTGTCCTCATATCTTAATATTTGATGAAGAGGACGGCTTGTCCATTGGCTGTAATTAGTACATATGGTCCAGCTGTGATGGAAGAGCTGAAGACTTCTAACTTGTTATTAATTAGTCTCATTAAAATGCAAGTACGGCAGCAATGCTAGGTAAACAATGCCGTCTGTCACAGACGTATCACTTGACGGGAAATAATGTAAAGAGCAGACGTGAAGACTTTTGGAGGAGAATTTTTTTCACCTTTTTTTTCTGGAGGCTCGGTAACTACTGGTTAACATTTGACTGACATCAAGGACGGACGCGGAGAGCTGAGAGAGGCAAAGCAATTCCTCTCACATCATTTCGGAATATGCCTACATTAGGTCAAAGGTTGACAGGCAAATGACAGGCGTTCCTCCGCCGCCGCAGTGCCACAGCGGGAGTACGTCAAGTAAAATTTCTCCGGCCCTTTTGCAATTTTTAGTAATTTTTTTTTAACATGTCCACTCTTTTTTCCTTTCCCGTCTCATAAATTGGGAGGAATTGGCATTTTTATGATTAATGTCTGAGCCCATCAACCACATTTCTGTTGTTCTGGAAAGTAGTCTACAAAGTCCCCCAGGCCTATAATGAAACAATGAAGCTCTGATTATACAGCGCATAGGACGGACAACACCTTAGATACATATATATATATATATATATATATATATATATATATATATATAGTGGTCAGGATACCTCGGGGCCGGATCATTCACACACAGCGCCAGTCACCACTGCCGGGATGGTCCTGGGACACATGCATAATGCAGCTCAGTAACAGGGAACATTGTAGAACAAGTCCGCTATTTATTCTCCTCTAATGATCCCTGGGAGGGAGCGCTGCGCTGGCCCTTACCCCAACGTCATAGCAAAACTCTGAAAAGTCTCGTCCGGCGACATTAACAGCAGTGCCGTGAATGTAATATTGTACTAAACTGTTATATTTTTTACTAAATCTATACAATCTATTATCTATCTTCTGTCTATCTATGTATCTATTTGTAAGAGTGGAGAACTGTGCTGTCGCGTTCCTACCCCTGAAGACACCAATCACGTGGTAACATAGCGTGAATAATGTTATGCATCTTATGTATATATATATATATATATATATATATATATATATATATATATATATATATATATATATATATATTGGGATATGGTATAGCATAAGACATAGGTTAGACTTTAGGACATAAGGTAGTGGCTATAGGGTAAGATAGACTTTGGTAAGCATTAGAAGTGTAATATGTTTAATGTATGTAAATGTTATGCATAATGTGTGAAGGTGATCTGTCAGCTATAGACTGTAGGGACAGACATAGTTAAAGTTTGGGACTAGCCCATAGTGGAAGGGGAAAGCCCGAGTAAAAAGTGACTACTTCCTTATAGACGGTGTGATAGGGAGGTTAGATAACCAAGGTCAAGTTGCAGTGGGCTGATAACAAAAGTAAGAATCTATCGTTCAGTGCAGCGGAGGCCTTACAGAAATTCCCTGTGGACATTACTGCAATGTCTGGAGCTCACGGGTACGAAGAGTGCTTTATCCTCTGGCATACAGAGGTAGATGGACGTGGAACCGCTTGTAGAGAAGGTAACAGATCCCAGGTGTACTGCGGAACTGGACGGGAAATCCCTGAGGCTGACGAAATCAGTAAATGTAGAGATAGTCCAGGGGGAATGGATAGTAATGCTGAAAACCAGAAATGAGAAGTGTTGTGACCGATATTACGTGTTACAATCTGATGAACTTTAACTGTCCAGTAAACTTCTGTGTGTTAAAACGAACTGGGTGTCCCCTGAGTTGTGTGTGGCTGCTCCGGAGGTTGGAGGCCTTGAGACAGTGGAGGCCTGAGGCCTACAAGTGAGTGTGACTAGTGTTGAGCGATACCTTCCGATATCAGGAAATATCGTATCGGATTGGATCGGGCCGATACCCAAAAAGTATCGGATATCGCCGATTCCGATACCGGAAACCAATGCAAGTCAATGGGACACAAATATCGGAATGAAAATAAACCCTTTCTTTCCTTGTAGGTTAATTCTACATGAAGTAAAACAACTAAGAATAATGTAGAATGACATGAAAAGCCGGCAATTCATCAGCGGCATACACCGGTACCCGACAATTTACAACAGAAAGAATAGAGCATCACACATAGATTAGATAGATAGAAACATGTCAGTCACATATATATGAAGTACAGTGACAGTGTTGCTTACTGTACTTGTCATTTAGTGTAAAGGATTTATTAAAAAAAATATTAGTGTTTTCGTGCACCGTCTCTTTAAAAAAGCCGGCCGGCAATTCAGCAGCGGTACCCGACAATTTATAACAGAAAGAATAGAGCTTCACACATAGATTAGATAGATAGAAACATGTCAGTCACATATATATGAAGTACAGTGACAGTGTTGCTTACTGTACTTGTCATTTAGTGTAAAGGATTTATTTAAAAAAATAATAGTGTTTTCATGCACCGTCTCTTTAAGAAAGCCGGCTGGCAATTCAGCATCTGTACCCGACAATTTAGAACAGAAAGAATAGAGAATCACACATAGATTAGATAGATAGAAACATGTCAGTCACATATATATGAAGTACAGTGACAGTGTTGATTACTGTACTTGTCATTTAGTGTTAAAATAAAGGATTTATTTAAAAAAAAATTGGCGTGGGGTTCCCCTTAATTTTAGGCTCTAGCGGAGGTTAAGCAGACAGCTGGGGCAAATGTTTGAAGCCTGGGAAGGGGGTAATACCCACGGAGCTTCCCAGGCTACTAATATCAGCCCCCAGCTGAATACCTAGCCTTTACTAGCTATTAAAATGGGGGAACCCCCCAAAAAAAATAACGTGGGGTCCCCCCTAATTTAATAGCTAGCACAGGCTAGGCAGACAGCTGGGGGCTGATATTAATAGCCCAGGAAGGGTGCCATGAATATTGGCCCCCTCCCAGGCTAGAAACACCAGCCGTCAGCCGCCCCAGAAATGGCGCATCCATAGGATGCGCCAATTCTGGCACTTAGCCTCGCTCTTCCACGCTGCCCTGGTGCGGTGGCAGGGGGTAATAGGGTTGGGGTTGATGTCAGCTTATAATGCCAGCTGACATCAAGCCCAGGTTAGTAATGGAGAGGCGTCTATAAGACACCCCCATTACTAACCCCATAGTCAAAGTTAAAAGAAAACACAAACACCCAGAGTAAAGTCCTTTAATTGAAATAAAGACACAATTCTTTATTGTTCTAAATTAAACCATACTTACCATCACGCCCATTCCAGCTGAAGCCAACGATCTCCTGCAATAAAAGAAAAATAATAAAGCAACCTCATCCTTACCTTTCGATGGTTCCCAGGACAGCTCCAGCTCTGCTACATCGAGATGACAGGATGGACCGCAGCAGAACGCTGCCATCCAGCCTGTCATCCCGCGGACACTGAGAAGCGCAGGCATGCTTGCGCTCCTCAGTGTCTCTCTGTGACGTCATCCAGATGAGCCGAGTTCATGTCCAATGAACTCAGCTCACCTCATGCACGTCACTGACAGCGTGGGAAAGTTCTCCTGCACTCAGCGCTTCAGCGTGAGAATTCTCCCACGCTGTCAGTGACATACATGAGGTGAGCTGAGTTCATTGGACATGACCTCGGCTCATCTTTATGCCGTCACAGCCAGACATTGAGGAGCACAAGCATGCCTGTGCTTCTCAGTGTCTGCGGGATGACAGGATGGATGGCAACGTTCTGCTGCGGTCCAGCCTGTCATCTCGATGTAGCAGAGCTGAAGCTGTCGTGGGAGCCATGGAAAGGTAAGGATGAGGTTGCTTTATTATTTTACTTTTATTGCAGGAGATCGTTGGCTTCAGCTGGAATGGGCGTGATGGTAAGTATGGTTTAATTTAGAACAATAAAGAATTGTGTGTTTATTTCAATTAAAGGACTTTTTTCTGGGTGTTTGTGTTTTTTTTAAATACTTTACTAGTAATTCATGGCGGTCATGTCTAATATTGGCGTGACCCCATGAATTTTGGGCTTGGGGCCAGCTGATAATACCAAGCTGGCCTTAACCCCTTTATTACCCAGTGAGCCACCGCACCAGGGCCCTGGATGAGTTGGGTACAGCGCCAGAAGATGGCGCTTCAATGAACGCGCCATTTTCTGGGGCGGCTGCGGACTGCAATTTGCAGCGGGGGTGGCCCAGAAAGCTTGGGTCTCCCTGCGCTGCGGATTCCAGCCCCCAGCTGCATAGTTGTATCTGGCTGGACACAAAAATAGGGCGAAGCCCCAAGCATTTTTTTTTTTAATTATTTCATGAAATTCATGGAATAATTAAGAAAAAAAGGGCTTCCCTATATTGTTGTGTCCGGCCAGGTACAAATAGGCAGCTGGTGGTTGGGGGCAGCCCATTCCTGCCTGCTGTACCTGGCTGGACACAAATATAGGGCGAAGCCCCACGTCAATTTTTTTTTAAATAAATCCTTTATTTTAACACTAAATGACATTTGAGGAGTTAATAAAGATGCAGTCCCTAAATTATTATTTATTTTTTAATTAATTTTTCCCAAAACTTTTGACGTGGGCTTCGCCATATTTTTGTATGCCAGCCAGGTACAGCATCCAGCTTCTATGAACGCGCCATTTTCCGGGGTGGCTGCGGACTGCAATTTTCAGCGGGGGGGGGGGGGGGGGAGAAAGCTTGGGCCTCCCTGCGCTGCAGATTCCATCCCCCAGCTGCCTAGTTGTACCTGGCTGGACACAAAAATAGGGAGAAGCTTCACGTATTTTTTTTTTTTAATTATTTCATGAAATTCATGAAATAATTAAGAAAAAAAGGGCTTCCCTATATTGTTGTGTCCAACCAGGTACAAATAGGCAGCTGGTGGTTGGGGGCAGCCCGTTCCTGCCTGCTGTACCTGGCTGGACACAAATATAGTGCGAAGCCCCACGTCAATTTTTTTTTAATTATTTCATGAAATTCATGGAATAATTAAGAAAAAAAGGGCTTCCCTATATTGTTGTGTCCGGCCAGGTACAAATAGGCAGCTGGTGGTTGGGGGCAGCCCGTTCCTGCCTGCTGTACCTGACTGGACACAAATATAGGGCGAAGCCCCACATAATTTTTTTTTAATTATTTCATGAATTTCCTGAAATAATTAAAAAAAAATTGACGTGGGGCTTCACACTATATTTGTGTCCAGCCAGGTACAGCAGGCAGGAACGGGCTGCCCCCAACCACCAGCTGCCTATTTGTACCTGGCCAGACACAACAATATAGGGAAGCCCTTTTTTTCTTAATTATTCCATGAATTTCATGAAATAATTAAAAAAAAAAAAACGTGGGGCTTCTCCCTATTTTTGTGTCCAGCCAGGTACAACTAGGCAGCTGGGGGATGGAATCTGCAGCGCAGGGAGGCCCAAGCTTTCTGCCCCCCGCTGAAAATTGCAGTCCGCGGCCGCCCCGGAAAATGGCGCGTTCATAGAAGCTGGATGCTGTACCTGGCTGGCATACAAAAATATGGCGAAGCCCACGTCAAAAGTTTTGGGAAAAATTTATTAAAAAATAAATAATAATTTAGGGACTGCATCTTTATTAAGTCCTCAAATGTCATTTAGTGTTAAAATAAAGGATTTATTTTAAAAAAAAATGGCGTGGGATCCCCCATAATTTTAGTCTCTAGCGGAGGTTAAGCAGACGGCTGGGGCAGATGTTTGAAGCCTGAGAAGGGGGTAAAACCCACGGAGCTTCCCAGGCTACTAATATCAGCCCCCAGCTGAATACCTAGCCTTTACTAGCTATTAAAATGGGGGACCCCCCCCAAAAAAATGACGTGGGGTCCCCCCTATTTTAATAGCTAGCAAAGGCTAGGCAGACAGCTGGGGGCTGATATTAATAGCTCAGGAAGGGTGCCATGAATATTGGCCCCCTCCCAGGCTAGAAACACCAGCCGTCAGCCGCCCCAGAAATGGCGCATCCATAGGATGCGCCAATTCTGGCACTTAGCCTCGCTCTTCCACGCTGCCCTGGTGCGGTGGCAGGGGGTAATAGTGGTGGGGTTCATGTCAGCGCCAGCTGCCATGAAGCCCAGGTTAGTAATGATGGGCGTCTATAAGACACCCCCATTACTAACCTACAAAGTGTTAAAAAGAAAAAACACACTACACCCAGAAAAAAATAATTTATTTGAAATAAAACACCATTTTATTTAATTCTTAGTTTACTAAAAAAAAATAGTTACCTGTCCACGTTCCTGCGCTGATCTCCCATGCACAGCTGTCACATCTGGAGATGGTGACAGCTGTGCATGGCTGCTGTAAGCTCACGCTGCCGGGAACACGTCCGCTCCCGGCAGCGGGAGCCACTGACTGAGGTTACCGGAGTGCATTCAGGCAGCGCAGCTCCGGAGACCTCCTTTACGGCAGTGCTGTACCGTGGGAATTTCTCACGATACAGCAGTGCCGTAAAGCAGCTAACCGGAGCAGCGCTGCCTTAACTCTGGTGAACCCTTACGGCCCCGTCATTCTAGCGGCGGCAGCGGTTCAGAGCGGTCACATTCTATGTGGCTGCTCTGAACTGGAGATCTTCGTGGGACACTCGTGGACTACTACGGAGGGGTAAGGATAAGGTTGTGGTTTATTATTTTATATTTTATTACAGGAGATCGATGGCTTCGGGGAATTAGGTGTCTAGGTGAGTATAGGTGTAGTTTTTTATTTTTTACTTTATTTTAGGTGACGATCGGCGGGGACAGGTAATGTATAAACTAATTTCTTTTAGGTAACCACTGGCCACCAATGACATGTATCTAACATTTATTGGGGACACAGTAGGGCAATTTATATAGCAGGATCAGGCTGATGGGAACTACTGCTCCCATCGAGCTGATCCTGCTGGCACGAGTGGACGGGGGACAGACATAGGCCGATGGGAGTAGTAGTGTCACATCGGCCTATGTCTGCCTGCACGCACAGACACCCCGCACACACACACACCCCGCACACACACACACCCCGCACACACACACCCCGCACACACACACCCCGCACACACACACACCCCGCACACACACACCCCGCACACACTAATCATGACGGGTCTGGGAGGTGTGGCTGACCTGTGCGGCCGTGGGAAAGTTCATGTGAGTTCATGCAGTCAAGCATGAACTCACATGAACCCTCTGAGGGCACCGCGGCTACTTCAAATGAACAGCTGATCGGCATCACCTGATACCTCAGCTGTTCATTTGAAATAACCGGCGGGAAAGCGCAGCACAGAACGGGAAAGCCGGCGGTGAAGTCTTTTCACTGCCGGCTTCCCCGCCCGGGTCCTTCGCTCCTTGGTGCTGCGCTCCCCGCCCGGTCCTAATTTACGATTGGGATTGGAGGTGGCGAGGGGAGCGGAGGATCGGGGTGGGAGGCTGCGGGGAAGCAGTATGGGGCTGTGTGATTGTTTAAAAGCCGGCGGCTTTTTACCGCCCGCCGGCTTTTAAACAATCAGGAGAATTCTCCCACGCTGGGATGGCATTCTGATGACAAGCTGGATCGCAGCTGAGCGCTGCCATCCAGCTTGTCATCCTTCACAGACACTGCAGAGCGCAGGCATTATGGGAACTTCCGATTCCGGTATTCGATATTATAAAAGTATCGGAATTAAGTATCGGAATTCCGATACAGTGAATATCGGCCGATACCCGATATTTCAGTATCGGAATGCTCAACACTAAGTGTGACATAATCCACACGTGACAGCACATTGAGACTGGGACATGATTTTTCTGTAGGATGCCTGGGTGCCGTGGAGCAACAGCTCATCCACGGCTCCCACCCTCTGTCAACTTACATATATAATCTATCATCTGTCTATCCATCCATCTATATAGATAAAGGCAAAAAACAGCAGAAGCAATAAGTTAGGTGCAATGCCCCAAGGTACATACCAGTCCTATAATATAATCCAATAAATGTAGAGGCAGCACATAGTTCAGGTGAAAAAAATATAAGTATTATTTAATATGTGTATTATTTAATATTATTTAATATGGCGACGTTTTGGTCCCAAACTATGGACCTTCCTCAAACTTGAGAAAAGTCCATAGTTTGGGACCGAAACGTCGCCATATTAAATAATATTAAATAATACACATATTAAATAATACTTATATTTTTTTCTCCTGAACTATGTGCTGCCTCTACATTTTTTGGATTATCTATCCATTTATCTATCTATTGTTATGCTTGTGTAGCAACTCACTTGGGAAAATAGGTACTGTATTTTTCAGACTATAAGACGCACTTTTTTCCTGCAAAATTTTGGAGGAAAGTGGGTGGTGCGTCTTATAGTCCGAATGTACTATACTGTGTGCTATACTGTTGCTGGGATGGTGTGGGGTATGGGGGGGGGCGGCAGCGGCGGAGGAGTGGACCACAGGAGGCAGGAGCCGCCTGCTGCAGCCTACACTGTGCCCGCTGCTAAAGAAAATGAATATTCACTCCTCTCCACGCCCATGGGCGTGTGGAGCACTATATAATCATTCTCCTTAATAGTGTGCACAGTGTCAGCAGCAGTCGCTGGTTCCTGCAGCGACTCGGCGGTCACGTGTGCCCACTATTAAAGAGCTTGAATATTTACTACTCCCCACTCCCATGGGCGTGGGAGTAGTAAATATTCATTCTCTTTAATTGCGGGCAGATGCGATAGCCCAGCAGCTGCAGGAAGCCAGCGGCTGCGTCTACAGTCTGCGCCCACTATTGAAGAGAATGAATAGTCCGGGAGTGGGGAGCAGTGACATCCGACAACTCATCTCAACATGTGAGGGCGCATGGCAGTGATGTCGTGCACTTCTCACACGGTGAGATCAGTTGCTAGCAGCAGAAGAGGACGCAGCACTGGAGCAGAGGGAAGAAAGGTGAGTAGAATGCTTTATTTTTTTGTGTGCAGCGTGATGGGGGTGCCATGCATACCAGGATGGGAGTGCCGTGCATATAAGGATGGGGGTGCCATGCATACCAGGATGGGGAGTGCCATGCATACCAGGATGAAGGGGTGCCAAGCATACCAGGATGAGGGATGAGGGGTTCCATGCATACCATGATGAGGGGTGCCATGCATACCAGGATGAGGGGTGCCATTCATACCAGGATGAGGGGTGCCATGCATACCAGAATGAGGGATGCCATGCATACCAGAATGAGGGATGAAGGGGGCCATGCATACCAGGATGGGGGTGCCATGCATATCAGGATGGGGAGTGCCATGCATACCAGGATGAGGGGTGCCATGCATACCAGAATGAGGGATGCCATGCATACCAGAATGAGGGATGAGGGGTGCCATGCATACCAGGATGAGGGATGAGGGGTGCCATGTAAACCAGGGTGAAGGGGTGCCATGCATACCAGGATGGAGATGAGGGGTGCCATAAATAACAAGGATGAGGGGTGCCATGCATACCAGGATGGGGATGAGGGGTACCATGCATACCAGGATGGGGGATTGGGGTGCCATGCATACCAGCATGGGAGATTGGGGTTCCATGCATACCAGGATGAAGGATTGGGGTGCCATGCATACCAGGATGGGGGATTGGGGTGCCATGCATACCAGGATGGGGGATTAGGGTGCCATGCATACCAGTGTGACGCCTCAAAGCCTCCTGTAAGCCCCTTTTACCCTAGGAGATGGGGGACTCGGAGTCGGGTCCTGTGATGGAGAGATGGGGTGCAGCCGTGGCCCGGACCCGCTCCGTGCCCATGGCCATCACAATTAAAGGGATGGTATGGGCTTATCCAGGTTGAGTGGCTGATTACGACTACGCCACCTGTGGCACCTGGTGAAGGCCACCAGCGCCACTGCAGTCCGCTGAGGCATGGTGGTATGGCGGCCATCGTTGTTACTACTCCCCACAGGCGGAGCAAGGCCTCAGGGCAGAGGGACAGGATGACGGGGGTAGTAGTCTAGAAAGTCTGCTTAGTGCGGTGTGATGCATTATAAAGAGTCCGGAGGCCATAGGGGTGAACTTCCAAGGCTTTACTCACATAAGAGATGGCAGAAGGAAGGCGACTCCCTGCTCCTCCCGGAGTTCTGCGGATACCAGAGATGAGGGTCCAACAACCTCCGAGTAAGTCCAGCGTTCAATCAGGACCCCGCACCAGAGTGTTCCTAAAACTACAGACCGAGTGCTGTCCTGTCTGTGCGTGCATAGGCCGGGTCTCCCTCTGAACTCCTCTCAGAAAAAGGGCATGGGTGGCAGCTCTGCTCTTTCCGTTACCCGGTGGGATCCTCAGGGCCTACCGGGCTTCCCCGACCAGGACATGGAGTAGCAAGGTCGGGTGTCAGGGGCCGGTACCCCTCTTGCAGCCGGAATCCCTCTGAATATATCAGGTTGGCGAGGACAGGTGGTGTACTCCGCTCCGTCTGCATCCTCCCTGGGATCCATTTGTGGTGGAGCTACACTCTTAAGCTCCGGGCCTTCTTGGTCGTGGTCCTTGACCGGGTTGAGACATTCATTGTCTGCAACCTGCCCCTCGACCCAAGGCCGGGGTACGAGGGCTGTGCCTCCATCCGCTGCAGGTCCACACAGGATCCACGCTCAGGGTGGGAGATCACAGTTGTTCACAGTTCAAAAGACAGTCCAAGACCCGAAACCAAAAATGGCTTTTTATTAAATATGAAATTTTTAAGTGTCACAAAAATGTGTGTCCTCCACCCTCACCCACTAATTTGGTTCCCCCTAACTCTTGGTTCCCCAATCTCCCTGTAACCAGGAGGGCAGCACCTAGTGCATTCTAGCCCCCTCTGGTGGAGAAGTGTGGTGTTGGATGTGAAGGAAGGGTCCTGACCATCACACTGTTCTTACCTCAGAGGAGGAACACCACACTCCATAAAAGAAGTGCAGCATCCCTGTGGCGGTCGAACCCTCAGGGGCACCACATTCCCCCCTGGTGAAACACAGCACGTCCGCGGGCTGCAAAAGAGTAACACCCAGAAAGTTTTCTTTTATATACAACAATAAACCATCTTCCCTTTAAGGGAGGCACATCTTCATAAACGTTGCAAACATAATATAACATTATAAAAGTACAAAAGTATAAAATTATAAAAGTGCTAGCATTTTCCAGAGACATTTATGCACAGACAGACGGGTTAAAGTGCAAGGACGAAGAGTCAGTTCAGAAGTGCGAGGGACCTGTCCCAAACCCCCAAAGTGGGCCCTGGGGTGGCTGCAGGGCATGAAGATCCCGAGTTGGACCTCCAAGAGAGCCACCCTGACAGGTTTTTCTTCTGAGGCCTGAGGTAGAAATATGTACACGGTTTTATATAAAACCAATATGGAGCACCTAAAAAGATGCAAACTATATACAGGAAGGGAGTCCATCTGCTGCAAGTCTGCAGGGACCAATGCCACCAGAAACCAGGGATAGAAAAATCAAAACATAAATGTCAACATCTTAACTTTTTTTAACAGGTTACAACCGCCGGGGCTGCTTAAATCTCGGGTTCCCTCCTGGGAAAAGGCTCGTTCCTCCTGACGGAGGCTGACCGGTCCCCTGAGGCTGAGCGCGAGGGGGCGTCACTCCTGGACACTTTGTGGACATCCAGGGCGTACTACCCCCACACCCCATGGTGGCTAGAGTAAGTCACTACATCGCCCGGGAAGAGGTTCTGGCCAGGGTGTCCCTTCTTCAGCCGCGGCTCGACGTCCCGCCGGCTGACAAAGACGTCGTCCTGGTACTGGGGACTCCTGATGAACCCCCACCCTGCCTCATGGTGGAATCGGACGACTTGCCCTTCCACACATGGACTGGGACGGGTTGCCTCCTCCTGTCGGGCCCGGGACTTGGCAGCTTTGGCCCGCACCTCGAGGCGCTCGCAGCGAACCTCCCTCTGGCATTGCTCCCGAGCGAGTTGGAGGATCTGCTCATGGCACCGCTCACTCCTCCTCTGTGCTTCAGCCCGGGTCTCCCGGGGGAAGCCCATCAGGTCCCCCCCCTGGTTGTCCCAGGCCCACTCTTCAGCCTCCGGCCAGGTGACTGTCGGAGCGGATAGCGGTGTCATTAGGGGCTGCTGCGGGTCCTCTGCAGGAGGAGCCGGTGAGCACCTCTGCAGCTTCAGGTACTTCATATTCGTGAGTAGGACGGCATCGCAGGTCCCCACCTATAGCTGCCGCTTGCAGCTCCGGAGCAAAGACCTGCTCCCAGGTGACCGCGCCGGGCAGGAGATATTCGACCATGAGGTCCAGGATGGGAACGGTAGGCTCAGCAGCCGGGGCAACGGTAGCACACTCACCCGCCGCTGGGCTGCTCACGACCTCTGTCACCGTGTCTCCCTGAGCTTCGGCTCCTTGGCGGCGGGCCCGGATGCCCAGCAACATTTCTTCCTGCCACGCAGCCGTCGCCGCCTCCTGGGTCTCTTTCTGTCTCCGCATGAGACCCGGGGCTTCCTGGTGGAGAAACTCCAAGTCTCCCGCTCTTAGAATCTTGCCGCCTCGCTCCCTGCCGGGTGAAGGACCTGAACCGGGTTCAGAAGGCTCGGTAGGTTGTGCTCCTGAAGCGTCCATGTCTGTTCCCGAAGATTGCCAAACTCCGACTGCAATGGCCGCACCTTGTTGCTTTTCTTCTTCCTCCTCTTTCGGCGCCGTTCCTGGGTGGCATGCTGACATGCCCGCCTTCGTTCAGCCCATCCGGTTTGGCGTGCATTACCCCACGGACAGTCTCTGATGGAAGGGGCGGTTCGCACTTTTGGCGCCATACGGGAGCCCAGACCATTATGGGAGGTATTAGAAGGCCATCTTTCCACAGCATTATGGCGCCTGCTCTTCTTGGGCGGGCGCCATTTTAAGTGAAAACGAAAGTCCATGGTGTAAGGCACACAGTACCCGGTAGCAATGAGTAATTCCTTCCTTTGCAGCGGGCACACTATCCTGCCGAATATGCAAAGTTTGTGATGCCTCAAAGCCTCCTGTAAGCCCCTTTTCCCCTGGGAGATGGGGGACTCGGAGTCGGGTCCTGTGATGGAGAGATGGGGTGCAGCCGTGGCCCGGACCTGCTCCGTGCCCAGGGCAATCACAATTAAAAGGATGGTATGGGCTTATCCGGGTTGAGTGGCTGATTACAACTACACCACCTGTGGCACCTGGTGAAGGCCACCAGCGCCGCTGCAGTCCGCTGAGGCATGGTGGTATGGCAGCCATCGTTGTTACTACTCCCCACAGGCGGAGCAAGGCCTCAGGGCAGAGGGACAGGATGACGGGGGTAGTAGTCTAGAAAGTCTGCTTAGTGCGGTGCGACGCAGAATAAAGAGTCCGGAGGCCATAGGGGTGAACTTCCAAGGCTTTACTCACATAAGAGATGGCAGAAGGAAGGCGACTCCCTGCTCCTCGCGGAGTTCTGCGGGCACCAGAGACGAGGGTCCGACAACCTCCGAGTAAGTCCAGCGTTCAATCAGGACCCCGCACCAGAGTGTTCCTAAAACTACAGACCGAGTCCTGTCTGTGTGTGCATAGGCTGGGTCTCCCTCTGAACTCCTCTCAGAAAAAGGGCACGGGTGGCAGCTCTGCTCTTTCCGTTACCCGGTGGGATCCCCAGGGCCTACCGGGCTTCCCCGACCAGAACATGGAATAGCAAGGTCGGGTGTCAGGGGCCGGTACCCCTCTTGCAGCCGGAATCCCTCTGAATATATCAGGTTGGCGAGGACAGGTGGCGTACTCCGCTCCGTCTGCATCCTCCCTGGGATCCATTTGCGGTGGAGCTACACTCTTAAGCTCCGGGCCTTCTTGGTCGTGGTCCTTGACCGGGTTGAGACATTCATTGTCTGCAACCTGCCCCTCGACCCAAGGCCGGGGTACGAGGGCTGTGCCTCCATCCGCTGCAGGTCCACACAGGATCCACGCTCAGGGTGGGAGATCACAGTTGTTCACAGTTCAAAAGACAGTCCAAGACCCGAAACCAAAAATGGCTTTTTATTAAATATGAAATTTTTAAGTGTCACAAAAATGTGAGTCCTCCACCCTCACCCACTAATTTGTTTCCCCCTAACTCTTGGTTCCCCAATCTCCCTGTAACCAGGAGGGCAGCACCTAGTGCATTCTAGCCCCCTCTGGTGGAGAAGTGTGGTGTTGGATGTGAAGGAAGGGTCCTGACCATCACACTGTTCTTACCTCAGAGGAGGAACACCACACTCCATTAAAGAAGTGCAGCATCCCTGTGGCGGTCGAACCCTCAGGGGCGCTACTCCAGCATGGGAGATTGGGGTGCCATGCATACCAGGATGGGGATTGGGGTTCCATGCATACCAGGATGGGGATTGGGGTGCCATACATACCAGGATGGGGATTGGGGTGCCATGCATACCAGGATGGGGATGAGGGGTGCTATGCATACCAGGATGGGGGCCACGTATAACAGGAAGAGGGGGGGTATATAACAGGATGGGAGATATTAGTATAGAATTGGGGGACATTACCCCTATAACAGTGTCAGCAACAGACCCCCTCTCCCTAACAGTGCATCATGACCACATTTTTTGCTTCAGTTTTTTATTTTTTTTTATTTTCCTCCTCTAAAACCTAGGTGCATCTTATGGTCTGGGGCGTCTTATAGTCCCTAGTGATTCCTAGATAGCCCTAACTTCAGACTAGAAGATGGCAACTTGGACCTGAACTGCCTGAAAGGCCTGTCGAGTTGCTTCACGTTTCTACTAAAGAACTGGAGGGCAGAGCAGAGTGTGAATTACCTACAAAAGGGAAAGTGTGCTGACAAAAAGGAAAGATCCCAAAGTGAGTAGAACAAACCACAAAATACTAAATAAAATATAAAGTACATAGTTAGATAATACACCTCCTACTTCCTAGAAAGCAACAGAAGATAGGTGCAGAGTAAAGTAAAGAAACAGGAAACATAAAACCCTTAGCTGGAATTTCCCTGACTGGCTTCAAACAGGAACAGAATGTCTAAACATCCAATAAACCTATCACCAGCAGGAGAAGAAAGAAACCGGCACTCAAAGTGGCAGAGAAATGTCAGATTTATTTTGGAACTTATCAGTTCATCTTTCTATATTTATTAATCTGTTTATCTTTCTGTCTGTCTTTCCATCTCTCTAGATTTTTATTTATTTATCTGTCTATATCATATTCCGAACATGTATGGAACATTAAAGGCAGCAGCTATTATTGCCTTATGTCTTAGTATAACCCAGTCTTTGCTGCTGTCCGTGGTCCTGAAATCAAAAT
Source organism: Phyllobates terribilis (assembly GCF_046119375.1). Lineage (NCBI taxonomy): Eukaryota > Metazoa > Chordata > Amphibia > Anura > Dendrobatidae > Phyllobates > Phyllobates terribilis. Next base: position 697,511,276 of record NW_027362763.1, on the reverse strand, counting down.
GGTAGTGTTTTCTAATGATAACTGTTGTTGGGAGTAGCTGGTGAATCAGACTATAAATTAGAGGGGTTGTATGAGATCAGCAGAAGGAAACGTTGCGATTTTTCCCACACTTTTGCTGATGGGCATGTCTGGTAATGCAGCTCATCTGCAGTTGAATGAATACTTTCAAAACCAGACACTGCTCACAGAGAAGAGAAAACAAATGGATGCAACTGTATACTGAGCAAACAGCCACCCTGATATTTGGAGGGGAGCTGAAGCCTAACACACTAATGCTTAACAATAGTTTTCAGTAGAAATGATGCACTTTGGCATTGAACATTGAACAAGTCACAATGCAGATGTGAACAGAGCCTTATAATAATGTTATAAAATTTGTATAAACAGCAGTATAATAGCAAAACAAGATGAAAAAAAGATATAAAAACAACAACTGTGTATTATATATTTTTGTCTTCTACTTAATATGCAGATTAGTGTTAAATCCTAAATTTTAGCTATTCCAAATTGTTTAACCTGGAAAGTATGACTTATTCTTGCTGAAAACAAAATCTCAGACATCTGCCTCCAACTAAAACTTAATTTAACTGCAGAAATTAGGGTTTGCAATTAGAAAAACTTTCCAGATCCCCAAATCGCAATATTGCTTAATCGTTGGGGTGACTATACCCCCTTTAATACCACTTTTAAACTAAATGCTTAAAAATTGATTGCTGATTAATTTGGTACACACCTGGTATCCTGGGTTCCGTTTCCTTCCTCTGGGTCTGCTGCCCTCTGTTGTACTCCACGTTGGGTTTAGAGTTACCCAGCAAGGATCAATGACATCATCTCCCAGGATGTATTTAAGGCCCATTATAGGGGGCAGAACTTATATTTCTGATGTATACAGTACAGACCAAAAGTTTGGACACACCTTCTCATTTAAAGATTTTTCTGTATTTTCATGACTATGAAAATTGTACATCCACACTGAAGGCATCAAAACTATGAATTAACACATGTGGAATTATATAGTTAACAAAAAAGTGTGAAACTGTAGCATCGGCGTCTCTGCCCCCTGACAGGCAGAGACGCAGTCCCCCTTACCGCCGCGCTCCTGGCCCAGCGTCTTCTGGCTCTCCTGCTGTTGCTGCTGCCGGCGCGTGCAGCTTCCCGGGCACTGTGCTTAGGCGCTCCCTCCCTCTTAAAGGGGCCGCGCGCGTCGTCCTAAGGAGTCCCCAGTCAATGGCCGGAGGACTTCTCATATAAAAGGCACCTCCTCCAAAATGGAGGTGCCCGTGCAAGGTTGTAGCTCTGTGTTCTAACTCTGCTTCAGCCCTCAGGTCCCGCTGCTAGTCTGACTACCAGTCCAGTCCGCTAGCTTGACTACTAGTCCAGTCCGCCAGCCTGACTACCAGTCCAGTCCGCCAGCCTGACTACCAGTCCAGTCCGCTAGCCTGACTACCAGTCCTGCCTGACAGTCTGCTTATGGTCCAAACCCGCCAGTGTGTCTATGGGCCAGGCTTGCCTGCCTGGAGAATGCACCAGTTACCTGCCGTGCCTACCAGCCAGCCTACCTGGAGGCTCCTGCTTGTTACTTGCCGTGCCTACCAGCCAGCCTACCTGGAGGCTCTTGCTTGTTACCTGGCGTGCCTACCAGCCAGCCTACCTGGAGGCTCCTGCCAGTTACCCGTGGTGTCTGCCAGTCCGTCTACCCAGATCACCCGTCAGCCTGCCTGCCGTGCTCATCTGCTGTACCGGTCAGTCCCTGCCTTCTGACCTGTGGGAGTCACCTGCTCTCATACAAGGACTGGTGCAGAGTAGCACCTGGTCCCTCTGCTCGGTCCTTCCCTGGTTCACGGAGTCGATTGAGCCGCCGTGCGACCTTGGTCAATCTGAGTTGATACCTAGTTTGTGTTTAGTTGGACCATCATTTATTTTTCAACAGGACAATGACCCCAAACACAGCTCCAGGCTGTGTAAGGGCTAATTGACCAAGAAGGAGAGTGATGGGGTGCTACGCCAGATGACCTGGCCTCCACAGTCACCAGACCTGAACCCAATCGAGATGGTTTGGGGTGAGCTGGACCGCAGAGTGAAGGCAAAAGGGCCAACAAGTGCTAAGCATCTCTGGGAACTCCTTCAAGATTGTTGGAAGACCATTTCCGGTGACTACCTCTTGAAGCTCATCAAGAGAATGCCAAGAGTGTGCAAAGCAGTCATCAAAGCAAAAGGTGGCTACTTTGAAGAACCTAGAATATAAGGCTGGGTGCCCACGTAGCGTTTTACAAGCGTTTATGCTGCGGAATTTCCGCAGCATAAACGCTTGGGAAACGCTTGGTAATCCGCCCCCCATGGTCCCCAATGACAAGCCGCACTTTCAATGCCCATGTTGCGGATTTTTCCGCAGCATTTATGCTGCGCTCAAAAATCCGCAGCATGTCCATTAATTTTGCGGACATGCAGCGTAATCGCCGCCATTGACTTGCATTGGACTGCGTGACATCCGCATCACTGCATTTGCACATGCGGATATCACACGGTTCAATGTGCAGATGGTACCCAAGTCTGGAGGAGAGAAGACTCTCATCCAGACCTGGGTACCATAGAAACTGTAAAAAAAGAATTTAAAATAAAAAATAAAGTTTATACTTACCTTCTGATGTCCTCGCGGTGTTTTGTCTGCTCCGTCCAGTGTCTTGCAATGTTCGCGTTGATGTGAAGGACCTGCCATGATGTCACTGAGTCATGTGACCCATCACATGGCTCAATGACATCACCGCAGGTCCTTCACACCCCCGCAAGCAGTGCAAGACACCGGACGGAGCAGACAAAACACTGGGAAGACATCAGAAGGTGAGTATAAACTTTATTTTTTTTATTTTTCACCATTCTTATTCTTTTTTTTAACTAACTTGGTCACACTACTATAAATCCATGCCGGTTGCATGGATTTATATAGTGTGAACAAGTTGTCAAGCACTTTTCCAAGTGATGCTAAAATCGCTTGGAAAAGCGCTTGATAACCCGCATGCGGAAATGCATGCAAAGACGCTTCACAAAGGCTTTTACCTGGCGGGAAAACCACATTTAAAATCCGCATGCGTTTTTCCTGTCAGGGAGAAGCGTAAAAAATATGCAGCATTTCTGCATCATGGGCACATAGCCAAAGACATATTTTCAGTTGTTTCACACTTTTTTGTTACGTATATAATTCCACATGTGTTAATTCATAGTTTTGATGCCTTCAGTGTGAATGTACAATTTTCATAGTCATGAAAACACAGAAAAATCTTTAAATGAGAAGGTGTGTCCAAACTTTTGGTCTGTACTGTAGACTGAATTTGTATTATGGCAAGAAAAAAGCAGCTAAGTAAAGAAAATCGAGTGGCCATCATTACTTTAAGAAATGAAGGTCAGTCAGTCCAAAAAATTGGTCAAACTTTGAATGTGTCCCCAAGTGCAGTTGCAAAAACCATCAAGCACTACAAAGAAACTGGCTCACATGAGGACCGCCCCAGGAAAGGAAGACCAAGAGTCACCTCTGCTTCTGAGGATAAGTTTATCCGAGTCACCAGCCTCAGAAATCGCAGGTTAACAGCAGCTCAGATTAGAGACCAGGTCAATGCCACACAGAGTTCTAGCAGCAGACACATCTGTACAACAACTGTTAAAAGGAGACTTTGTGCAGCAGGCCTTCATGGTAAAATAGCTGCTAGGAAACCACTGCTAAGGACAGGCAACAAGCAGAAGAGAATTGTTTTGGCTAAAGAACACAAGGAATGGACATTAGACCAGTGGAAATCTGTGCTTTGGTCTGATGAGTCCAAATTTGAGATCTTTGGTTCCAACCACCGTGTCTTTGTGTGACGCAGAAAAGGTGAACGGATGGACTCTACATGCTTGGTTCCCACCGTGAAGCATGGAGGAGGAGGTGTGATGGTGTGTGGGTGCTTTGCTGGTGACACTGTTGGGGATTTATTCAAAATTGAAGGCATACTGAACCAGCATGGCTACCACATCATCTTGCAGTGGCATGCTATTCCATCCGGTTTGCGTTTAGTTGGACCATCATTTATTTTTCAACAGGACAATGACCCCAAACACACCTCCAGGCTGTTTAAGGGCTATTTGACCAAGAAGGAGAGTGATGGGGTGCTACACCAGATGACCTGGGCTCTACACTCACCAGACCTGAACCCAATCGAGATGGTTTGGGGTGAGCTGGACCGCAGAATGAAGGCAAAAGGGCCAACAAGTGCTAAGCATCTCTGGGAACTCCTTCAAGATTGTTGGAAGACCATTTCCGGTGACTACCTCTTGAAGCTCATCAAGAGAACGCCAAGAGTGTGCAAAGCAGTCATCAAAGCAAAAGGTGGCTACTTTGAAGAGCTTAGAATATAAGACATATTTTCAGTTGTTTCACACTTTTTTGTTAAGTATATAATTCCACATGTGTTAATTTATAGTTTTGATGCCTTCAGTGTGAATGTACAATTTTCAAAGTCATGAAAATACAGAAAAATCTTTAAATGAGAAGGTGTGTCCAAACTTTTGGTCTGTACTGTAGCTCTAAATCCCCTGCATATTGATAGAATGAAAACACTAACATCCTGTCACCCTGCAACCACCACTAGAGGGAGCTCAGTAGTTTATTGCATACTGCTGATACATTGAAATCAATAGTAAGACTGTATGCAGTAAACTCATGAGCTCCCCCTAGTGGTGACTGGAAGGGATTATATGAAGAAATAAATCTGCAATAGAGTTTGGGATTTTAATATTTATTTATGTTAACTAGTTTAACTAAAAATCTAGAGACTGTATATAAAAAAATAAACATTAGGAAAAAGTAGCTATATTGTCACAGGAAGCCTCACACTCCAATGTATCATGCAAATTTTTATGCAAAATGTTTTTCCTTAGCCACTTTATGGCAAATGCTTTTAATAAATGCGGTGCTTTTTGAGGCTTTTTGTTGTTGTTTGTGATGTATTTATAATAAATGTTCATTTTTTGTGATAAAATGAAAACAAATAAAAACGTTCTAAACTTTGGAAAAAAGTTCTATAAATTCTATTTATTTTTTATTTACCATGTGAACTTAATTTGTGGATCATTTTTTGGAAAAAAAATTTCTCTAAAGTCTACTTATTTTTTATTTGCCATGTGCACAAATTTTTTATAGTCCAGGACAGTTTTTCTGTAGGAATCTAGCAACTGCTGCTGTGACCTTCTACCTCCTTCCCCGCCGCCTGCTGACACTTCCAGCCTATATTTCCGTCTTGCTTCACCTCAGGAAACCCATGGCTAATTTCATTATATTGTACAGAAAAATGCAAATGAAGGCAGACAGCTGGCACTTTCCTTGTGGCTGGGAGAGTTTGAGGGGCCTGAGGCCCACCTCATCTGAGGGTCTAATACCCTATTGCTTAGACAGGGCCCAGTGGGGAGAGAGAGAAGACGCTACTGAGGCAGCAGGAACAGATGGCAGCCAAGGTAGGAAAAATGGAGATGCTAGGTGTATTTTTGTTTTCCTAGTGACCACATGGTGTCCGTCACCTGCATAGACATTAATGTCGGCACTGGGCTATTTTTTTTTTTTTTTTACTGAAGTAACATACAAATTGTGCTATGCAGCAGAAATAATTATTCTTTTAAATTAATTAAATAAATAAAATAACGTTTTTGAAATACATAGAACAAATACGTAAAATAAATGGATTAAATGGATATAATAAATGATATGCATACAAGAAAGACGTCAATTAACTTAAAAAAAATGGAACTTAACATTTTGTGAATTAAAATTCCTCTTTTGAAATAAAAAGTGAATAATAAATATAAATAATATTAACTCTTCAATAAATAATTGAATACATGAAATATGTAAATAAAATAAAGAGATATATTAAAATAAATAAATATGGTTTCAGGGAAATAATCTGTAGAACAGGAAAAATTAAAAAAAAAAAAAAAAACAGGTCAAATGATGTAAGAAAAATTACTTCTGTTTGATAATAAACAATAATAATGATGATGATGATGAAAATAAAAAGGAAAGGAGCAAGATGGGGAAGAGGAAGAAGAAGAGGAAGAGTAAAAAGATGAAGAGTAAAAGGAGAAGAGGAAAAAGAAGAAAGCAAAGAAGACGAAGAGGAAGAGGAAAAATGAAGAAGAAAGGCAAGAAGAGGAGGAAGAGAAGAGGAAAAAGAGAATAGTAATCGATACAATGTTGCCTTCAAAGAGTTAATAAATGAGGCTGAATGTTCAGTCCCTATAAATGTCAGAATTGCCCTACTGACCACGCTGTCTGAGGTTTGCTCCGCCACCTTGCTCTGTTCTTAGAAGAGCTTCTTATCTCACCCCACATAAAATGCCTTGTGACACATAAAAAGTAAGATTTCTGGAGTCATTTCCCTCCTTCCATGTGATTGCTACTGGCATCAAATTTGTATGGTACCATCTTGGCACCAGTGTTCCCATAGGTGGACATATAAAGTGTCCTACTGGAGTATTGCCTGTCTTTTGTGAATGATATAATTCAGGTCACGTCTTGCTGACTGTTTCCTTTTACTTTTTACTGCTAGATCAGAATTTTATCATAAACAGATGTTCAGAAACGTGTGCTATTTTTGGTTGGACCAAAGGTTAACAAATCAAACAAACTGGACAACATGTACAAATAATATGTCCTAAAGGATATACTAACTTTCCCATGCTGATCTCTCCCTTCCTCTGCTTCTGTATACACATGGTATGTTTTTCAATAAGCTACTACCCTCCACTCTTATTTATGACCTTGTTTACTTGGCTCTTGAATATCCTGCATCTGGCTTAGCCTTAATCAGCTGATCAAGATGAGCACAGACCACTCCCCTTTGGTATACACCTGAACATATTCTGTAGCACATATATTGTGAACAAGGAGTCTGCTAGACACGTTAGTCTGCAGTGCATTACATGAATAATACCTGAATTGAACCTGAAGGGAACTGAAGGTAACTGGATACTTGGACACTGTAAACAATGTTTGTGTTTGCTTTCACTCTCAATCCCATAATCCTTCACTTTTTACAACCACCCCTAATCCCTACACCTAGTAAACTGTTCATCTCTCCCTCAATCCTCCCCACTCATCTCAACTCCTCCTCAGAACTATTCCTCAACATTCAATCCTGTGTCTCTAAGCACAGACAGCCACCTCATGCTCTCTCCGGCTCCCACCTAACACTTTCTCTGCTCCTCCTCACTGCTGGCGATATCTTCCCAAATCCTGGCCCTCTGAGTCCTCACCACATTCCCACAGTCACTTCCACCTCCTATTCACGATCTATCACAAACTCTCACAACCCTTCTAACCGCATACACATCTGCCCACGCCCCGCTTCCCCGGTCTCTCTAATAGGAGCTCTATGGAACACGCGCTCCGTCTCCAACAAACTTTCCTACATCCATGATCTTTTCTTCACTAACAAACTTTCCTTCCCTGGCATCACCGAAACCTGACTCACCCCCTCTGACACGGCCTCTTCAGCTGCACTTTTGTACGGTGGATTCCACCTTTCCCACACACCCCGCCCCACTGGCAAGCATCGTGGAGGAGTAGGTTTTCTCCTGTCAGATAACTGCTCCTTCACCCAAATCCCAATGCCACCCTCCGTTACTCTCCCCGCTTTTGAGATGCACTGTGTGTGCATCTACTCCCCCTCCAACTGACTGTCATCTACTGTCCCCCAGGACTAGTCACCACCTTCTTAGACCATTTCACCACCTGGCTACTTCATTTCCTTTCCGCTGACATCCCCACTATCATCATGGGCGACTTCAACATCCCCATCGACACTTCCCTCTCAGCTGCCTCTAAGCTTCTATCGCTCACTTCCTCCTTCGGCCTTACTCAATGGTCTTCAGCAGCCACTCACAAAGATGGCCACACTCTGGACCTCATCTTCACCTGCCTCTTTTCTCTGTCTAACCTCTCTAACTCACCCCTCCCTCTTTCTGACCACAACCTACTTACATTCTCTACCCTCTCCTCTCCAGGGCTACAATCCCCACTCCACAAACTCGCTTACCCTCGCAGAAATCTTAAACACCTTGACCTACACTCACTCTCTGAATCCCTCCTCCCTCTTACAGACATCAGTTCCTTACATGACGCAGATGTTGCTGCCGCTTTATATAACACCACAACAGCTGCAGCCCTCAATTCGGTCGCCCTCCTCACACATACCAAAGCTCGTACAATTAACAGGCAACCCTAGTACACCAGCCTAACCAGACAACTGCGACGGGCCTCCAGGGTTGCTGAGCGTAGATGGGAAAGGTCCTACTCCAATGAACACTTCATCGCATTCAAACAGCCCCTCACTACCTTCAAGTCCACACTCACTGCAGCAAAACAAAAATAATTCTCATCTCTCATATCCTCCCTGTCTCAGAACCCTAAACAGCTATTTAACATCTTCAGTTCTCTCCACCGTCCCCAGCTCCTCCTTCCTCTCCTCTCATCTCAGCTGAAGACTTTGCCTCATTCTTCAAGCAGAAGATTGACACCATGAGACAAAGTTTTTGCCTAAAGTCCCCCCAGCCCCTCTTCACACCTACTCAATCCTCCTCCTCCAAAACCAGCTTTTCCACCATTACGGAAGATCAATTTTCCTCCTTACTCTCCAAATCACACCTCACCACCTGTGAACTTGACCCAATCCCGTCCCACCTCATCCCCAACCTTACCACTATCTTAATCCCAACCCTAACCCACCTTTTCAACCTGTCAATAACAACTGGTGTCTTCCCCTCATGCATCAAACATGCCTCGATCATACCCATCCTAAAAAAAAGCCCTCCCTTGACCCATCCTCTCTGACTAGCTACCTCCCCATATCACTCCTCCCCATGCCTCAATACTACTGGAACAACATGTGCACTTTGAACTGTCCTCCCACCTCTCCTCTTGCTCTCTCTTTGACCACCTCCAATCTGGCTTCCAACTGCACCATTCTACTGAAACTGCCCTGACTAAAGTCACCAACGACCTACTAACTGCCAAATTCAAGCGACACCACTCTGTCCTCCTCCTTCTTGACCTGTCATCTGCCTTCGACACAGTGGACCATTCCCTCTTACTACAGGCTCTCTCATCTCTCGGCATCACTGACTTGGCCCTATCTTGGATCTCTTCATACCTAACAGACAGGACATTCAGTGTCTCCCACTCACACACCACCTCCTCATCTCGCCCCATATCTGTCGGTGTCTCCCAAGGTTCAGTTCTAGGACCCTTGCTCTTCTCTATCTTCACCTTTGGCCTGGGACAGCTCATAGATTCTCATGGCTTTCAGTATCACCGCTATACTGATGACACACAGATCTACCTCTCTGGACCCGATATATCCTCCCTACTAACCAAAATCCCACAATGTCTGTCCGCTTTCTCATGCTTCTTCTCTGCTAGATTTCTAAAACTTAACATTGATAAAACAGAATTCATCATCTTTCCGCCATCTCATTCATCTCCCCCACCTGAACTATTTATCAATGTCAATGACTGTTCACTCTCCCCAGTCCCGCAAGCTTGCTGCCTTGGGGTAACCCTGGACTTTGATCTCTCCTGCAAACCACATATCCAAGCCCTTTCCACTTCCTTCCACTCCAACTCAAAAATATCTCCCGGATCCGTTCATTCATCAACCACGAATCTGCAAAACACTAGTGCACGCCCTCATCATCTCACGCCTCGACTACTGCAGCCTCCTGCTCTGTGGCCTCCCCTCTAATACTCTCGCACTCCTCCAATCTATCCTAAACTCTGCTGCCCAACTAATCCACCTGTCATCACTCTATTCCTCTCCTCTTTGTCAATCCCTTCACTGGCTCCCCATTGCTCAGAGACTCCAGTTCAAAACCCTAACCACGGTATGCAAAGCCATCCACAGCCTGTTTCCTCCTTTATCTGTGAGCTAGTCTCCCGTTACATACCTGCACGCAACCTCTGATCCTCACAAGATCTTCTGCTCTACTCCTCTCTTATCTCCTCTTCCCAAAATTTCATACAAGATTTCTCCCGTGCATCCCCCCTACTCTGGAACCCTCTACCCCAACATATCAGACTCTCGCTGACCGTGGAAACCTTCAAAAGGAACCTGAAGACCTACCTCTTCCGACAAGTGTACAACCTGCAGTAACCATCGCTCCACCATACCGCTGCACGACCAGCTCTGCCCTCACCTACGATATCCTCACCCATTCCTTGTAGACTGTGAGCCCTCGCAGGCAGGGACCTCACTACTCCTGTACCAGTCACTGTCACGTTTTGTTAAAGATCATTGTAATTGTTTTTGTATGTATACCCCTTTTTTCACATGCATAGCGCCATGGAATAAATGGCACTATAATAATATATAATGATAATAACTGCACTAGCTTAAAGGGGTTGGGTGGAGTTCCCTAAACTTTCAGACGCTCTTTACTTTGACATACAGGAATCCTAAGAAGGACCATACAGTCATCATAGAGGGGATTCCACCACTCCAGACTGTTTCCTTGAGCTGGACTGGACAGCTGCATAGGGCACCCTCACCCTGGCAGATGCTATTTACAGTATTTCTTAGTTGGCCTTTTTTTTTTTTTAATGTCTGACATGGAATGGCTAATCGCAGCCGATCACCTGGAATACCAGGAAGCTAAAGAGGAGTTGCTTTCATAAGACTAAGGCAACCGGTAAGGCTGGACAGAGAGCAACTGCTTTCCCTGCTGGGCTGACACCGTGGCTTGCGACTGCCAATGAATCTTAGTTTTACTTGAAAAGGAGCATTATTTATCATATAGTGCTATATAATGTGAAAGCAAGAATCACCAAGCTACAACTTTCCTACTGCGGACACATCATACGAAGTGAGCAATCACTGGAGAAAGACATCATGGTTGGAAGAATAGAAGGAACAAGGCAAAGAGTAAGACCAGCAACCCGATGGCTTGATACCATCAAGATAATGGTGGAGAAGACCCTGGTGGACCTATCTAGGCCGGCACAAAATCGATCTTCCTACAGATTGTTCATCCATCAAGTCGCCATGGCTCGAGACTGAGCTGAAGGCCATTAAATAATTAAATATTGTTCAGCAATTATTTGGCATTACCTTATATATGTAAGTGCTCTCTGATCAAATATGTTGGTATAATTTTAGCCCTAAATACTGGTATTTGCTCTTGCAGTGTATATTACTTGCAGAGTTTATGGTGATGGTAGGACTATACAGCGTTGCTATTTATACAATTGTATGCAAGTGTTATTTTGGTATTGCACTGTATGCTATGTATGACTCCATCCTGTATGGCAGTGATATATAGGTACTATTTAGGGTAGTTATTTGTGTGTTACATTGCAGCACAATGTAAGTGTTACAGCTCATCTGGTGAGGTGGATCTTCGTTCTGTGAGTTAGACTGCCGCACGGACAAATGATGTTGGTACAGCAGAACGGTCCTGTTGGAACAACGGAGGGTATAAAGACTGGACGGCAAAAGGAGAAGTCCAGCAGTAGTTTATTTATTTAGTTTAGTAGCTTATACTGACCCATTAATTTCACAGCGCTTTTCCAACATCATCATCACTGTCCCCATTGGGGCTCATATACTAAGCTCCCTATGTCTTTGGAGTGTGGCAGGACACCGGAGCAACCTGAGGAAACTCACACAAACATGGGGAGAACATGCAAACTCCTTGCAGATGTTGTCCTTGGTGAGATTTGAACCTAGGATCCCAAAGCTACAAATTGATAGTGCAAACCACTGATCCACCGCGCTGTAGTCGAGTAAGGAGGTGGAAGCTCAGTATAGAGTTGAGCAAATGCTTAGCAGAAAAGTATCAGCGATGTGGCAGAGTGAAATAGGTCAGGAAACTCATTGTAGCAATGTTGCAAAGTCCAGTGATGTAGCTAAAATGAGTAGATAAGGCGATTCATTATAGAGATGTAGCAGAGCCCAGCTGCATAGCAGAGCTGGGTATTTCAGAAGGCACATAGTGACAATGTTGCAGAGCTCAGTAAGTCAAAAGGCATACTGTGTATTAACGTAGCAAACCCCAGTGATGTAGCAAGGCTAGGTATTTCAGCAGGTTCAGAATTTAGCAGAGTGTAGTAGTAAAGGTCCCAATAGTGGAGGGTATGACAACTACCTGAATACCAAGGCAGCATACTGGTGTCTGAGCAGGCGGATAAGGTCAGGGAGCAAGACGTCACTGAAGTGCGCCACATAACCATAGTAAGCCAACATGCTGAAGATCAGAGAGAGCTGGCCTCGGCATGAGGAAGACGGCGAGACCTTCACTGGAACCAGGAGAGATGATTAACAATATGAAAGTGGCTATACTAACAGAAGCAACATAAAATTCCAAAGGGGTTTTCCCATATTAGGCATTAATAAAAACAAATCCACAAAATATGCCATAAATACCTAATAGGTGCAAATTCCACTTCTGGGACCCAAGACCGGGGTGCTGTCTTCAGCTACCATGCCTTGAGAGGGAGCAACGCAGGAGTGATTGAAACCACTTAAGTTGTGCATAAGAGGATATTAAAATAGGTACACATAAAAAAACATTTACATTTATAGTGTACTTGTAACTATTCTATAAGCGTCTAAGATGACCATAACCCTTTAAACCCATTCCTGGATAAGATGACCTCTTTAAACAGGACCTGTCACCAGGCCAGAGGTGTCCACTTTTTACTCTTGTTTTTTTCCGCTGCTCCCCTGAGTATTGTACTTTTTGTTGGTGATCTGACGCGCCCCCTGGGCCATATTCTTTAGGGGAATACCCGGAGCCGGATCAGATGGGAGTTGTAGTCTTCCGAGTGGCTATGACCCGGTCCGTGCCCAGGGTGTCAAACTCAGTTGTATGTGGCAGTCCTACAGATGTTATTAAGTTCTTAATGTCGACTACGCCACCCGTTGTATTGCGGTCACTATGGCCGCCGCTGCAGCAAGGGTCCGCTGAGGCTGATGGTATTGGTGCAGCTTTTGGTAGTATAACCCCCAACGGGTGGGGTATAGCCTCAGGGGGTCAGGTGCAGAGGATGGGGGTTGTGGTGGTGCAGCATAGATGTTAAGTGAAGACAGAGTCGGGTTGTGCAGTTTAGGGTATTTACTCACTGCTGATGTTCCGGTCACTCTAGCTTCAAGTGACCACCCGAGCCGTGCTGCGTCCACCAGGTCCTGGATTCAGCAAACCCCCAAACAAGTCCGGAGCGTGACCCTGAGCTCTCCTTCTGTCCTTTCCTCTGGCCGTCCCCACTAGTGATCCACCTAGGTCCAGCTCCCTCGGGCCTTCTGTTGGGACACCCTTGGCCTTGGGTTCCCTGACCCTCCACGTGGTATGCCTTCGGGGTGGATGTGGTGGGTGGCCGTGGCAGATCCTGCCCACGGCCTCCGGTCCCTGGCTGAGGTGTGCTTTTGCCCCCACCAGTTTGGGATCCGGTACCCTATTGCCGACTCTTCACCCGGGGATTGAATTTGGGTTCTCAGAGTCCTCTCTTTGTCTCCTCTGGGTCTTTCCTTCTCTGCTCCACTCTCTCTCTCTCTCTGGGGCTTCTCTGCTCCTCTGCTTCTTACTCTGACAGACTGACCCTGTTCTTTGATGGTGCCCACCTTATATACTCCCTCTATGTGTGAGCTCAGGCGACCAGCACCCAATGAGCTCCTATCTTTACCCAGGCTGCTCCCCCTATCTGCCCCTACACTACTTGGGATGTACCACCCCCCTCCCACTCCAGCCAGGAACAGACTCGGTCGTACCTGCACATTTCTAAGTGGGAGTACCGTCGGCCTGTTCCTCGGAAATGGGATGTATGTAGTGCATGCAGCCTACCGAGCTCAGGTCCACACTCCATCCTTACCCGGGAGTGGAATATCACACCTCTGGGTTGAGGTGCAATACCCCTGTAGCAGCCGAATCCTCAGGGTGCTACATTCCCCCCTGGTAAATCACAGCACGTCCTCGGGCTGTAAGAACAAAACACCACAAAACATACAAATTTTTGCATAAACATATAAAACATATAAAACAACATATATTAGCAGCATTATAAAACTTTTCATATAAAACATTCTCGTCGCCTCTGGCTCCTCCTCCGGTCACTATGCAACGCGTGACCGGGTAAAGTGCGACAGTCTTTTCTTGAAAAATGGTTTTCCTATAAAACCGGTAGGGGGCGCTTTAGGAAGCGCAACTATATACAAAAGGGGTAGTGGCCGCTCTCAGTCCTCGGCCAGGTATTAGGGAGGAATGACCGCTCTCAGTCCTCGGTCAGTGGGATTTAAGGGAAATACGGGTAAACAGTTCACACTTGCTGGTCCCAACGGGGACTATATTAGCAACAGTTACAGTTCACTGTGCCCCGACGGGCAACTATATACAGCTTGTACTCTGCTGTACTTAACGACGGCGTCCTCCTGCTCTTTCTTTATGTTTTCCTTTAGCTTCAGACCCGTCCGGGTCCTCTTGCTCTTCCTCCTCACACCGCAGCTCTTCCTCCATCAGGCGATGCACATGGAGGGCGTAGGGTCCTTTGGCACACTTGTGCCGGGTGAAGGTGACCTCGTCCCCGATGTAAAGGTCACGACCTCTGTGTCCCTCCGGTAGGTGGGACTCAACGTCTCTCCTGGTCACGAAGACGTCGCCTAGGGTGCGGTGGTCTCGGATGAAGCCCCACCCATGCTGCATGTTAAACTTTATCACAGTCCCGGTGGTGCGGGGACTATGCGCTGCACGAGGGTCTCTCCTGGCCCGGCTCTTCTGCTCCGCGCTCCTTATCTGGGCTTGTTGTTCCCGGACCCGCCTCTCTCTCCGCTCCCTCTCAAAGACCTCGAGTTGTTGGCGGCAGCACTCAGCACGCTCCGCTGCAGCTGCCCGAGTCTCCTGAGTGAACCCCATGAGGTCTTCTCCGGTGGGGTCCCACTCAAACTGGGTCTCTTCTAGCGGGGGCGAGATCCTCTTTACGGGCTTTGGAGCCGGGATCAGGGGTGCACACATGGCCCCAGCCTTCCTCTGCCGTTCCAGTTCATGATATTCCTGGGGCCATATGAAAGGCTGCCCATCCGGGCACGTGTGTTGGGTAAACAGGTCCTCTCCCAGATGCGGCACTTTTGGTCTTATGGGCGCGGTGGTGTTAGCGCCCGGGTTGCCCGAGCCTTGCGGCCAGGCCTGGGGTATCTGGAAGGTGAAGGGCACCGTAAGGACGGCGGCGCCCTGGGCTACTTGGCCCTGCGACCAGGCCGGGGGCTCCGCGGAGGTAGGGGGCGCTGTTGGTATTGCGGCGCCCGGGGGTACTAGGCCTTGCGACCAGGCTGGTGGTACTTCCTGCTTGGTCACGCTCGGGGTCGAGGCGTGTGACGTCACAGGGGTCGCGGCTCCCGTTTGAGGCCTAGTCTGCGGCGGTGACGTTGCAGCGACGGGCACGGCAGGATAGACTTCGGGCTCTGCGACGGGGAGCTGGGGCAGGTACACGGTTTCCCGGTTTGGGGTATAGACGTCCCCTTTACCTGCCTCCACTCGTTCGGCTCCCTTCTCGGCGCCGTCTCTGGCCTTCAGTCCTCCTGCGCCATCCTCAGAGGCGGTCTGTCTCCTCGTCTCGGGTGGCGTGCTCCGCTGACGGGTCTCGGTCTGCTGGGCCATCTCTCGGCTCCACTGCGCCAACGTCTCTCGCTGCACCCGGGCCATCCTCCGTGCGAGGCCCTCCAGAGCGGTCTGCGCACACTCCCGGTCTCGGGGGAGCTGTGCTAGGACCTCCACTAGGCCTAGTGGGGTCGTTGTTTCCAGCAGGCTCCTGACCAACGGGTCGGTGCTGCTCTGCTCTCCTACAGTTGTCTCCAGCAGGCTCCTGGCCAGCGGGCCGGTGCTGCTCTGCTCTCCCTCCTCTGTTTCTAGCAGGCTCCTGGCCAACGGGCCGGTGCTGCTCTGCTTTCTCGCCATCTCCGGGTAGGCTCCTCCGATACTCTTCTCCAGGCTTCTTGCCTCCGGGTGCGCTCTCTCCAGACTGCTCCAGGCGACACCCATCTTTGCTCTCTCCTTTCGTCTCCTCCCACTTCGAGGGCGGTCCCGGGGCCACTTGGTGATTGTCAGCTCCAGGGGCTGTTCTTTCACGCTGACAGACACCTCTAGCATCACAGTCTCTGTTGGTGGGGGCGGTTTCCACTTTTGGCGCCATTTTCGGTCCTGGCCCACGATGGGAGTCGGCCTCTTGCCACCCTCTGGCACGCCCATAATGGCGTCCGCTCTGACAAGGCGGGAAACCTTTGGAAATGGCGGGAACCGCTTCCCAGTGGCGGGAAACTCTGCAGATGGCGGGAAAAAGCTGTTAATGGCGGACAACCGGCGGGAATCGACTGGTGATGGGGTCCGATGGCGGGGACCCTCCGGAACCGGCAGGAGACTTCTTTTTGAGGTAAACTCGTTCTTTTCTTCAGGCACGCAGTACCCGGTTGTTGTGGGCACGTAATCCTGCCGACTACGCCAAAGTTGACGCGCCCCCTGGGCCATATTCTTTAGGGGAATACCCGGAGCCGGATCAGATGGGAGTTGTAGTCTTCCGAGTGGCTATGACCCGGTCCGTGCCCAGGGTGTCAAACTCAGTTGTATGTGGCAGTCCTACAGATGTTATTAAGTTCTTAATGTCGACTACGCCACCCGTTGTATTGCGGTCACTATGGCCGCCGCTGCAGCAAGGGTCCGCTGAGGCTGATGGTGTTGGTGCAGCTTTTGGTAGTATAACCCCCAACGGGTGGGGTATAGCCTCAGGGGGTCAGGTGCAGAGGATGGGGGTTGTGGTGGTGCAGCATAGATGTTAAGTGAAGACAGAGTCGGGTTGTGCAGTTTAGGGTATTTACTCACTGCTGATGTTCCGGTCACTCTAGCTTCAAGTGACCACCCGAGCCGTGCTGCGTCCACCAGGTCCTGGATTCAGCAAACCCCCAAACAAGTCCGGAGCGTGACCCTGAGCTCTCCTTCTGTCCTTTCCTCTGGCCGTCCCCACTAGTGATCCACCTAGGTCCAGCTCCCTCGGGCCTTCTGTTGGGACACCCTTGGCCTTGGGTTCCCTGACCCTCCACGTGGTATGCCTTCGGGGTGGATGTGGTGGGTGGCCGTGGCAGATCCTGCCCACGGCCTCCGGTCCCTGGCTGAGGTGTGCTTTTGCCCCCACCAGTTTGGGATCCGGTACCCTATTGCCGACTCTTCACCCGGGGATTGAATTTGGGTTCTCAGAGTCCTCTCTTTGTCTCCTCTGGGTCTTTCCTTCTCTGCTCCACTCTCTCTCTCTCTCTGGGGCTTCTCTGCTCCTCTGCTTCTTACTCTGACAGACTGACCCTGTTCTTTGATGGTGCCCACCTTATATACTCCCTCTATGTGTGAGCTCAGGCGACCAGCACCCAATGAGCTCCTATCTTTACCCAGGCTGCTCCCCCTATCTGCCCCTACACTACTTGGGATGTACCACCCCCCTCCCACTCCAGCCAGGAACAGACTCGGTCGTACCTGCACATTTCTAAGTGGGAGTACCGTCGGCCTGTTCCTCGGAAATGGGATGTATGTAGTGCATGCAGCCTACCGAGCTCAGGTCCACACTCCATCCTTACCCGGGAGTGGAATATCACACCTCTGGGTTGAGGTGCAATACCCCTGTAGCAGCCGAATCCTCAGGGTGCTACAGATCCACCATACGGTTTCAGAGATATAAGCCTTTTTATCTAGTGCTAATTTTTATTGTCTTTACCAATAGGGCGTGGCTCGCTGGATCCTCTGGGGCGTGTCTTTAGGCTGCGTTGCACAGTTACCCTTGGAAAAGATTATAAAAATTATCACTAAATGGAACCATTTGGCGGATTTATAAAAAACAAAAACCGGAATACTCAGAAGAAGAACGGGAGTAAAATAAAAGCAAGAACTGAACACCTTTGACCCGGGGACAGGTCTGCTATAAGGCAAGTTTCACATCAGTAAATTATAGATACAATGGCACAAACCCCACAAATATTTTTTGAACCAAACCATGTCGTGATCTAACTTGGGTTCGGCAGAACCACATAGGAGTGGGGTGCTATGGGTGGAATTTGGACCCTAAAATGTAGCCATATTACAGTCATATAAAACTGGAAGTAACATGTAGATAAGACTAGAGATATTGAGAGATCAGGTAAATAATCAGAGCTCCATCACACGAAAATGAGTGAGAAAATTTTACATTGCTCTGCTTCATCTGCATGGTGGAGGATGTGTTATTTTTAGGTAACCATCCCAGGGAACCCTCCATAGCATCTCTGCGTCTGCAGCGCAGGAATCCCCGGGATTCTCCATGCACAGTAAAGCATAAGGATGTTAGTAATAATCAGAGATAATGCAGGATTACAGGGTTTTCTAGTGAGCCGAGAATTATGCTAATTATTTTATAATGGCTTCCTGCTGACTTTTGATAGCAAAAACAAATTATTTAACAGCTTCCTGATCATGAGAATTTCCACACGAAGCTTCATTACTTCTGTAAATGTTTATTAGGTTTCGTAACTCGGGGAAATGCACAGATTTGTTTTTCTATTTACAACCAGAGAGGTAGAAACTAATGACTGGTAATCCCGGAGGTGCGAGGACCTGTCCTCCGGATTCATGAATTATCAGATATTTATTATATTATTATTTTGTGTCCAGCAGCTGCCATTATGTAAAAGTAAAAATGTTACTAAGCTTCTACATATTCCAGCTCTGACTTCTATTAACAATTGTATCAGCAAGACTTCTATTTGCAAGTCTAATCCTTGTAATAGATTTATATTCACTTTTTGCATTTTGTATTCTTTTTCATATTTAACTTTAAGTGTATATTGTACTACGTGGAAACCATCAACAAGGAGGCAAGCTGCTAACAGATCCTATGATCGTTTTAGGTGTATTAGAGGTGTGAGTTATGTTATTAAAACACAAATACGTAAATATTTATATTGAACATTTAGGCTGAGTTCACACGATGCGTATTTAATGCGTTTCCGCGGCGTTTTTGCAGTTGCGTAAACGCCACAGAAACGCATGAAAAACGCATGGTAGAAGGGCAGCAATGTTCCCCAATAGAAATCCGCATGTGCTGTGCCCATGATGCGGATTTTTCCGCAGCGTAAACGCTGCGCTCAAAAATCCGCAGCATGTCAATTAATTTTGCGTAAACGCGCGTTTTCGCCGCCATTGACTTGCATTAGAACGCGCCAATTCCGCAAGACTGCATCTGTACTTGCGTTATTGGCGCGTTCTAATGTGCAGATGGTACCCGGGTGGAGAGGAGAGGAGAGTCTCATCCACACCCAGGTACCATTAAAAAAGCTGTAAAAAAAGAATAAAATAAAAAATAAATGTATTCTTACCTTCTGTCGGCCCGCGCAGCGCTCCTGCTTGGTTCCCGACACTTGCAGTGAGTTGTAGGACCTGCGCTGACGTCAGAGTCATGTGACGGGTCACGTGACGCTGACGTCGGCAGGTCTTTCAATTCAAAGTTGCCGGCAGCCGGGAGAACGAAGTGAGCAGGACAGCGCGGGCCATCGCAGGTAAGTATATACACTCTCTCGGGTCACACTATATAAATCCATGCCGGTTGCATGGATTTATATAGTGTGACCTAGTTGTCAAGCACTTTCCAAGTGATGCTAAAATCGCCTGGAAAGCGCTTGTCAATCCACATGCGGAAACGCATGTGGAAACGCATGTGAATCCGCATGTATTCCGCAGGAAAAACGCATGCACAATCTGCATGCGTTTTTTATGCCAGGGAGATGCAGAAATGATGCAGAAATTTTCTGCTTCATTTCTGCATCGTGTGCACATACCCTTATGTGTATTGGAGCTGGGGCTGCAGGGGGTGAAAGTGGTAATGAGACAAGTGAAGAGTCCCGTCACCTCAGGACGGCATTATACACTACAAAGACACATAAGAAGAACATAGTCCATTAAAAGAGATTTGTTAATCATCACTGTAGCATCATATGTGGATAGATGATAGATGGAATATAGCAATATATACAATAGATACATAGATAGAGGGATAGATAGATAGATAAATAGATAGATACAGTATATATGAGAGATGTAATAGATAGACTGTTAGATAATAGATAGATAGATGATTGACAGATAGATGTATCTGATAGATAGATAAGTGATAGATATATAATAGATAGATAGATGTAATTGATAGATAGATAGATAGATGGAATAGAGCAATACAGTATGTGCAATAGATAGATAAATATGAGAGATAGATGTAATTGATTGATAGATGATAGATAATAGATAGATAGATAGATAATAGATAGATAGATAGATAGATGATAGATAGATACTGTAGATAATAGATAGATAGATGATAGATAGAGAGATAGATAGATGATAGAATTGCACTTTACTAATACTATTACCTATAAATGGTTAATAAACAGCATTATTTTGCATTATTTAGTATTGATCAGGAATGAATTTCAATATAAATGACATTGTGAGGATGTGTTTTCGGTTTACACGATACACAGATATATTTTTCCTGTAATGCGATGTTGTGGGCACAGTCTGTGTCGCCGCTGATCATCTGACATTTGTTGTCTCTTTTCCAGTATTTAGGTGAAGATTTTCATGAAAATGTGAAAACTAGAAAGTAAAATAATGTGTAATTGATGGGGGGTGGGAACGGACTGTGGGCATGTATGAGCAGTCAGAGGCAGACGCGGGCAGACAATGGCTACTGGGGAGGTCACCGCTTCTTCAGTCCTTGCCTTTCCCAGGAGTAGCTGCTGTAAGCAGTGAGGCGTGAGGGGGTATCATAGAGAGCTGCTGAAAAAGAGCATCAGACAAGGCTCTAACCGTCCTGACATGTGGTGGTGTGAGGGTGGCGAGCTCAGACACGGGTATAATGGGACATTCTCCAGTCACTTACAGTATATAATCTGATTGTGAAGATAAATTGTATCAAACAACTGCCTATGAAGGGTTTTCATAAGATTTTGGAGAGTGTCTATTGGAATTTGTGTGGTCAGATAGTGATGCTGTGGTAGAAGGTCTGGTGGTTGCCAATGGATGTTCCAGTTCTATCCAAGCTTTATCCCTACTGCTCCATGGACAATTCTACCAGGTGTGCATCTTGTACGATGTATGTGTAGCCTTGCGCAGGGCGATAGTGAGGCACTCGTCTTCTCTTGTTATGCCCCGGCGTGCTACATGAAAGAGTGGGTCCTGGCTGGGTGTTGATGCTTTGAGGGCCTTGCATCTGTTCAGGCGCCTGTAGCTGATGGTGTTGACCAGCCAGGATTTCAATAAAGGCGACTCCCGTTCTGTAACACAGTCTTTACTGAACGGTAACTTGGTAAGGGTTATGTACTAGAGGTAGCAGGTACAAAATCTTATGGACGTTTCCTTCACCATGTAAAGCAGTTTCACACACATAGTTCCCTTCTACTGTAGTCTATTCCAGGGCTGGTGAAGCACACTGCTTCACCCTACTTCGTAACAGCCTAGCTTGTCACCACAGTCCTGAACAGTAAGTCTCTCTACATGCTCAGCGGATCTGCTACCTATTTCTTCCACTACTGGCACCCTGGATCTACTGCTCGGGACTACCCACTAGTCCCACAAACTCAGTTCTGTTTGGGTCCGTTACCTTCGGTGATTAGCCAGCTCAGGGTTTGTCATGACAAGTCGTCCTATCCAAGGTCCCCTTTAAGGTGGAAGGCCACTCTGTCTTGTCTTCGCCCAGTTCTAGGTCGCCCTACTCCCTTGGCCCTTAGTCTCCTATTATTAGTAGTTCACCCAAACGGCAGCACTTCTCACAGACACTTCCTACTTCAACTTGAACTTGTCCCTATCTGGCCAATCACATTAAGTGGCGTCATTCCCCAACACCAAACCCCTCCCACTATGGGCCAGTCCCAAACATCAACTTTGTTCTTACCCTAACGTCACTATCTAACCACAGTCACTATCCCATCCTACCTATCTTATGTCTTACCCTACACTTATCCTATACTGTACACTATGTGTTACACTATATATTACCAACATTACTACATCATGCAGGAACATATCACATGAAACAATATATCTATATACAAAAGACGCAAGACATAATACACACAATGCGAACGGTGTCTTCATATATGCAAGCCTTGAACAGCTATTTGAGGGGGAATGTATTCATGTTGGATGTCAGCGTGTTATATATTTGGAAGCCCGGGTCATGGATATGGAAAAATTATGGAAAAAATGCAGCTTGTAACACTGAGGAGCATTGAAAACTAGGAGAGAAGTTTAGAGCTTACCGAGCGGCTCTGGCTGGGGCCAAGGATATGGAGATGGGGAAGATCAGGACCCTGAGGTAGGTAGCTGGGTAACAGTTAGAAGAAGGGGTAGGGGAAAAGTGCCAGGGACCCTAGACCTGATGTGGCACAACCTAGTAAATATGCCTGTTTGGCTGGTATTAGGATTGCTAGCCCAGGACTATGATCATTACAGCAGGACATTGCTCCTAACAACCAGAAAAATGACTGCTATAGGAAGGAGGGAGATAGGAGAGCAAGAAAGGCCAAACAGATGTTGGTGGTAGGAGACTCTATAACTAGGCGGACAGACAGGGTCATCTGCTGCCGAAACAATGAATGCCGAACGTGTCTAGTCTGCCGGGTGCTCGGGTTTGGCATATTGCGAATGGGATAGGTGAAGACCCACCGGTCAAGGTACACATTGTTACTGATGGCAAAGTCAGAGGAAGGTAAAAGTTCCTTAAAAATGATTATAGGGAACTAGGAGAGAAGCTGAAGGCCAGGACCTCCAAGGTGGTGTTTCCAGAAATACTGCCAGTGCCACGAGCGTCACTAGAAAGACAGCGGGAGCTTAGGGAGATAAATAAGTGGCTTGGAAATTGGTGCAGGAAGGAAGGGTTTGGGTTCATGGACAACTGGGCCGAATTCTCTGTCAGCTACAGGCTCTATGGTAGGGACGGGCTGCATCTCAACAGGGAAGGTATAATCCAAAGATAGAAGAAGCCAGTATAAATTAATAAAAACACTTTATTTTCTTCATATTAAAATAGTACACAAGCCATATAAAATCACAGGAGAAATTATACAATGAATGACGCATTTCAGGCTGTTCCAAACCTTAGTCATAGTATCAAGTAAGAAAGAAGAAACATGGGACTTAAATATCATTAATTAATGTTAAATTAGCTTGAACACCCGGGCAGCTGCAAAAGCAAACAAGATTTTAGGATGTATAAAAAGAAGGATAAAATAAAATCCTGTGATCCCAGTGTATTGTTGCCCCTCTATAAATCACTTGTAAGGTCACATGCAGAATATAGGATCCAGTTTTGGGCTCCATATTTTAAAAGGGATATTCAGAAGTTAGGGTCAGTTCTAAGGCAGCAACTAGATTATTACAAGGGATGGAGGCCTCATATGATGAGAGGTTAAAAAAGTTGGGCTTATTTCTATCTATCTGTGTTAAGAAAAAAGATTTGCAAGACCACGTCGGTAGTTTGTGGCCATTGGACCAAAGCACTGAAAACCTCTTCCTACATGCCAGTATCCTTACAACTGTTCTGATTAGTAATCCCTGTGACATTATTACATTGTAGCACGATGCATGCATGGTATAGCGGGAAACTACTAATCAGAAGATGAGATGGGGATGCCACATGTAGTATAAGATTTGCAGGGTTCTAATCCACTCCCTGAGGAAGCACGTGTGAAACCCGCGGTGGAGTGTGAGGCGGTGGTAACAGTGTTATTTATAGAGGTTTTCTCTTTATCTCTACTGGCACATGCACTTTATATATTTAGAAAATGGCAAAAAGGCAATGGTAGTTATCAGCCAAAATGTCAAGGATTATAGATCATTAACATCAATAGGATATTTTGTCCCTATTTTCCACTTCTTATTATATTAGATTCTGAATCGTTTCTATATATTCATATATATATTGTGGTAGATCGTCTCACTTGGTTGCACACAGAGGAACACAGGAACACTGTCTCTTTAAATTTTCTGTGGTTCATTAAGAGCACTGCATAAGCCACAGCAATGTTAGCAACACAAACACAGCCTAACAGGAAAACAAAACATTACATATGGCACAGTCCTTGTTGCTACGGGTAACCGCCTCCTTCAGGAGCAAAAACAACCCATGGTTTAGCTTTCCTTAACATGCACACCACAGCTTCAGAGCTTGTGCCTCCAGCCCTATGCCCACACCAAATGCTCTGAAAGGCTGTGATTTTATCCTCTGAGTTCCTCCCTTTCTACAGGTGGTTAATCACCCTAGCACTAAGATGGCTGGTTAACCCACTCGTGTGCTGGAACCTTTTTCCAATAGCTCCACAAGGTCAAGGTTATCACTCCCAGAGTAATTTTAAACAAACAAAAAAAAACTCAAGCTGTATAGGCCAAGTTTAAAGGAAGATAAATAGACACATATAAAATCAATATAATTTATTTCAATAGTTTTAAAATATATTTTTTTATATAAAAAACAGGTGCCTTCAAATATTACAACAACCAAACCTCCAACATAGCTATATTAGTACATGAAAATTAGCCCATCCATGGCAATTTTGATTCATAGATCCAATATTGCACTAACCCTATTATAAAGTGCTGTTGCCAATTAATCCGTGAGTGAAAAATGCATATAGAACTCCCCTGAAACAAGGTAAAGTGCAAGTGCAAAAAGGGGGGGGGGGTTGTTTTAAGTATGTGGAAAGATTAGCATCAAAGTAGCAGCACAACACAAGAATATTTTAAGTTGATCAGAGGAGGGATGGTGAAGTTAACCCCGACGACGCCGTTTCGCGACAAGCTTCTTCAATGGGGCACTAACATATGTGCACAAGGTACCGCTTTTATACCTATTCTAACCAGCTGAGTATGGTAATCAAATTAGGATGGCATGAGTTAGAGGGGTTACGGCGCATGCGTCAGTTACATAGGTATCCCATCAGTGAATAGGAACTTCCGTAGTCCTGCGCGTGGCACGCACCTGTTTTTTATATAAAAAAATATATTTTAAAACTATTGAAATAAATTATATTGATTTTATATGTGTCTATCTTCCTTTAAACTTGGCCTATACAGCTTGAGTTTTTTTTTTTGTTTGTTTAACCTTTTTCCTATGTATAATTACTGCAGCTATTAATCTCAGTGCTACATATCTCCCCTCCAGTACTTTGTCAGTGACTTTGACACATATTCCCCCCTCTGCCCAAAGCCGTAGGTTTTGGCACCTTCAGTCACCAAAAGGGGAGTCTAAAATGGCAACTGCATTATCTTGCAGCTTCCCAGGTCTGTGTTCACATGAAAAATGAAGATCTGTAGTCCTGAGTTTCAACTCTTGGAACGCCATCTCTGCTTCAATAGACCATTTGGCCATTGACGTCTTCAAGCCCTTAAGAAGTTCGGTCAGGGGTGCTGCCATCATGGCAAAATTCAGGATACACGGCTGATAGTATCCCACCTTTCCCAGAAATGCCTGAAGCTGTTCCTTGGAGACCGGTTTCGGACAACTTATGACTGCCTCCACCTAATTCACTTGCGGCTTCTTCTGACAATGTAGCCAAGGTATTTTCCCTTTTTTTTCCCAATGGCACACTTCTTTGGGTTTATGGTAAACCCCCCTTTCCTCAGCACATTCAGCCACGGGCTGGACCTTCTGCAGATGATTTCCCCAATCCGGGCTGAATATCACAATATCATCGAGGTAAGCTGTGGCGTACTTTTTGTGAGGGGCTAAGATCCGGTCTATGGCCCTCTGGAAGGTAGCTTGGTCTCTTTGCAGGCCCAATGGGCTTCTGGTATAGTGTAAGCAACCATCAGATGTAAAAGAGGTCATCTTCTTCTTGGCACTTTGAGATAAGTGGATTTGCCAGTAACCTTTCATTAGGTCCAGGAAGATGATGTATCTGGCTGACCCTAGCTTCGGTATGAGCTTGTCGCGGGATATCAGATACACATAATTTTTAGCCCCTTCCTTCTAAATCACCTTGCGGTGGACCTCGGGATTCTACACGGCTTTTGGTTCATCTGCACATATGGTTTCGTCAGGATTCCTTGTTCATCAACCTGCGTAAGTCTTGGTAACTCCGAAAACAGGTTCTGGTTCCGCTGAAGAAGTTCTCGGCACTGTTGTTTCTGAGCTGGTGACAGTGTCTCTGTCACAGGGATACCCTTAGTGTCACCTTCTGGTCTGTCCTGCCCACATGGAGTTTCAACTTGGTTTCACTGTTGTCCAGCTTTGATGGATAGTGGCAGGTGGGACAGGACTTGCAATATTTTAGGATTTCACTGTGACATCTGGGCCAATAGTACCTCTGCATAACCTGTTGCTGCTTTTTTTCCACCCCTAGATGGCCACCCAAGACATGTGAATGGGCCCTGTCCAACACCCTTTGTCTATAGGGACCTAGAAACAATAATTGCTCCACTATCTCCTCCCTTACTTTATTAACTTGGTACAATAAATCCCCACTTAACATAAAATAGGGAAACCTGGTGTCAGCCCATGACTCCTGTGCTATGCCGTTTATGACGGTTGCCTTATTGAACGCTTCTTTTAGTGATAGGTCTCTATGTTGGGTGAGCCCCAAATTTTGTCTGGTCACCCCTATCTCAGGAATGTCTGCCTAAGGGAATACTGCTTTCTCCTCTTTTCCCATTACACAGAAGAAAAAACAGTCAGACTCTGGATTTGGTGAGACTTTTTTAGGGCCAACCCGTTTCTCACCCGAGTAATCCAGGTCTCCACCCCTCCCCCACAAGTCCCAAAACAACACAAAGTCCCAGCCTATGATGATTGGGTGCAACAAATCCGGGACCACGCCGACCTCATGAGACTCAGTACCTCGGGCCGTCTCAATGACCAGTCTTGCCACCGGATAGTCTTTAGCATCCTTATGAATGCAGCAGATGCCCACCTTCTTCCCAGGGATCAATTGGAGAGAGAGTGTGGCCCTCATGTGGGTCACCAAACTGAGTCTAGTAGTCCAGTCATTTGCAGGCCATTCACTGTTACAGGACAAGCTTGGGGCCCCTAGTCAGGTGGACAGTCCACACTGCAAGCTGGATATGCGTAGAAGGACCCATGCTACTGTCCATTTGCTCAGTGGTCAAGAGACAATGGGCTGCTATATGACTTGGACCGTGACATCTCCAGCAAATTAGATCCCCCGATAAGGGCCTTGGCATAATCTCTGCCACCCCCTTGGACTTTGGATGCCCCACCTCCTTTTTAACCTCTGCCCCCAGTATGGAATGGGTTGCCTCCCCACGGACCCTTTGACACCCTGATACCTTTTAACCAGTCCGACTAAGTAATCAACGTTCCGGGGATCTCCCTGGGCAACCCAGGTCTGCATCAAGCTCGGAAGGGAATGCACAAACTGGTCCATTACAACTCGCTTCACCATTTGCGCTGGGGTAGAGGACTCCGGCTGTAGCCACTTTTGGATGAGATGCAGCAGATCAAACATTTGGGAGCGAGGTTTGTCACGGTGATATGCCAAGTGGTGGACCCGTTGTGCCCTGACAGACATTGTTACCCCCAAGCGTGCCAAAATTTCTGTTTTCAATTTTTCATATTCTTTCTCGTCCTGTAAAGCCAAATCATAGTAGGCCTTTTGTGGCTCCCCCGTTAAGTATGGCGCTAGGAATTCTGCCCACTGACCTGGCGGGAGTTTCTCTATTGGCGACCCTTTCAAAAACGGTTAAAAAGTCCTCTGTGGCGTCACCTGGGGCCATCTTCTGTAAGGCTCTCCTCACCGCCTTTCGGACAGAGAAATCATCACCTGACATTGGAGTCGGAGCCACTGCAGTGCCATGAACTGCCTCTGTGAGTAAATCAATCTGCTGCTGCTGTTGTTGACTCTGTTGCTGGTACTGCTGCAGCTGTTGCATAATTAGCTTACTTGTCTCCTGTAGTCCCAGCTGTTGCTGCAGCAACTGCTCCCGATGCTGCTTCTGCTCCTGATGCTGCTGCTATAGCTGCTGCTGTTCCTGATGCTGCTGCAGGTACTGCTGGTGTTGGCTTTGGACCAAGTGCTTGATCAGCTCCTCCATTTTGTCTGACCGCTGTTCAATGCTCATAGCCACCTTCACCCAGGACATGCAGTCTGTCCACAGCCGTTATACTTACTTCCTGGGGGGATCTTGCCCGCGCTTCTAGCACCAACTGTGGTTGCACACAGAGGTAAATAGGAACACTGTCTCTTTAAATCTTCTGCTGAGTTTATTAAGAGCACTGCATAAGCCACATCATTCTTATCAACACAAACACGGCCTTCCCGACCTAACAGGAAAACAAAACATAACGTATGGCACAGTTCTTGTTGATACGGGTAACCGCCCATTTCAGGAGCAAAACAACCCAGGGTTTAGCTTTCTTTAACATGCATACCATAGCTCCAGAGCTTGTGCCTCTAGGCCCTCCCCACACCAAATGCTCTGAAAGGGGGTGATTTTATCCTATGAGTTCCTCCCTTTCTACAGGTGTTTAATTACCCTAGCACTAAGATGGCTGGTTAACCCACTCGTGTGCTGGAACCTTTTTCCTATGTATAATTACTGCAGCTATTAATCTCAGTGCTACATATTTCCCCTCCAGTAATTCGCCAGTGACTGTGTCACTATATATATATTATTTTTTTTTCTTCATATGTATTATATGGTTATTTTTGGTTCAGGGTGTTGACGCTCCTCTGACTTAATTTTTATTATTTGATTTTAACTCTTTTCTTATATGTTTTTATGGGTGGTTTTGTCATTAGTTGTTCTTTCAATAAAGCAGACAGTTTTTCCCCATTGGTTGGATACTGTTAATTTTAAACAGGTTTTTAGATTTTATAGTTTTTTGTCTGTATTTCATTTAACCCCTTAACAACCGCCGTAACGCATTTTCATGGTGGCAGTTAAGGGTACTTAAGGGTACTTATTCCTCAGCGCCGCTCTTTCACGTCGCTGAGGAATAACAGTGTAGCGCCCTCCAATGTCGGAAAATCTCCGGGGTCTCAGCTACAGGGAGTAGCTGATACCCTAGAGAACATGATCAGAGCTGGGTTTTCCATCATCTTCCTGTAAAATGGTGGGCGCATGCGCAGTGTGCTCGCCGAGATCTGCCGGCTAGTACCCGGCAACAATACGGAATTTTCACTATTAGTTCCATTTGATCACCGTGATAAACCCTATCACAGTGATGAAAAATAAATAAATCAAATTCCCCTTTGTCACCCCCTTAGTTAGAGAAAAATTATAAAATTTATGATTCGTGGTAGGGTTAGAGGTAGGGTTAGGATAAGGGTTAGGTGTAGGTTTAGGGTCAGGATTAGGGTTAAGATTAGGGTTAGGATTAGGGTTAGAATTAGGGTAAGGATTTTTCAAGTTCCACACCTGGAACGATACATGGCCCCGGTATGATGGGCCAATAAATTACTATGTTTTGGACCTTTGAAGTGCTGCCTTCATCTTTTTTGGATATCCTTCTACAGTGGTGTGAAAAAGTGTTTGCCCCCTTCCTGATTTCTTATTCTTTTGCATGTTTGTCGCACTTAAATGTTTCTGATCACAAAACAAATTTAAATATTAGACAAAGATGACAAAAGTAACCACAAAATGCAGTTTTTAAATGAAGGTCTTTATTATTAAGGGAAAAATAAATCCAAATCTATAGGGCCGCGTGTAGAAAAGTGACCCCCCCTCTTAAAACATAAATTAACTGCGGTTTATCACATCTTTGGGAAGCTGAGTTCCATTTCCCTAGCCTCACACAGGCCTGATTACTACCATACCTGTTCTCAATCAAGAAATCACTTAAATAGGACCTGCCTGACAAAGTGAAGTAGATCAAAACATCCTCAAAGCTAGACATCATGCTGTGATCCAAAGAAATTCAGGAACAAGTGAGAAACAAAGTAATTGAGATATATCAGTCTGGAAAAGGTTTTAAAGCCATTTCTAAGGCTTTGGGACTCCAGCGAATCACAGTGAGAGCCATTATCCACAAATGGCGAAAACATGGAACAGTGGTGAAACTTCACAGGAGTGGCCGGCCAACCAAATTTACCCCAATAGCTCAGCAACAACTCATCCAAGAGGTCATAAAAGAACCCACAACAACATCCAAAGAACTGCAGCCATCACTTGCCTGCAGTTAATGTCAGTGTTCATGACCCCACCATAAGAAGGAGACTGGGCAAAAATGGCATGAATGGCAGAGTTCCAAGATGAAAACCAATGCTCAGAAAAAAGAACATAAAGGCTCGTCTCAGTTTTGCCAGAAAACATCTTGATGATCACCAAGACTTTTGGGAGAATACTCTGTGGACTGATGAGACAAAAGTTTTACTTTTTGGAAGGTGTATGTCCCATTACATCTGGCATGGAAGTAACACATCATTTCAGAAAAGGAACATCATACCAACAGTAAAATATGGTGGTGGTAGTGTGATGGTCTGGGGCTGTTTTGCTGCTTCAGGACCTGGAAGACTTTCTGTGGTAAATGGAACCAAGAATTCTGCTGTCTACCAAAAAATCCTGGAGGAGAATGTCCGGCCATCTGTTTGTGACTTCAAGCTGTAGCACCCTTGGGTTATGCAGCAGGACAATGATCCAAAATACACCAGCAAGTCCACATCTGAATGGATTAAGAAAAACAAAATTAAGACCTTGGAGTGGCCTAGTCAAAGTCCTGACCTTAATCCGATTGAGATGCTGTGGCATGACCTTAAAAAGGCGGTTCATGCTTGGCAACCCTCCAGTGTGGCTGAATTACAATAATTCTGTAAAGATGAGTGGCCAAAATTCCTGCAGAGCGTTGTAAAAGACTCATTGCCAGTTATTGCAAATGCCTGATTGCAGTTGTTGCTGGTATGGGTGGCCCAACCAGTTATTATGTTTAGGGGGTAATCACTTTTTCACACAGGACCCTGTAGGTTTGGATTTCTATTTCCCTTAATAATAAAGACCTTCATTTAAAAATGTCATTTTGCGTTTACTTGTGTTATCTTTGTCTAATATTTACATTTGTAATCTGAAACATTTAATTGTAACAAACATGCAAAAGAATAAAAGATCAGGAAGAGGGTAAACACTTTTTCACACCACTGTATCTATCTATCTATCTATCGATCTATCTACAGTGCCTTGAAAAAGCATTTATACTCTGTGAACCTTTCCACATTTTTTATGTTAAAACCAACAGGCTTAAATGTATGTTATTGGGATTTTATGTGATATACCACCACAAAGTAACAAGCATTTGTGACATGTAAAGGAAATGATACATGGTTTTCTAAATATTTTAAAAATATAAATATAAACATTGTGAAGTACATTGGTATTCAGCCCCCTTGTAGTCTGATATCCCTAAATAAAATCCTGAGTGACCTATTGCCTGCAGAGGTCACAGAATTAGTAAGTTGAGACCACCCATTTGTAATTTCTTCTCAGTATAACTACAACTGTTCTGTGAAGGCCTTCGAAGTTTGTTTAAGAAAATTAGTGATACAGCAGCTTTATGAAAACCAAGGAGCACATTAGACATGTCAGGGATAAAGTTGTGGAGAATGCTATCTAATTTCCTTGTATGCTACTCCTTTTCAGCATTCCTATTCAGTTTTATAAGGCAGAGCTTTGATCTGTGACTACAGTTTAGGCACAGTGCTTACAGTGAGTCTGTGGCCTAAAGGCCTCATCCTGTCTCCTTATTGGTTAAGGCGGCTCCTCTCTCACGCCAAATAACGAAAGCACTGGCACTGATGATATCCTGTTCAAAACAATGAAGATACACATCTGGGACAAGCTGCTAGTAGCATACGTGGTGCTCTCTGAAAATATGTGCCCATGGGAGATATTTTTTGTGTGGATCCTTTCCAAAATTCACCTCAAAAACTGCTTCATACATGCGTGGAAAACTCTTCCTATTCATTTAATGGGAAATCCGCTTTGCTCTTAATTTTTTTCCTGAGAAAGTTTTGAAAATGCCTGATGGATCCTGAAGATAACTTCTCCAAACTAGGCACTGTCGAATCAAAAGGCTGCAAACAACACTTGGGAAAAAAAAACCTTTTCCAAAACTACTCATGAAATTTTTCAGGAAATGCTTCAGGAAAAGAAAAACTTCTCCAAAAGTTCCCCCAAAAAGGAGACTTTCCTCTTGACTAACTCATCATTTTTGATCTCTTCAAAAAACTCATTCTGAAAATAGCCTTAGGGGGGACTTGGAGGGGCTAAATACAACAATATATGTAATGTACTGTAATAACTATGATGTCATGACTATATTTTATTTAATTTCCCTCCGTCTTTCCTAGGGTGCTGAGCAATATCCATTTCACCCAGAACATAAAAAGTTAAAAAGTGATATAGGCTTGAATTCCTAGCACAGCTGTGGGTGAACTTTGGATAGTGCAAAGCGTTGCAATTTTTCTCTTATTTGACCATGAACTTCAGATGATCTAGTTAACATTACTGTCAAGTATCCCGCGGTCCTTTTGAAAAGCACTACTTGTTCATGCTGCCCTCTGGCCAATTTCAGTGGGACTGAAGCACCAGTAAAAGTCATCAAGCTGCCTGACAGCTTGTCACTGCCGAGGCTCCATTAATTTATACACATTTTCAACTGCTTGGCATCTGCCATTGTAACTCTCTTCTCTTCCAAGCAACTCCTGTTTGCATTTAACACTTGGGTTAATTTTCATCAGGGTTTAAATTTAGCCATCAGATATTCGGGAGAGCTGTCAGCCAACATATGGAGAGGAAACAATATCGCCGAATTTATTATAAAGTGGAATCTGTTGAATGTAAAGCAAGAAAAAACTAAAAAAAAATAGCCATAATATAGAGTAAGGGTTCGTGGAGGGCCGAGGGTCACAAAAGAATAACAGAGTGGATTAGTTTGTCTATTCACTAGTGTGGCATCTTGCTTCCTTGGGAGCTTCTTGAGGTAGCTCGAAAATGATGGAAAGACAAAGTTCAATTTGTCCCTCTTTTATAGAAGATAATTAACCTGTCACTCTTATTGCCGAAACAACTTCATTATATCAACCCTGGAATGTGTCCTAGTCCGCGAGGTATAAGGGGCTATGGGTACACATGGTTAAAGGGTGCTGCTGCAATGATATTTCCCGTGTACTGAAATAATTGAAAGTGTTAAGTTGGGGGCAGGGAATCGAGCATAGGAATAACTCTGGGTCTTTTCGTGCTGAGGTCTTGGGAGAAATGACTGAACGTAATTGAAACAGTAGTAACAAGTTACTTGAGAAAATGATAGACGCCTTGGTTAATGTTTACAGAGATATCATAAAGTTTTGCCATTCTATAAAGTATCACCATGTATTTCGAAAGATTTTATTGTGTACTTATTCAAAAAGTTGAAGGATAAGAATAAGTAATGGATTGGTACTTCCAGGGGAATTGGCTGAGATGCTACCAACAAAAGCATTAGCTGGTTTCTACACACTGTACACATGGTCA
Source organism: Phyllobates terribilis (assembly GCF_046119375.1). Classification (NCBI taxonomy): domain Eukaryota; kingdom Metazoa; phylum Chordata; class Amphibia; order Anura; family Dendrobatidae; genus Phyllobates; species Phyllobates terribilis. Next base: position 697,477,754 of record NW_027362763.1, on the reverse strand, counting down.
GTAAAGTGAATGTGTCACATGGACAGTTTCCATTTAACGAGTGGCCCAGATTAGAAAAAAACATTTTATATACCCTATTAGGAAATTTGGAGTTAATAGTGAAAGTCATCAGTTCAAGATCTTCATCACTAGGCATCTTCTTCATTTGGAGAGAGTGGAGAGCATCTTTTTCACTTGGTGAGAGTGGAGAGCAACTTTATCACTTGGTGAGAGTGGAGAGCATAGCCTCCACTTGGCGAGAGTGGAGAGCTTCTTCTTTACTTGGAGAGAGTGGAGAGCTTCTTCTTTACTTGGCGAGAGTGGAGAGCTTCTTCTTTACTTGGAGAGATTGCAGAGCATCTTCTTGACTTGGCGAGAGTGGAGAGCATCTTCAGTTATGGAGGACCCATCCTATCCAGCATTACACAAACAACTTATTGATTTGAATGAGCAGTGTGTAATGCTTAATGTGCCCTTTAGAGGTGCTGTAGATCTTCATTTTGTAAATGGACCCTTTTAATAAGTATAGATTGTCCAAATGGTCAGGTTTGTTATCATGTACAGTTGAAACCAGAGGATAACATACACTATATAAAAAGACACATATGCATGTTTTCTCAATATCTGACATGAAATCAGAATAAACCTTTCCTGTTTTAGGTCAATTAGGATTACCGTAATTTTTAATATTTGCCAAATGTCAGAATAATGAGAGAGAGAATGTTTTATGGCATTTTTATTACTTACTGCAAAGTCAAAAGTTTACATACATTTCATTAGTATTTGGTACCATTGCCCTGAAACAGAATGACTTGGGTCAAATGTGTGGGATATCCTTCCAGAAGCTTCTCACAATAGTTGGTCGGAATTGGGGCCCATTACTCCTGACAAAACTGGTGTTACTGATCTACATTTGCTCGCACCTGACTTTTCAGCTTTGCCCATAAATTTTCTATAGGACTGAGATCAGGGCTTTGTGACGGCCACTCCAAAACATGAACTTTGTTATCCTTAAGCCACTTTGTTACCATTTTGGCAGTATGCTTCAGGTCATTGTCCATTTGGAAGACCCATTTCCGCCCAATCTTTAACTTCCTGGCTGATATCTTCAGATGTTGCTTCAGTATTGCTACATAATCTTCTTTTCCCATGATGTCAGCTATTTTGTGAAGTGCACCATTCCCTCCTGCAGCAAAACAACCCCACAACATGATGCTGCCACCAACGTGTTTCACTGTGGGGATGATGTTCTTAGGCTTCCAAGCTTCTCCCTTTTTCCTCCAAACGTAACGATTATCATTATGCCCAAAAAGTTACATTTTAGTTTCATCAGACCACAGGACATGTCTCCAAAAATCAAGGTCTCTGTTCCTGTGTTCATTTGCAAACATTAATCTGGCTTTTTTATGTTTCTTTTGGAGTAATGACTTCTTCCTGGCAGAGTGGCCTTTCAGCCTATGTTGATACAGTGGCAAAAATACTGCAAGCAAAGAGTAGTATAATTTTATCGCAAAGCTCGTAAGGTGCGTCATTACTGTATGTCGGCTCACTAAAGTCAGCATCACACCTGTGAGCATCGTTACAGTGAGTGGTCACTATTATTATAAGGGTACAGAAAGAAGGCACAATTGCTGAGTGCAGCACAAAGGGCACTATTACCGTGTGGGACAAAAGGTGGACACAATTTTTTTGTAAGGTGCTTGACGGGGTCATAATAATTACTATGTGAAAATCTAAGGGAGCACTAAGGGGAAATTTTTACTGTACAAGTGCTTTAAAAAGGCATGATTCCTGTATAGTGACACTAAAAAGGCATTATAACTGTTTGTGGGGTCACTAAGAGGGTATGATAACTGTGGGAGCACTAACAGCTTTATTACTGTGTGTGGCGGCACTAGGATAGCATTATAACCGTGTGTAGGGTCACTAAGGGGGCATTATAACCGTGTGTAGGGTCACTAAGAGGGCATTATAACCGTGTGTAGGGTCACTAAGAGGGCATTATAACCGTGTGTAGGGTCACTAAGAGGGCATTATAACCGTGTGTAGGGTCACTAAGAGGGCATTATAATCGTGTGTAGGGTCACTAAGAGGGCATTATAACCGTGTGTAGGGTCACTAAGAGGGCATTATAACTGTGTGTAGGGTCACTAAGAGGGCATTATAACTGTGTGAGCGGCACTTAGGCGGTATTATAACATTGTGGGGGCACTAAGAGGGCATTATAAATGTGTGCGGGGCACTAAGGGGGTATTGTAACTTTGTGAGGGCACTTAGAGAGCATTATAATTGTGTGTGGGGGCACTAAGAAGGCATAATAACTGTGGGGACACTAAGAGCATTATAACTGTGTGTGCAGGGCACTAGGATGGCATTATAACGGTGTGTTGGGGCACTAAGAGTGCATTATAACTGTGTTAGGGGGACTAAGGCGGTATTGTAACTTTGTGGGGACACTAAGAGGGCATTATAAATGTGTGCAGGGTCACTAAGAGGGCTTTATAACTATGTGGTGGTACTAAGGGTGTACTGTAACTTTGTAAGGGCACTTAAGAAGCATTATAACTGTGTGTGCGGGGCAATAGGATGGAATTATAACTGTGTGTAGGGTCACTAAGGGGGCATTATAACTGTGTGTAAGGGTCACTAAGGGGGTGTTATAACTGTGTGTAGGGTCACTAAGGGGGCATTATAACTGTGTGTAGGGTCACTAAGGGGGCATTTTAACTTTGTGTAGGGTCACTAAGGGGGAATTGTAACTTTTTGGGGGCACTACAAGGGCATTATAACTGTGTGTGGGGGCACTAAGAGGGCATTATTACTGTGTGTGGGGGCACTAAAAGAGCATTACAACCATGTAGGGGAACACTAAGGGGTATTGTTACTGTAAGGTTACTTTCAAAAGTATTATTACAGTGTGGCTAGCATTAGGACTTAATTACTGTTTGGTGCACTAATAGGGCATCTTTGTGTGGTGTACACTAAGTGGGCATAATTACTTTGAGGGTCTACTTTAATTAAGTATTAAATTCTGATTATTCGACCATTTTTAACTTCATGATAGAGCTCTTTTTTATCTGGCATAACAAAAATAATTATAAAACATCCCCCACACACATTTTTTTTTTTATTTTAAGTAAAAAAAAATTAGTTATGGTATTTTTGTTAAGCTATGTTTTTTTCTCAGCTTTTTCTCTTTTTTTTAAAACTTGTTTTACACTTTTTTTTATTTTTCACTATATTTATTGATTTATTTTTTTAAATAATAAGAAAAAAAAATGAGGAGTTGTCCAAAGTTTTTAACAGTGGAACGGAGCATCATGTCTTCCCAGATATGGACATCCACATTGCAATATATATATATTTTTAAACAACAGGATTCCATGGAGAAACAGGAGAGAGATTTACATTGGCAACTGTTCTTGCCACTGGTGATTTTCAAACTTGAAAGCTGAGTCACCAATTTGGACTACAGACAGGAAAAGTCAGTATATCACTGCACTCGGGTACCCATTATTTTTATAGAACTTGGCATGTGATTTTTTTTTAACTAATAGCCTTAGGGGAAAATAGTCGTGGGTATTTATGATCTCTTTTCAACTGGTTATATTTATATATATGTATATATATATATATATATATATATATATATATATATATATATATATATATATATACTGTATCATAAGCTGTTAGCATTCTGCTAAATAGATATATTTTTACATTTCTTAATGTTTGAAAAAGTTGTAGAACGTGGATTTGTCTGTTTATCTCAAAAAGTTTTTGTCACTTTGGGACACTTGAATTTACAACTAATTCTCGATGCTGCACATTTTTTTTTAAGTTTTTATTTTTAGGAAATCATCTTGTTGAAAGATACTATTGAATGATAGAAAAACATTTCACGTTTTAATATTATTTTTTTCAACTTCTTAACTTACTTTTATGTTCTTATTGTTACATTTTAAACAGGAAATATACTTCAATCATAAAAAAGTACAAAGCAAAAAATGTGGAAGAAGAAAATAGCAAGGAAAGTAAGGAATTAAATGATAAACTTTCTTTATTTCTCACATATTTCATTTTTTTTAAGAAAATTTACATTTTTTTCATCACAGAGAGGTTTTACGTGTAGCATTTTTTTTTTTAGCAAAAAATGCAAGTGTATTTTTTTTTTTGCAAAGCTTTGCTCCTTGTGTTTTTATTTTATGATTTGTTTTACAATGCTACAGCAAGATGTTAGATGTAAGTCAATAATAAAAATATAAAAAACAAGAACAAAGGTTCCATTTTTACTAACTTCTGATGTGTTGTTTTGAGTCAGTCGTGTTCTTGAAAAGTAGCATGCTTTAGCTGTGGCTTTTTGCATGCTTTAACCATTGAATTTAATATCAGATTAAAAAAAAATACATAAAAATATGTTTTTACAAAACCACATTAAAATTATGCCATTTTTTACAAGCATAAAAAACAATAAAAAGAAAAAAAATGCCATAAAAGGGTGTGTGACGAATGCCTGATTCACTATTGCATTTGTGCCTCTTTTCTGTCAAGTTTTTATTGTTTTGTGCCTATTTTTTTTTTGTTTGCATCATATTCATTTTATTTGCTCCTTTTTTTTAAGTCCATTTTATGCATTTAGTTTAGTAAGGGGAACAATGCAAAGTACAAAAATTACAGCAAAACCAAAGAAATGAGCCGGACTATAAGCTGTTATATTTGCCTGTTTTGATTTTTTTTAGTTCACCACTGTGGGTGGAATTTAGAGACTTTTCAAAAAGTTTAAAATTTATCACACTCGTACTCAGTGTTTTCCCTTGGAGTAATTTTACGTATCCCTGAACTTTTTGGGGTGATTTCTTTGCCTCATTTTGCGAAATGTGTTAGTTTTTGCACTGGACAGTGACAAAAAAAGTTAACACAAAGAATAAAGACCATTTTTTACCTTGTGTGAGAATCATGAACCGTCTTTGACATTTTGAAAAATTTAGCGCAAAAAATGACAGTGATTCTGGAGGCGGCCCACGGCAGCTGAAAGGTGCACCACATTCGTTGCGATACACACACCTCTTAATGAGTTTGGCGCATCTTATTCCAGCATTCACTTTATCAAAAACAAAATTGCAGTCTTGATAAATCAGAGCCTTATTGTTCTGGCTGGGTCTTTGCACAAAATTTTTCAAAATGGTGCATATAGGTTGATGAATTTTTTTTGCAAAATTAAAATGCGCTTTTATATTTTTACCATTTTTCATCTCTTATTAACATGTTTTAAAGCAAAGTGTGCATAGATGAAGCCTAAGAGATGAGTTATATTAATGATCAAAATCCACAACTTTTAACAAGAAATAAGAAAAAAACAAAAAATAGAAAGAAGGTAAAAAATGTGTAAAAGTTATCTAGAGGTTTTTTTTTGTCTAATTTTGTGCAGAGCAGAAAACATCGTACTAAGCAAATAAAATCCTGCATCGCTTTCTGACCATTTCTGTATTCGAGCGCTGGTTCTTCTCTTTGTGAGATATTCCAGATACCACACCTGAAGACGGACGACACATTCAAGGATTAGAAAAACCCTTTCGTTGAAGGTGGAAGGGTCTTGTTCAAAACATTGCTGCGAGCAGATGGACCCTTGAAACCATCTGCTGTAGAAGCGACTAAATGTTCAATGATGCATTACGAAATTATTTAGCTCTCAAAGAGGCTGAAAATAGTTAGTAATGAGGCATCTGTACGGTGCGCAAACAGCCCATTTTACATATGATCAATCACTCCATGAGGTTCAGCCTAGAAATAAACTTATTAACATCTTCCATATGACCAAGCCACTGATTGGTTCACATTACGTATGCACTAGAGCAAAGATTGAGAAATCCCTCATTTAATACTCCCTTAATAAGTCCCTGTCATTTTAAAACAAAAGCTTGCCTAAATCAATATAAGAAATCTGCTTCTTTATCCTCTTTTGAGCCGCTTCTTTTGCTCCTCTTCTGACTTCATCATCCACTCTGAAAAACTGTTGACATCCATCTTGGTCACTGCGGGGTCAGATAACAGCTGCCCATAGAAGTCTGTGCAGAGAGAGGGAGAGGTGAAGAGACAGAGAGACAAAGCTGTTTTTTACTCATCCAAAGCTGTATTCACAGCTACACTGCTCAGTACTATTGTAAATCTTTCACGTTGTTACCCCAGAGCTGGATTCACAGCTACACTGCTCAGTACTATTGTAAATCTTTCACGTTGTTACCCCAGAGCTGGATTCACAGCTACACTGCTCAGTACTATTGTAGGTCTTTAATGTTGTTACCTCCAAAGCTGTATTCATAGCTACACTTCTCAGTACTAGTGTGGGTCTATCAGGTTGTTACCCCAGAGCTGTATTCACAGCTATACTGCTCAATACTATTGTAGGTCTTTCATGTTATTACCCCCTGAACAGAATTCACAGCTACACTGCTCAGTACTACTGTAGGTCTTTCATGTTGTTACACCAGAGCTGGATTCACAGCTACACTGCTCAGTGCTACTGTAGGTCTATCATGCAGCTGTTGCTTTTCCACATGTGCTACAGAGGGACAGGTGAGCAGGAATCCCATATGTCAGTGTGTGCAGTGTACGGGAAACATCATAGCAAGTAGTCTCCACCCTCTAGCTCAGAGACAACTGAAAACGAGAGCTAGAGCCTGCAGAGAGGAAAACACTAGTTACATAATGGGCAGAAATTGTGTTATTCGTTATGTACATGTGACGCCTCTCTCAGCCCTCACCCTGGGAAGTGGGGTTACTCGGAGCCGGATCAGATGTTTGGTGGGTTGTAGCCATGGCCTGGACCCGTTCCGTGCCCAGGGCCGTCACATCTAAAAGGGTGTAATGGACTTACAGGGTTAGTGTTCATCGAGTGGTGATATTGACTACGCCACCACAGGCGGAGCAGGGCCTCAGGGCAGAGAGGCGGATGGAGGGAGTTGTAGTGGAGGAGTTCTGGTGCTGTGCGGTGCAGTGTAGAAATAAAGAGACCGGAGGCCATAGGGGTAGACTTCCAGGGTTTTTACTCACGGTAGAGCATGCAGCTGCAAGGCTTCTCCCTGCTCCTCACGGGGCTCTGCGGTCACCAGGACCGGGGGTCCGACAACCTCCAAGTAATTCAGGTGCTTTAGTCAGGACCCCACACCAAAGTGTTCCTAGATTTCAAACTAAGTCCTCTCCTATCCGTGTGTGTAGAAAGGCTGGGTCTCCCTCTGGACTATGCACAGAACTAGGGTACGGGTGGCGACTCCGCTCCGTTACCCGGTGGGATCCACTGAGCCTCCGGGCTTCTCCGACTGAGACATAGAGTAGCAAAGTCAGATATCGGGGGCCGGTACCCCTTTTGCAGCAGGAGTCCCTCTGACTAGTCCAGAGCAGCAAGGACAGGTGGCGTATACCGCTTCCGTCTGCATCCCCCTGGGATCCTTTTGCGGTGGAGCTGGACTCCTCCGCTCCAGGCCTTCTTGGGTAGGGACCTTGACCGGGTAGAAACAACCGTTAACTCTTGCCCGCTCCTCGACTCAAGGCCAGAGCACGAGGACCGTGTCCCCATCAACTGCAGGTTCACACAGAAAGCCACGTTCAGTGATGAAGATCACAATCGAAAGACCATAAGCCCAAGATGGCCGTTTATTAAATATGAGTTATTAAGTGTAACCTAAATGTGCATCCTCCACCCTCACCCACTACATGGTTCCCCCTATCTTTTGGTTCCCCCATCTCCACTTATCCTGGCTGGGGCAACACACTGGTGCATATTAGCCCCCTTCAGGTGGGAGAAGTGTAGTGTTGGATGCAGAGGTGAGGTCCTGACAGTTGCATCATCCTTACCTCGAAGGAGAGATACCACACCTCATTAAAGAGATGCAGTAACCCTGTGGCGACCGAACCCCCAGGGGCGCCACATACACACATCATGACAGCTTATTCTTAAAAACTAAGAATATATATATTTTTTTCTGGACTGAAGGCAGTCACCCCATCCACCACAATTATTTAAGAGATTCATGGGGTTTTCCATGTCCTGACTTAATTTTTGCCATGATGACTTCTTCCAGGGCTGACAAAGCGAAACTGGACTAGGATTAGGGGTCCTTGTGCATGGTTTGTTCTTGTGCTACACTGTTGTTACTTTGCTGTTTATAAGCAGAATAAAAAGTATTTACAATGTAAAGATGATACTATTTTCGATATACAGTACAGACCAAAAGTTTGGACACACCTTCTCATTTAAAGATTTTTCTGTATTTTCATGACTTTGAAAATTGTACATTCACACTGAAGGCATCAAAACTATGAATTAACACATGTGGAATTATATACTTAACAAAAAGTGTGAAACAACTGAAAATATGTCTTATATTCTAGGCTCTTCAAAGTAGCCACATTTTGCTTTGATGACTGCTTTGCACACTCTTGGCATTCTCTTGATGAGCTTCAAGTGGTAGTCACCGGAAATGGTTTTCACTTCACAGGTGTGCCCTGTCAAGTTTAATAAGTGGGATTTCTTGCCTTATAAATGGGGTTGGAACCATCAGTTGTGTTGTGCAGAAGTCAGGTGGAGACACAGCTGATAGTCCTACTGAATAGACTGTTAGAATTTGTATTATGGCAAGAAAAAAGCAGCTAGGTAAAGAAAAACAAGTGGAGGGAGGAATGTAAAAGGGTGACCGGGGCAGTCATGCACCTCTTCCCTCTTTGTGCACATAATGTTGTACTCTGTAATTATATCTGAGTATGTATATGACCTGATGTCTGATGTATTTGTTACAGGGTCAGTATAGGTTAAGTGTAGGTAGACTATTTAAACTATTAGATTAGTAGAAGGGTAGTGCAGAGGGGGCACTATAGCTTACAGAGTATGCAGTTATAAGTTAGGAAAGAGTTAAGGGGTTTAGGAGCTGCTTCAGTGTGGGAGGAGCAGGTTCAGTGAAGTACTGAGACACTTCCTAATTGCAAAGAGTTGGTGTTAGGGTGAGAGAAGGAGAGATCAGTAGTTGGAGGTCCAGGGGGCACCAGTAGCACGGTCTGTCCAGCAGCAGAGGAACGTCAGTCAGGAACTCTGAAATAAACTTTCCCTTAACGTTCGAGGCCTACGGTCCACAGGAGCCAGCAGAGAAGCTTGTCGCAAAATCTTCCCAGGGGTTTAGTACAGAGAAGACAGTACGGGACTCTTAAAACTGCGAGTGCCTCAGAGGCCTAAAAGGTTGACTATGGAAGGGACAGCTCAGGACAATCGGGCAGTGAACATCAACACGTCTTGTGCAATGGACTGTAAACCTGGAAAAGTATGTACCCAATACTGCATATTTCTCTATGTTGAATTTGGATGTTTAAGTAAAGTTCTTTTTTTTATAAAACGGAGTGGACGTTCCCTAATGTGTGTGCGACGGTTCCTGGAGTGGAAGAACTGAAGACCGCAGAGATCTGCGACCAAAACTTGAGTGTTACACACCACACACACAGCACAGGAGAATTGTGACATTTGTCTTCGTCAGGGAGCCAGGGTGTAGGAACGCAGCAGTCCCTCGCCACTACTACCATCCTGAGACCCTCACAGGGCAACATTGAGTTGCAGCTCCCTCCAAAGATTTTCTTTTGGGTTCAGTTCTGGAGACTGACTAGATCACTCCAGGACCTTGAAATGCTTCTTAGAAGCCACTCCTAGTTGTCCTGGCTGTGTGTTTGGGGTCATTGTCATGCTGGAAGACCCAGCCACAACCCATCTTCAATGCTCTTACTGTATATAGTATGTATACATTAGACCTGTCTGTTTGTTAATCTTCAAGTTTTGTTACATTGTGACTTGGTGGAAGTTGACACCAAAAACACTGTAGTACCTGAAATTATAGACTGGGTGATTTGTTGTGAAAGTGGACCTTTCTCCCCTCAGGACAACAATTCTGGAGCACTTTCTCTTATATCTTTAGGTTGTGCGGTTCCTGTGTTATAACTAGTAGAGATGTACGAATACATTGCCAGCTGGGTGTTACCAGCTGGGGGTGTGTCCCTAGACACTTTCATGCTGACCAATCAGTGCTTCCGGTATCAGACAGCTTAAGGACACACCTCTTTGACAAGGAGAATGGTAGTACCCATTACTCATACATTTCTTGGTGGAATAACAGAGGAACAGCACAATGCAGACTTATAAGTATAGAGGTTGGGAATTCTAATTTCATGGAAAATACAGATTTTTATTTACTCAGACTTGTCAGGAGTGAATGGATCCAGTTTAACTTGATGGCCTCATTTCTTCAAAGCTTTTATGCCCAAAATGTGGCTTAAAAGCTTTTAAAAGTTGCAAAAGTTGCACCAAAACTTTGAGACTTTTGGCTTTTTAACACCAGCTCCTCCCAGTTCTGCCAAACTGGCAGACAGGGACATGGACGGAGCATGACTCCACCTGTCGTCTAATTCATGATGAGCTGTTGTGTTCCCGACGCCAAAACTTCAGGTAGGGACTGAAGTGAGATTTCTAGCGAGGCGCATGAAGGCGTACACCACTCATCAGATGCTCTAGATTCATGAAAAGCCTTGCACTTCCTGAATCAGGACCGTCTGATCCCACCACGCCCAATCAAGACCGGTAAGAAAAGCTCTGGTCTTGATGAATTTGGGACCAAGGTTTATTACGCTGAGGCATAACTTAAAGCTCATGGGCTCCCATCTGCTAAGTGCCTTATGTAGTATTTGGGCCTCCTTAAGCAACGTGAGGGCTTGAGTCCACCGCTTGCTCTGCACCCTCGATAGATCTGATGTAAAAGTAAAGACTTTTCCATCTAAGATCATCCGAATAATAATTAGCCATTAATTTTAGGCTCAGTAATTTTCCCTTGAAGACCGTCTACTTCATGAGACTTCCCTCAACCACTTAATGTTTGCGACAAAGTGTTACAAGACCTGAATACTTAACGAAAAGTACTTTTAATCATGAGTGCTTTCCTCAGAACGTCTGAGTCTCCTTGGTTTCCTGTTCTTCCCAGGGTGATATTAAATTGAAAGATATTTAGAGTGAAGGCTTTAAGCTTGTTTTGTTTGTACCTCGCACAGAACCGTCCTCGCTAGCTACGTAGAACTGTTTGTACTGAATAATAGCACTTTGGAGATTGCTGCGTGCAGACTGCTCTGACCTCCTCTGTTTAACCTTCTTGAATATGCCGATATTGCAGGTTTCTCTTAATTTGCTTAGGATACAGGGCGGCCCGTCTGAGCCACTTGCGTGCACATATGTAAAAAGGACAGGATGAGAGCTTGGACTGATCCGATTTCCTTCGGCTCCATCATTGCGATGTAATAATATTAAACCTTGATATATTCATTTTTCCGATAACTGTAGACTTACAAAAACCAGATACCAAGGTCTGCAACTTAATGCAACATTCCTCTTTTAGTAGGACTTTGGTTTTGATTGCGGTACTCTTCTGGTCTATGGCTTTGGTTTAAGGTTGAACTTAATTATTTGGATGAAAGGAAATTTGGATATTTGGATTGAGGCAGGAGAAGCTATCATAGTTTGAGGCAGGAGAACCTATCATAGTTTGAGGCAGGAGAACTTTTTATAGTTTGGGTTTACTGGTGTAAACATAAAACACTGCTAATTAGAGTAGAGTAAAATTAAAAACTGGAATAATGGTTCTTGAGGTGGAGCCCACAACCAACCTTCCAGAGGTATGGCTGCCAGGCTGCCACTCATTTTTGTACCATCTCTGCACACTTGGCGCCAATGTTACCATCCAGCTACGAACCATTCTGCCATACATAGGACCTTCTCCGGTGGCAGGTTCTTAAAGTGAATGTATCATCAAAAAATGACTTATTCTTTATATTATTTTTTTTGTTTTGTTTTAACATTTTTTTCAAAATCTTGCAGTTGGCCACTGAGGTATTTTAGGCTCTAACTTCCTGTTGTTTCAGGAAATGCACATGTACATTAGCCACAATGACCATCAAGGGGGGGGGGGGGGGGAGAAAAAATTATCAATAGAGTCCAAATTATAGTGAAAAACAATATCAATTTATTTATTTAAAAATGTCACAGCAGGCAAGGAAACGTGACACATGTGCAGAGTGTGCATTGGGTGCACAGGCCCGGAGCAAATAGCAAAATAGGGTAAGTGGCACATATAATAACTTGTGTAATAAGACCACTATAGTGAATAGTAATAAAACCCTCCCACATTTGCTACCATACAGAATAATTAATCTTGGTGTGACCTCTAGGTCACTGGTGGTAGTAAGCCATGCATGTTAATAATAAACAATAGGCATATATATGCCTCATACAATTGAAAGGGTATATTACCAAATGTGGGTACTAAGATATTATAATCATTATACTGCTACTTTCTATGAATCTCCTTCAATTAGCCTCAATGAACAGACTCTGATCCTATCTTTTGCATTGAAGCATCTAATGAGCGGGCGCAAACGTCATTGTGAAGGGAGAAGGATCAGCTGTGATATCACCTATTGTGATTGGTGGATCCCATGTTAACAGCTCTGTATAGAGGTGTTACCTTTCATTGTAATCCAGGCTCTGATGATAAGAAACAAAACCTACAAAAGACAAAAAATATATCACATACCCTACCATCATTATATATAAATGTAAAGCAAAGTTGCATATGAAATATAGGGTACTTAGTGAACTATTTTTGACCAAAAAAAAGTATACAAGCTGTCCCACCAGCGACAAGGTGACCCTACTTGGGACCGTTCCAATTAGGGTCACCTTGTCGCTGGTGAGATGGCTTGTATACTTTTTTTGATCAAAAATAGTTCACAAAGTACCCTATATTTCATATGCAACTTTGCTTTACATTTATATATAATGATGGTAGGGTATGTGATATATTTTTTGTCTTTTGGAGGTTTTGTATCTTTTTGCTAGTGTGAACATGCTCTTATTTCTTGCATGTGTACCATCTTAAACCTCAGTTCACATTGCTTGGTCTGATAAGAAGCCTGCTGAAAACTCTTCACGAAAGGACAGCACGTATGAGTCTAACATAGCCCTATAGGCCAGTGTGAAAATTACAAGATTACTAATTTTGTTTTTAATAAAGATCATAATAAATATATATATATTTAAAACCATTTCCAATTTAAAAAAAAAAATATATATAGGGCAACGTTTCTCCTTGCAGAGAGTGACATGCCAAGGTGAGGAGACTTTTAAGCCTAGCAATGCTCCTCTGAGAAACTAAATATGCAAATTGTCTCTTCAGAGAAGAAGAGGACTTGAACTCTAGCGCCACCTATTGGAAGGAGAAATCCTAAAAGTCAATATCGACCCTTTAGCGAACCTTGTCACATGACTTAGGAAAGAAGGTTCTTCCTCTCTGAAGAGACAATTTGCATAATTAAAAAAATGTATGTGATACAAAAACCTGATTTAAACATTAACCTATTTACTGACAACACATTCCCTTTGAAAGTGTTGTCACGTGGCAGACATGGTGGCGTATCATTGGGGCATTCCTCTAATATTCTGTCAATATTTAACTGTTGTGATTGTGGTTTTTTAACAGTTCAGAACCACTTAATTTATTGCCGCTCCATTTGGCTCCTCTCAGGTGACTGCAATGTCCATGTAAAAATAAGGAAAAACACAAACAGAATTAAAAGGAAAAAAATGTCATGGCAGCTTCCAAGTTTTCCTGTCATTTAGCTGTAATGATAATGGTTGGACCCTTAAAGTCTGTGATCCTCCATCAATTTATACTCCAACCTGATGCTTACAGATGTTTCCTACCTCACCTGCACTTTTTCACCAGCTCTGCGAGCTCTGTCTCTAATTTTCAGTTGTGTCTAAGCTAGTGAGTGGAGACAAGCTGATAAAATATCTCCAGCACACACCACACACAGATATAAGGGATTCCTGCTCTCCTGTCTCTATGTAGCACGTACAAAAGCAGCAGCATGGAGGAGATTATACTGCAGTACTGAGCAGTGTAGCTGTGAATCCAGATATGGGATGAGATAAAACACTCACTTAAAAGCAGAAAAACAAGTCAGTGTGTCTCTCTTTCACTTTTCTGCCTCCTCCTCCTCCCTTTCTCTCTCCATAGACTGCAATAGGCGGCTGTAATCTGTTTCCTCAGTGAGCCGGCAGTCTGTTTTGTTTTGACAAACAGATTTCTTGGCGTTTTTTTTTACAGAGTTCATGAGGCAGGTGGGATGGGAAGAAGTGGCTCATAGGAGGGAAAGAATCATATTTTTCTAAAATATCTTACAAAGTTTCTTATATTCAGTTATATTATTGATTTATGCAAAGTTTGTTGAAATGACAGTAACTATTAAAGAGTACTTAGATCTGTGGCAAGTAGGACACCTTTCCACTATTCCCATTAACATCACCTCCTTGCACTCAATATGGCAGAAACAAATAGAGAAAGTAGAAAGAAATATATTTTTCCTTTACCTATGAATATTTTCTTTCTGTGACGCTCTTTCGTCTCTCTTTTTTTCTTTATAGTGTGATTTGTGGGATATTCTTTATATAAAATATACGGATGTAGTTGTTGCAAAAAGGTCAGAGCTCTGATTTTAAGTGCCAAATGAAAAATAGAGCAAAAGTTTGTAAAAAAGAAGTATGCAAACGAAACACATATTATCCCCACCCTCTTAAGTTCTGATATCGTTAGACCCATGGGAACCTTCGAAAAGCTGAATATCTACACACCATGTCATGTTTAGGTTCAATATTCAGTCCTGAATACTTTCTTAATATAGCCACATCAACATGAACATCAATAATACAGTAAAATGCTTGATACTCTGAAAAATACTTCCAGAATGTAACACTCATACTGTATTTACTTCTTTACTGGAAAGTCCTTTCTCATGTGCTGACTTTGGCCACCTGGCAAAAGATGCATTTAATATAAGCTGTCAAGAACAGTTGGGAAAAGGATTTACAAACAGCTATCAGGATCGGCGTGGCTTATCGAAATAGTTCCACCTGTGTTATATGCTTGGCAAACAAAACTTATTCTTTCTTTACATTAAATAACAATATGGACAAAAATACAATGAATATAATACCACCTCCTATGTAAAAAAAAAAAAATACTATAATCCTGCCCCTATGTATGAGAATATAACTACTATAATACTGCCCACTATATACAAGAATATAACTACTATAATACTGCTCCCTATATACAAGAATATAACTACTATAATACTGCTCCTATGTACAAGAATATAACTACTATAATACTGCCCCTAAGTACAAGAATATAACTACTATAATACTGCCCCCTATGTACAAGAATATAACTACTATAATACTGCCCCCTAGGTACAAGAATATAAGCACTATAATACTGCTCCTATGTACAAGAATATAACTACTATAATACTGCCCCTAAGTACAAGAATATAACTACTATAATACTGCCCCTAAGTACAAGAATTTAACTACTATAATACTGCCCCTAAGTACAAGAATATAACTACTATAATACTGCTCCTATATACTAGAATATAACTACTATAATACTGCTCCTATGTACAAGAATATATCTACTATAATACTGTCCCTATGTACAAGAATATAACTACTATAATACTGCTCTAATGTACAAGAATATAACTACTATAATACTGCCCCCTATGTACAAGAATATAACTACTATAATACTGCCCCTATGTACAAGAATATAACTACTATAATACTGCTCCTAAGTACAAGAATATAACTACTATAATACTGCCCCCTATGTACAAGAATATAACTACTATAATACTGCCCCCTATGTACAAGAATATAAGTACTATAATACTGCTCCCTAGGTACAAGAATATAAGTACTATAATACTGCTCCTTTGTACAAGAATATAACTATTATAATACTGCCCCCTAGATACAAGAATATAAGTACTATAATACTGCTCCTATGTACAAGAATATAACTATTATAATACTGCCCCTAAGTACAAGAATATAACTACTATAATACTGCCCCTAAGTACAAGAATATAACTACTATAATACTGCCCCCTATGTACAAGAATATAAGTACTATAATACTGCCCCCTATGTACAAGAATATAACTACTATAATACTGCCCCCTAGGTACAAGAATATAAGTACTATAATACTGCTCCTATGTACAAGAATATTACTACTATAATACTGCCCCTAAGTACAAGAATATAACTACTATAATACTGCCCCTAACTACAAGAATATAACTACTATAAAACTGCTCCTATGTACAAGAATATAACTACTATAATACTGCCCCTAAGTACAAGAATAGAACTACTATAATACTGCCCCCTATGTACAAGAATATTACTACTATAATACTGCGCCTAAGTACAAGAATATAACTACTATAATACTGCCCCTAAGTACAAGAATATAACTACTATAATACTGCCCCCTATGTACAAGAATATAAGTACTATAATACTGCTATGTACAAGAATATAACTACTATAATACTGCCCCTAAGTATAAGAATATAACTACTATAATACTGCCCCCTAGGTACAAGAATATAAGTACAATAATACTGCTCCTATGTACGAGAATATAACTACTATAATACTGCCCCTAAGTACAAGAATATAACTACTATAATACTGCCCCCTAGGTACAAGAATATAACTACTATAATACTGCCCCCTATGTACAAAAATATAATTACTATAATACTGCCCCTAAGAACAAGAATATAACCACTATAATACTGCCCCTAAGAACAAGAATATAACCACTATAATACTGCCCCTAAGTTCAAGAATATAACTACTATAATACTGCTCCTATGTACAAGAATATAACTACTATAATACTGCCCCTAAGTACAAGAATATAACTACTATAATACTGCCCCTAAGTACAAGAATATAACGACTATAATACTGCTCCTATGTACAAGAATATAACTACTATAATACTGCTCCTATGTACAAGAATATAACTACTATAATACTGCTCCTATGTACAAGAATATAACTACTATAATACTGCCCCTATGTACAAGAATATAACTACTATAATACTGCCCCTAAGTACAAGAATATAACTACTATAATACTGCCCCTAAGTACAAGAATATAACTACTATAATACTGCCCCCTATGTACAAGAATATAACTACTATAATACTGCCCCCTGGGTACAAGAATATAAGCACTATAATACTGCTCCTATGTACAAGAATATAACTACTATAATACTGCCCCTAAGTACAAGAATATAACTACTATAATACTGCCCCTAAGTACAAGAATATAACTGCTATAATACTGTCCCTAAGTAAAAGAATATAACTACTATAATACTGCTCCTATGTACAAGAATATAACTACTATAATACTGCCCCTAAGTACAAGAATATAACTACTATAATACTGCCCCTAAGTACAAGAATATAACGACTATAATACTGCTCCTATGTACAAGAATATAACTACTATAATACTGCTCCTATGTACAAGAATATAACTACTATAATACTGCTCCTATGTACAAGAATATAACTACTATAATACTGCCCCTATGTACAAGAATATAACTACTATAATACTGCCCCTAAGTACAAGAATATAACTACTATAATACTGCCCCTAAGTACAAGAATATAACTACTATAATACTGCCCCCTATGTACAAGAATATAACTACTATAATACTGCCCCCTGGGTACAAGAATATAAGCACTATAATACTGCTCCTATGTACAAGAATATAACTACTATAATACTGCCCCTAAGTACAAGAATATAACTACTATAATACTGCCCCTAAGTACAAGAATATAACTGCTATAATACTGCCCCTAAGTAAAAGAATATAACTACTATAATACTGCTCCTATGTACAAGAATATAACTACTATAATGCTGCTCCTATGTACAAGAATATATCTACTATAATACTGTCCCTATGTACAAGAATATAACTACTATAATACTGCCCCTATGTACAAGAATATAACTACTATATTACTGCTCTAATGTACAAGAATATAACTACTATAATACTGCTCCTATGTACATGAATATAACTACTATAATACTGTCCCTATGTACAAGAATATAACTACTATAATACTGCCCCCTATGTACAAGAATATAACTGCTATAATACTGCCCCCTATGTACAAGAATATAACTACTATAATACTGCCCTCTATGTACAAGAATATAACTACTATAATACTGCCCCCTATGTACAAGAATATAACTACTATAATACTGCCCCCTATGTACAAGAATATAACTACTATAATACTGCCCCCTAGGTACAAGAATATAACTACTATAATACTGCCCCCTATGTACAAGAATATAACTACTATAATACTGCCCCCTATGTACAAGAATATAACTACTATAATACTGCCCCCTAGGTACAAGAATATAAGTACTATAATACTGCTCCTATGTACAAGAATATAACTACTATAATACTGCCCCTAAGTACAAGAATAGAACTACTATAATACTGCCCCCTATGTACAAGAATATAACTACTATAATACTGCCCCTAAGAACAAGAATATAACCACTATAATACTGCCCCTAAGTACAAGAATATAACTACTATAATACTGCTCCTATGTACAAGAATATAACTACTATAATACTGCTCCTATGTACAAGAATATAACTACTATAATACTGCTCCTATGTACAAGAATATAACTACTATAATACTGCCCCTATGTACAAGAATATAACTACTATAATACTGCCCCTAAGTACAAGAATATAACTACTATAATACTGCCCCTAAGTACAAGAATATAACTACTATAATACTGCCCCCTATGTACAAGAATATAACTACTATAATACTGCCCCCTAGGTACAAGAATATAAGCACTATAATACTGCTCCTATGTACAAGAATATAACTACTATAATACTGCCCCTAAGTACAAGAATATAACTACTATAATACTGCCCCTAAGTACAAGAATATAACTACTATAATACTGCCCCTAAGTAAAAGAATATAACTACTATAATACTGCTCCTATGTACAAGAATATAACTACTATAATGCTGCTCCTATGTACAAGAATATATCTACTATAATACTGTCCCTATGTACAAGAATATAACTACTATAATACTGCCCCTGTGTACAAGAATATAACTACTATATTACTGCTCTAAT
Organism: Phyllobates terribilis; assembly: GCF_046119375.1. Classification (NCBI taxonomy): domain Eukaryota; kingdom Metazoa; phylum Chordata; class Amphibia; order Anura; family Dendrobatidae; genus Phyllobates; species Phyllobates terribilis. The sequence goes on along the minus strand of NW_027362763.1, from coordinate 697,458,603 downwards.
GTACAAGAATATAACTACTATAATACTGCTCCTATGTACAAGAATATAACTACTATAATACTGTCCCTATGTACAAGAATATAACTACTATAATACTGCCCCCTATGTACAAGAATATAACTGCTATAATACTGCCCCCTATGTACAAGAATATAACTACTAGAATACTGCCCCTATGTACAAGAATATAACTACTATAATACTGCTCCTATGTACAAGAATATAACTATTATAATACTGCCCCTAAGTACAAGAATATAACTACTATAATACTGCCCCTAAGTACAAGAATATAACTACTATAATACTGCCCCCTATGTACAAGAATATAACTACTATAATACTGCCCCCTATGTACAAGAATATAACTACTATAATACTGCTCTAATGTACAAGAATATAACTACTATAATACTGCTCCTATGTACAAGAATATAACTACTATAATACTGTCCGTATGTACAAGAATATAACTACTATAATACTGCCCCCTATGTACAAGAATATAACTGCTATAATACTGCCCCCTATGTACAAGAATATAACTACTATAATACTGCCCCTATGTACAAGAATATAACTACTATAATACTGCCCCCTATGTACAAGAATATAACTACTATAATACTGCTCTAATGTACAAGAATATAACTACTATAATACTGCTCCTATGTACAAGAATATAACTACTATAATACTGTCCGTATGTACAAGAATATAACTACTATAATACTGCCCCCTATGTACAAGAATATAACTACTATAATACTGCTCCTAAGTACAAGAATATAACTACTATAATACTGCACCCTATGTACAGGAATATAACTACTATAATACTGCCCCTATGTACAAGAATATAACTACTATAATACTGCCCCCTAGGTACAAGAATATAAGTACTATAATACTGCTCCTATGTACAAGAATATAACTATTATAATACTGCCCCCTAGGTACAAGAATATAAATACTATAATACTGCTCCCATGTACAAGAATATAACTACTATAATACTGCCCCTATGTACAAGAATATAACTACTATAATACTGCTCCTAAGTACAAGAGTATAACTACTATAATACTGCCCCCTATGTACAAGAATATAACTACTATAACACTGCCCCCTATGTACAAGAATATAACTACTATAATACTGCCCCCTAGGTACAGGAATATAACTACTATAATACTGCCCCCTATGTACAAGAATATAACTACTATAATACTGCCCCCTATGTACAAGAATATAACTACTATAATACTGCCCCCTAGGTACAAGAATATAAGTACTATAATACTGCTCCTACGTACAAGAATATAACTACTATAATACTGCCCCTAAGTACAAGAATATAACTACTATAATACTACCCCTAAGTACAAGAATATAACTATTATAATACTGCCCCCTATGTACAAGAATATAAGTACTATAATACTGCTCCTATGTACAAGAATATAACTACTATAATTCTGCCCCTAAGTACAAGAATAGAACTACTATAATACTGCCCCCTATGTACAAGAATATAACTACTATAATACTGCCCCCTAGGTACAAGAATATAAGTACTATAATACTGCTCCTATGTACAATAATATAACTACTATAATACTGCCCCTAAGTACAAGAATATAACTACTATAATACTGCCCCTAAGTACAAGAATATGACTACTATAATACTGCCCCCTATGTACAAGAATATAACTACTATAATACTGCCCCCTATGTACAAGAATATAACTACTATAATACTGCTCTAATGTACAAGAATATAACTACTATAATACTGCTCCTATGTACAAGAATATAACTACTATAATACTGTCCCTATGTACAAGAATATAACTACTATAATACTGCCCCCTATGTACAAGAATATAACTGCTATAATACTGCCCCCTATGTACAAGAATATAACTACTATAATACTGCCCCTATGTACAAGAATATAACTACTATAATACTGCTCCTAAGTCCAAGAATATAACTACTATAATGCTGCACCCTATGTACAAGAATATAACTACTATAATACTGCCCCCTATGTACAAGAATATAACTACTATAATACTGCCCCCTAGGTACAAGAATATAAGTAATATAATACTGCTCCTATGTACAAGAATATAACTATTATAATACTGCCCCCTAGGTACAAGAATATAAGTACTATAATACTGCTCCTATGTACAAGAATATAACTACTATAATACTGCCCCTATGTACAAGAATATAACTACTATAATACTGCTCCTAAGTACAAGAATATAACTACTATAATACTGCCCCCTATGTACAAGAATATAACTACTATAACACTGCCCCCTATGTACAAGAATATAACTACTATAATACTGCCCCCTAGGTACAGGAATATAACTACTATAATACTGCCCCCTATGTACAAGAATATAACTACTATAATACTGCCCCCTATGTACAAGAATATAACTACTATAATACTGCCCCCTAGGTACAAGAATATAAGTACTATAATACTGCTCCTACGTACAAGAATATAACTACTATAATACTGCCCCTAAGTACAAGAATATAACTACTATAATACTACCCCTAAGTACAAGAATATAACTATTATAATACTGCCCCCTATGTACAAGAATATAAGTACTATAATACTGCTCCTATGTACAAGAATATAACTACTATAATACTGCCCCTAAGTACAAGAATATAAGTACTATAATACTGCCCCTAAGTACAAGAATATAACTACTATAATACTACCCCCTAGGTACAAGAATATAAGTACTATAATACTGCTCCTATGTACAAGAATATAACTACTATAATACTGCCCCTAAGTACAAGAATATAACTACTATAATACTGCCCCCTAGGTACAAGAATATAACTACTATAATACTGCCCCCTATGTACAAGAATATAACTACTATAATACTGCCCCTAAGTACAAGAATATAACTACTATAATACTGCCCCTAAGTACAAGAATATAACTACTATAATACTGCTCCTATGTACAAGAATATAACTACTATAATACTGCCCCTAAGTACAAGAATATAACTACTATAATACTGCCCCTAAGTACAAGAATATAACTACTATAATACTGCTCCTATGTACAAGAATATAACTACTATAATACTGCTCCTATGTACAAGAATATAACTACTATAATACTGCCCCTATGTACAAGAATATAACTACTATAATACTGCCCCTATGTACAAGAATATAACTACTATAATACTGCTCCTATGTACAAGAATATAACTACTATAATACTGCCCCTAAGTACAAGAATATAACTACTATAATACTGCCCCTAAGTACAAGAATATAACTACTATAATACTGCCCCCTATGTACAAGAATATAACTACTATAATACCGCCCCCTAGGTACAAGAATATAAGCACTATAATACTGCTCCTATGTACAAGAATATAACTACTATAATACTGCCCCTAAGTACAAGAATATAACTACTATAATACTGCCCCCTAGGTACAAGAATATAAGTACTATAATACTGCTCCTATGTACAAGAATATAACTACTATAATACTGCCCCTAAGTACAAGAATATAACTACTATAATACTGCCCCCTAGATACAAGAATATAAATACTATAATACTGCCCCCTATGTACAAGAATATAACTGCTATAATACTGCCCCCTATGTACAAGAGTATAACTACTATAATACTGCCCCTATGTACAAGAATATAACTACTATAATACTGCTCCTATGTACAAGAATATAACTACTATAATACTGCCCCCTATGTACAAGAATATAACTACTATAATACTGCCCTCTATGTACAAGAATATAACTACTATAATACTGCCCCCTAGGTACAAGAATATAAGTACTATAATACTGCTCCTATGTACAAGAATATAACTATTATAATACTGCCCCCTAGGTACAAGAATATAAGTACTATAATACTGCTCCTATGTACAAGAATATAACTACTATAATACTGCCCCTATGTACAAGAATATAACTACTATAATACTGCTCCTAAGTACAAGAATATAACTACTATAATACTGCCCCCTATGTACAAGAATATAACTACTATAATACTGCCCCCTATGTACAAGAATATAACTACTATAAAACTGCTCCTATGTACAAGAATATAACTACTATAATACTGCCCCTAAGTACAAGAATAGAACTACTATAATACTGCCCCCTATGTACAAGAATATTACTACTATAATACTGCGCCTAAGTACAAGAATATAACTACTATAATACTGCCCCTAAGTACAAGAATATAACTACTATAATACTGCCCCCTATGTACAAGAATATAAGTACTATAATACTGCTATGTACAAGAATATAACTACTATAATACTGCCCCTAAGTATAAGAATATAACTACTATAATACTGCCCCCTAGGTACAAGAATATAAGTACAATAATACTGCTCCTATGTACGAGAATATAACTACTATAATACTGCCCCTAAGTACAAGAATATAACTACTATAATACTGCCCCCTAGGTACAAGAATATAACTACTATAATACTGCCCCCTATGTACAAAAATATAATTACTATAATACTGCCCCTAAGAACAAGAATATAACCACTATAATACTGCCCCTAAGAACAAGAATATAACCACTATAATACTGCCCCTAAGTTCAAGAATATAACTACTATAATACTGCTCCTATGTACAAGAATATAACTACTATAATACTGCCCCTAAGTACAAGAATATAACTACTATAATACTGCCCCTAAGTACAAGAATATAACGACTATAATACTGCTCCTATGTACAAGAATATAACTACTATAATACTGCTCCTATGTACAAGAATATAACTACTATAATACTGCTCCTATGTACAAGAATATAACTACTATAATACTGCCCCTATGTACAAGAATATAACTACTATAATACTGCCCCTAAGTACAAGAATATAACTACTATAATACTGCCCCTAAGTACAAGAATATAACTACTATAATACTGCCCCCTATGTACAAGAATATAACTACTATAATACTGCCCCCTGGGTACAAGAATATAAGCACTATAATACTGCTCCTATGTACAAGAATATAACTACTATAATACTGCCCCTAAGTACAAGAATATAACTACTATAATACTGCCCCTAAGTACAAGAATATAACTGCTATAATACTGTCCCTAAGTAAAAGAATATAACTACTATAATACTGCTCCTATGTACAAGAATATAACTACTATAATACTGCCCCTAAGTACAAGAATATAACTACTATAATACTGCCCCTAAGTACAAGAATATAACGACTATAATACTGCTCCTATGTACAAGAATATAACTACTATAATACTGCTCCTATGTACAAGAATATAACTACTATAATACTGCTCCTATGTACAAGAATATAACTACTATAATACTGCCCCTATGTACAAGAATATAACTACTATAATACTGCCCCTAAGTACAAGAATATAACTACTATAATACTGCCCCTAAGTACAAGAATATAACTACTATAATACTGCCCCCTATGTACAAGAATATAACTACTATAATACTGCCCCCTGGGTACAAGAATATAAGCACTATAATACTGCTCCTATGTACAAGAATATAACTACTATAATACTGCCCCTAAGTACAAGAATATAACTACTATAATACTGCCCCTAAGTACAAGAATATAACTGCTATAATACTGCCCCCTATGTACAAGAGTATAACTACTATAATACTGCCCCTATGTACAAGAATATAACTACTATAATACTGCTCCTATGTACAAGAATATAACTACTATAATACTGCCCCCTATGTACAAGAATATAACTACTATAATACTGCCCTCTATGTACAAGAATATAACTACTATAATACTGCCCCCTAGGTACAAGAATATAAGTACTATAATACTGCTCCTATGTACAAGAATATAACTATTATAATACTGCCCCCTAGGTACAAGAATATAAGTACTATAATACTGCTCCTATGTACAAGAATATAACTACTATAATACTGCCCCTATGTACAAGAATATAACTACTATAATACTGCTCCTAAGTACAAGAATATAACTACTATAATACTGCCCCCTATGTACAAGAATATAACTACTATAATACTGCCCCCTATGTACAAGAATATAACTACTATAAAACTGCTCCTATGTACAAGAATATAACTACTATAATACTGCCCCTAAGTACAAGAATAGAACTACTATAATACTGCCCCCTATGTACAAGAATATTACTACTATAATACTGCGCCTAAGTACAAGAATATAACTACTATAATACTGCCCCTAAGTACAAGAATATAACTACTATAATACTGCCCCCTATGTACAAGAATATAAGTACTATAATACTGCTATGTACAAGAATATAACTACTATAATACTGCCCCTAAGTATAAGAATATAACTACTATAATACTGCCCCCTAGGTACAAGAATATAAGTACAATAATACTGCTCCTATGTACGAGAATATAACTACTATAATACTGCCCCTAAGTACAAGAATATAACTACTATAATACTGCCCCCTAGGTACAAGAATATAACTACTATAATACTGCCCCCTATGTACAAAAATATAATTACTATAATACTGCCCCTAAGAACAAGAATATAACCACTATAATACTGCCCCTAAGAACAAGAATATAACCACTATAATACTGCCCCTAAGTTCAAGAATATAACTACTATAATACTGCTCCTATGTACAAGAATATAACTACTATAATACTGCCCCTAAGTACAAGAATATAACTACTATAATACTGCCCCTAAGTACAAGAATATAACGACTATAATACTGCTCCTATGTACAAGAATATAACGACTATAATACTGCTCCTATGTACAAGAATATAACTACTATAATACTGCTCCTATGTACAAGAATATAACTACTATAATACTGCTCCTATGTACAAGAATATAACTACTATAATACTGCCCCTATGTACAAGAATATAACTACTATAATACTGCCCCTAAGTACAAGAATATAACTACTATAATACTGCCCCTAAGTACAAGAATATAACTACTATAATACTGCCCCCTATGTACAAGAATATAACTACTATAATACTGCCCCCTGGGTACAAGAATATAAGCACTATAATACTGCTCCTATGTACAAGAATATAACTACTATAATACTGCCCCTAAGTACAAGAATATAACTACTATAATACTGCCCCTAAGTACAAGAATATAACTGCTATAATACTGCCCCCTATGTACAAGAGTATAACTACTATAATACTGCCCCTATGTACAAGAATATAACTACTATAATACTGCTCCTATGTACAAGAATATAACTACTATAATACTGCCCCCTATGTACAAGAATATAACTACTATAATACTGCCCTCTATGTACAAGAATATAACTACTATAATACTGCCCCCTAGGTACAAGAATATAAGTACTATAATACTGCTCCTATGTACAAGAATATAACTATTATAATACTGCCCCCTAGGTACAAGAATATAAGTACTATAATACTGCTCCTATGTACAAGAATATAACTACTATAATACTGCCCCTATGTACAAGAATATAACTACTATAATACTGCTCCTAAGTACAAGAATATAACTACTATAATACTGCCCCCTATGTACAAGAATATAACTACTATAATACTGCCCCCTATGTACAAGAATATAACTACTATAAAACTGCTCCTATGTACAAGAATATAACTACTATAATACTGCCCCTAAGTACAAGAATAGAACTACTATAATACTGCCCCCTATGTACAAGAATATTACTACTATAATACTGCGCCTAAGTACAAGAATATAACTACTATAATACTGCCCCTAAGTACAAGAATATAACTACTATAATACTGCCCCCTATGTACAAGAATATAAGTACTATAATACTGCTATGTACAAGAATATAACTACTATAATACTGCCCCTAAGTATAAGAATATAACTACTATAATACTGCCCCCTAGGTACAAGAATATAAGTACAATAATACTGCTCCTATGTACGAGAATATAACTACTATAATACTGCCCCTAAGTACAAGAATATAACTACTATAATACTGCCCCCTAGGTACAAGAATATAACTACTATAATACTGCCCCCTATGTACAAAAATATAATTACTATAATACTGCCCCTAAGAACAAGAATATAACCACTATAATACTGCCCCTAAGAACAAGAATATAACCACTATAATACTGCCCCTAAGTTCAAGAATATAACTACTATAATACTGCTCCTATGTACAAGAATATAACTACTATAATACTGCCCCTAAGTACAAGAATATAACTACTATAATACTGCCCCTAAGTACAAGAATATAACGACTATAATACTGCTCCTATGTACAAGAATATAACTACTATAATACTGCTCCTATGTACAAGAATATAACTACTATAATACTGCTCCTATGTACAAGAATATAACTACTATAATACTGCCCCTATGTACAAGAATATAACTACTATAATACTGCCCCTAAGTACAAGAATATAACTACTATAATACTGCCCCTAAGTACAAGAATATAACTACTATAATACTGCCCCCTATGTACAAGAATATAACTACTATAATACTGCCCCCTGGGTACAAGAATATAAGCACTATAATACTGCTCCTATGTACAAGAATATAACTACTATAATACTGCCCCTAAGTACAAGAATATAACTACTATAATACTGCCCCTAAGTACAAGAATATAACTGCTATAATACTGTCCCTAAGTAAAAGAATATAACTACTATAATACTGCTCCTATGTACAAGAATATAACTACTATAATACTGCCCCTAAGTACAAGAATATAACTACTATAATACTGCCCCTAAGTACAAGAATATAACGACTATAATACTGCTCCTATGCACAAGAATATAACTACTATAATACTGCTCCTATGTACAAGAATATAACTACTATAATACTGCTCCTATGTACAAGAATATAACTACTATAATACTGCCCCTATGTACAAGAATATAACTACTATAATACTGCCCCTAAGTACAAGAATATAACTACTATAATACTGCCCCTAAGTACAAGAATATAACTACTATAATACTGCCCCCTATGTACAAGAATATAACTACTATAATACTGCCCCCTGGGTACAAGAATATAAGCACTATAATACTGCTCCTATGTACAAGAATATAACTACTATAATACTGCCCCTAAGTACAAGAATATAACTACTATAATACTGCCCCTAAGTACAAGAATATAACTGCTATAATATTGCCCCTAAGTAAAAGAATATAACTACTATAATACTGCTCCTATGTACAAGAATATAACTACTATAATGCTGCTCCTATGTACAAGAATATATCTACTATAATACTGTCCCTATGTACAAGAATATAACTACTATAATACTGCCCCTATGTACAAGAATATAACTACTATATTACTGCTCTAATGTACAAGAATATAACTACTATAATACTGCTCCTATGTACATGAATATAACTACTATAATACTGTCCCTATGTACAAGAATATAACTACTATAATACTGCCCCCTATGTACAAGAATATAACTGCTATAATACTGCCCCCTATGTACAAGAATATAACTACTATAATACTGCCCTCTATGTACAAGAATATAACTACTATAATACTGCCCCCTATGTACAAGAATATAACTACTATAATACTGCCCCCTATGTACAAGAATATAACTACTATAATACTGCCCCCTAGGTACAAGAATATAACTACTATAATACTGCCCCCTATGTACAAGAATATAACTACTATAATACTGCCCCCTATGTACAAGAATATAACTACTATAATACTGCCCCCTAGGTACAAGAATATAAGTACTATAATACTGCTCCTATGTACAAGAATATAACTACTATAATACTGCCCCTAAGTACAAGAATAGAACTACTATAATACTGCCCCCTATGTACAAGAATATAACTACTATAATACTGCCCCTAAGAACAAGAATATAACCACTATAATACTGCCCCTAAGTACAAGAATATAACTACTATAATACTGCTCCTATGTACAAGAATATAACTACTATAATACTGCTCCTATGTACAAGAATATAACTACTATAATACTGCTCCTATGTACAAGAATATAACTACTATAATACTGCCCCTATGTACAAGAATATAACTACTATAATACTGCCCCTAAGTACAAGAATATAACTACTATAATACTGCCCCTAAGTACAAGAATATAACTACTATAATACTGCCCCCTATGTACAAGAATATAACTACTATAATACTGCCCCCTAGGTACAAGAATATAAGCACTATAATACTGCTCCTATGTACAAGAATATAACTACTATAATACTGCCCCTAAGTACAAGAATATAACTACTATAATACTGCCCCTAAGTACAAGAATATAACTACTATAATACTGCCCCTAAGTAAAAGAATATAACTACTATAATACTGCTCCTATGTACAAGAATATAACTACTATAATGCTGCTCCTATGTACAAGAATATATCTACTATAATACTGTCCCTATGTACAAGAATATAACTACTATAATACTGCCCCTGTGTACAAGAATATAACTACTATATTACTGCTCTAATGTACAAGAATATAACTACTATAATACTGCTCCTATGTACAAGAATATAACTACTATAATACTGTCCCTATGTACAAGAATATAACTACTATAATACTGCCCCCTATGTACAAGAATATAACTGCTATAATACTGCCCCCTATGTACAAGAATATAACTACTAGAATACTGCCCCTATGTACAAGAATATAACTACTATAATACTGCTCCTATGTACAAGAATATAACTACAATAATACTGCCCCCTATGTACAAGAATATAACTACTATAATACTGCCCTCTATGTACAAGAATATAACTACTATAATACTGCCCCCTAGGTACAAGAATATAAGTACTATAATACTGCTCCTATGTACAAGAATATAACTATTATAATACTGCCCCCTAGGTACAAGAATATAAGTACTATAATACTGCTCCCATGTACAAGAATATAACTACTATAATACTGCCCCTATGTACAAGAATATAACTACTATAATACTGCTCCTAAGTACAAGAATATAACTACTATAATACTGCCCCCTATGTACAAGAATATAACTACTATAATACTGCCCCCTATGTACAAGAATATAACTACTATAATACTGCCCCCTAGGTACAAGAATATAACTACTATAATACTGCCCCCTATGTACAAGAATATAACTACTATAATACTGCCCCCTAGGTACAAGAATATAAGTACTATAATACTGCTCCTATGTACAAGAATATAACTACTATAATTCTGCCCCTAAGTACAAGAATAGAACTACTATAATACTGCCCCCTATGTACAAGAATATAACTACTATAATACTGCCCCCTAGGTACAAGAATATAAGTACTATAATACTGCTCCTATGTACAAGAATATAACTACTATAATACTGCCCCTAAGTACAAGAATATAACTACTATAATACTGCCCCTAAGTACAAGAATATAACTACTATAATACTGCCCCCTATGTACAAGAATATAAGTACTATAATACTGCTCCTATGTACAAGAATATAACTATTATAATACTGCCCCTAAGTACAAGAATATAACTACTATAATACTGCCCCTAAGTACAAGAATATAACTACTATAATACTGCCCCCTATGTACAAGAATATAACTACTATAATACTGCCCCCTATGTACAAGAATATAACTACTATAATACTGCTCTAATGTACAAGAATATAACTACTATAATACTGCTCCTATGTACAAGAATATAACTACTATAATACTGTCCGTATGTACAAGAATATAACTACTATAATACTGCCCCCTATGTACAAGAATATAACTGCTATAATACTGCCCCCTATGTACAAGAATATAACTACTATAATACTGCCCCTATGTACAAGAATATAACTACTATAATACTGCTCCTAAGTACAAGAATATAACTACTATAATACTGCACCCTATGTACAGGAATATAACTACTATAATACTGCCCCTATGTACAAGAATATAACTACTATAATACTGCCCCCTAGGTACAAGAATATAAGTACTATAATACTGCTCCTATGTACAAGAATATAACTATTATAATACTGCCCCCTAGGTACAAGAATATAAATACTATAATACTGCTCCCATGTACAAGAATATAACTACTATAATACTGCCCCTATGTACAAGAATATAACTACTATAATACTGCTCCTAAGTACAAGAATATAACTACTATAATACTGCCCCCTATGTACAAGAATATAACTACTATAACACTGCCCCCTATGTACAAGAATATAACTACTATAATACTGCCCCCTAGGTACAGGAATATAACTACTATAATACTGCCCCCTATGTACAAGAATATAACTACTATAATACTGCCCCCTATGTACAAGAATATAACTACTATAATACTGCCCCCTAGGTACAAGAATATAAGTACTATAATACTGCTCCTACGTACAAGAATATAACTACTATAATACTGCCCCTAAGTACAAGAATATAACTACTATAATACTACCCCTAAGTACAAGAATATAACTATTATAATACTGCCCCCTATGTACAAGAATATAAGTACTATAATACTGCTCCTATGTACAAGAATATAACTACTATAATTCTGCCCCTAAGTACAAGAATAGAACTACTATAATACTGCCCCCTATGTACAAGAATATAACTACTATAATACTGCCCCCTAGGTACAAGAATATAAGTACTATAATACTGCTCCTATGTACAATAATATAACTACCATAATACTGCCCCTAAGTACAAGAATATAACTACTATAATACTGCCCCTAAGTACAAGAATATAACTACTATAATACTGCCCCCTATGTACAAGAATATAACTACTATAATACTGCCCCCTATGTACAAGAATATAACTACTATAATACTGCTCTAATGTACAAGAATATAACTACTATAATACTGCTCCTATGTACAAGAATATAACTACTATAATACTGTCCCTATGTACAAGAATATAACTACTATAATACTGCCCCCTATGTACAAGAATATAACTGCTATAATACTGCCCCCTATGTACAAGAATATAACTACTATAATACTGCCCCTATGTACAAGAATATAACTACTATAATACTGCTCCTAAGTCCAAGAATATAACTACTATAATGCTGCACCCTATGTACAAGAATATAACTACTATAATACTGCCCCCTATGTACAAGAATATAACTACTATAATACTGCCCCCTAGGTACAAGAATATAAGTAATATAATACTGCTCCTATGTACAAGAATATAACTATTATAATACTGCCCCCTAGGTACAAGAATATAAGTACTATAATACTGCTCCTATGTACAAGAATATAACTACTATAATACTGCCCCTATGTACAAGAATATAACTACTATAATACTGCTCCTAAGTACAAGAATATAACTACTATAATACTGCCCCCTATGTACAAGAATATAACTACTATAACACTGCCCCCTATGTACAAGAATATAACTACTATAATACTGCCCCCTAGGTACAGGAATATAACTACTATAATACTGCCCCCTATGTACAAGAATATAACTACTATAATACTGCCCCCTATGTACAAGAATATAACTACTATAATACTGCCCCCTAGGTACAAGAATATAAGTACTATAATACTGCTCCTACGTACAAGAATATAACTACTATAATACTGCCCCTAAGTACAAGAATATAACTACTATAATACTACCCCTAAGTACAAGAATATAACTATTATAATACTGCCCCCTATGTACAAGAATATAAGTACTATAATACTGCTCCTATGTACAAGAATATAACTACTATAATACTGCCCCTAAGTACAAGAATATAAGTACTATAATACTGCCCCTAAGTACAAGAATATAACTACTATAATACTACCCCCTAGGTACAAGAATATAAGTACTATAATACTGCTCCTATGTACAAGAATATAACTACTATAATACTGCCCCTAAGTACAAGAATATAACTACTATAATACTGCCCCCTAGGTACAAGAATATAACTACTATAATACTGCCCCCTATGTACAAGAATATAACTACTATAATACTGCCCCTAAGTACAAGAATATAACTACTATAATACTGCCCCTAAGTACAAGAATATAACTACTATAATACTGCTCCTATGTACAAGAATATAACTACTATAATACTGCCCCTAAGTACAAGAATATAACTACTATAATACTGCCCCTAAGTACAAGAATATAAGTACTATAATACAGCTCCTATGTACAAGAATATAACTAGTATAATACTGCTCCTATGTACAAGAATATAACTACTATAATACTGCCCCTATGTACAAGAATATAACTACTATAATACTGCCCCTATGTACAAGAATATAACTACTATAATACTGCCCCTAAGTACAAGAATATAACTACTATAATACTGCTCCTATGTACAAGAATATAACTACTATAATACTGCTCCTATGTAAAAGAATATAACTACTATAATACTGCCCCTATGTACAAGAATATAACTACTATAATACTGCCCCTAAGTACAAGAATATAACTACTATAATACTGCTCCTATGTACAAGAATATAACTACTATAATACTGCCCCTAAGTACAAGAATATAACTACTATAATACTGCCCCTAAGTACAAGAATATAACTACTATAATACTGCCCCCTATGTACAAGAATATAACTACTATAATACCGCCCCCTAGGTACAAGAATATAAGCACTATAATACTGCTCCTATGTACAAGAATATAACTACTATAATACTGCCCCTAAGTACAAGAATATAACTACTATAATACTGCCCCCTAGGTACAAGAATATAAGTACTATAATACTGCTCCTATGTACAAGAATATAACTACTATAATACTGCCCCTAAGTACAAGAATATAACTACTATAATACTGCCCCCTAGATACAAGAATATAACTACTATAATACTGCCCCCTATGTACAAGAATATAACTGCTATAATACTGCCCCCTATGTACAAGAATATAACTACTATAATACTGCCCCTATGTACAAGAATATAACTACTATAATACTGCTCCTATGTACAAGAATATAACTACTATAATACTGCCCCCTATGTACAAGAATATAACTACTATAATACTGCCCTCTATGTACAAGAATATAACTACTATAATACTGCCCCCTAGGTACAAGAATATAAGTACTATAATACTGCTCCTATGTACAAGAATATAACTATTATAATACTGCCCCCTAGGTACAAGAATATAAGTACTATAATACTGCTCCTATGTACAAGAATATAACTACTATAATACTGCCCCTATGTACAAGAATATAACTACTATAATACTGCTCCTAAGTACAAGAATATAACTACTATAATACTGCCCCCTATGTACAAGAATATAACTACTATAATACTGCCCCCTATGTACAAGAATATAACTACTATAATACTGCCCCCTAGGTACAAGAATATAACTACTATAATACTGCCCCCTATGTACAAGAATATAACTACTATAATACTGCCCCCTATGTACAAGAATATAACTACTATAATACTGCCCCCTAGGTACAAGAATATAAGTACTATAATACTGCTCCTATGTACAAGAATATAACTACTATAATACTGCCCCTAAGTACAAGAATAGAACGACTATAATACTGCCCCTAAGTACAAGAATATAACTACTATAATACTGCCCCCTATGTACAAGAATATAAGTACTATAATACTGCTCCTATGTACAAGAATATAACTATTATAATACTGCCCCTAAGTACAAGAATATAACTACTATAATACTGCCCCTAAGTACAAGAATATAACTACTATAATACTGCCCCCTATGTACAAGAATATAACTACTATAATACTGCCCCCTATGTACAAGAATATAACTACTATAATACTGCTCTAATGTACAAGAATATAACTACTTTAATACTGCTCCTATGTACAAGAATATAACTACTATAATACTGTCCCTATGTACAAGAATATAACTACTATAATACTGCCCCCTATGTACAAGAATATAACTACTATAATACTGCTCCTATGTACAAGAATATAACTACTATAATACTGCCCCTATGTACAAGAATATAACTACTATAATACTGCCCCTAAGTACAAGAATATAACTACTATAATACTGCTCCTATGTACAAGAATATAACTACTATAATACTGCCCCTAAGTACAAGAATATAACTACTATAATACTGCCCCTAAGTACAAGAATATAACTACTATAATACTGCCCCTAAGTACAAGAATATAACTACTATAATACTGCCCCCTATGTACAAGAATATAACTACTATAATACCGCCCCCTAGGTACAAGAATATAAGCACTATAATACTGCTCCTATGTACAAGAATATAACTACTATAATACTGCCCCTAAGTACAAGAATATAACTACTATAATACTGCCCCTAAGTACAAGAATATAACTACTATAATACTGCCCCCTAGGTACAAGAATATAAGTACTATAATACTGCTCCTATGTACAAGAATATAACTACTATAATACTGCCCCTAAGTACAAGAATATAACTACTATAATACTGCCCCCTAGGTACAAGAATATAACTACTATAATACTGCCCCCTATGTACAAGAATATAACTACTATAATACTGCCCCTAAGTACAAGAATATAACTACTATAATACTGCCCCTAAGTACAAGAATATAACTACTATAATACTGCTCCTATGTACAAGAATATAAGTACTATAATACTGCCCCTCAGTACAAGAATATAACTACTATAATACTGCCCCTAAGTACAAGAATATAAGTACTATAATACAGCTCCTATGTACAAGAATATAACTAGTATAATACTGCTCCTATGTACAAGAATATAACTACTATAATACTGCCCCTATGTACAAGAATATAACTACTATA
Organism: Phyllobates terribilis; assembly: GCF_046119375.1. Classification (NCBI taxonomy): domain Eukaryota; kingdom Metazoa; phylum Chordata; class Amphibia; order Anura; family Dendrobatidae; genus Phyllobates; species Phyllobates terribilis. The sequence goes on along the minus strand of NW_027362763.1, from coordinate 697,441,546 downwards.
ATACTGCCCCTATGTACAAGAATATAACTACTATAATACTGCCCCTAAGTACAAGAATATAACTACTATAATACTGCTCCTATGTACAAGAATATAACTACTATAATACTGCTCCTATGTAAAAGAATATAACTACTATAATACTGCCCCTATGTACAAGAATATAACTACTATAATACTGCCCCTAAGTACAAGAATATAACTACTATAATACTGCTCCTATGTACAAGAATATAACTACTATAATACTGCCCCTAAGTACAAGAATATAACTACTATAATACTGCCCCTAAGTACAAGAATATAACTACTATAATACTGCCCCCTATGTACAAGAATATAACTACTATAATACCGCCCCCTAGGTACAAGAATATAAGCACTATAATACTGCTCCTATGTACAAGAATATAACTACTATAATACTGCCCCTAAGTACAAGAATATAACTACTATAATACTGCCCCCTAGGTACAAGAATATAAGTACTATAATACTGCTCCTATGTACAAGAATATAACTACTATAATACTGCCCCTAAGTACAAGAATATAACTACTATAATACTGCCCCCTAGATACAAGAATATAACTACTATAATACTGCCCCCTATGTACAAGAATATAACTGCTATAATACTGCCCCCTATGTACAAGAATATAACTACTATAATACTGCCCCTATGTACAAGAATATAACTACTATAATACTGCTCCTATGTACAAGAATATAACTACTATAATACTGCCCCCTATGTACAAGAATATAACTACTATAATACTGCCCTCTATGTACAAGAATATAACTACTATAATACTGCCCCCTAGGTACAAGAATATAAGTACTATAATACTGCTCCTATGTACAAGAATATAACTATTATAATACTGCCCCCTAGGTACAAGAATATAAGTACTATAATACTGCTCCTATGTACAAGAATATAACTACTATAATACTGCCCCTATGTACAAGAATATAACTACTATAATACTGCTCCTAAGTACAAGAATATAACTACTATAATACTGCCCCCTATGTACAAGAATATAACTACTATAATACTGCCCCCTATGTACAAGAATATAACTACTATAATACTGCCCCCTAGGTACAAGAATATAACTACTATAATACTGCCCCCTATGTACAAGAATATAACTACTATAATACTGCCCCCTATGTACAAGAATATAACTACTATAATACTGCCCCCTAGGTACAAGAATATAAGTACTATAATACTGCTCCTATGTACAAGAATATAACTACTATAATACTGCCCCTAAGTATAAGAATAGAACGACTATAATACTGCCCCTAAGTACAAGAATATAACTACTATAATACTGCCCCCTATGTACAAGAATATAAGTACTATAATACTGCTCCTATGTACAAGAATATAACTATTATAATACTGCCACTAAGTACAAGAATATAACTACTATAATACTGCCCCTAAGTACAAGAATATAACTACTATAATACTGCCCCCTATGTACAAGAATATAACTACTATAATACTGCCCCCTATGTACAAGAATATAACTACTATAATACTGCTCTAATGTACAAGAATATAACTACTATAATACTGCTCCTATGTACAAGAATATAACTACTATAATACTGTCCCTATGTACAAGAATATAACTACTATAATACTGCCCCCTATGTACAAGAATATAACTACTATAATACTGCTCCTATGTACAAGAATATAACTACTATAATACTGCCCCTATGTACAAGAATATAACTACTATAATACTGCCCCTAAGTACAAGAATATAACTACTATAATACTGCTCCTATGTACAAGAATATAACTACTATAATACTGCCCCTAAGTACAAGAATATAACTACTATAATACTGCCCCTAAGTACAAGAATATAACTACTATAATACTGCCCCTAAGTACAAGAATATAACTACTATAATACTGCCCCCTATGTACAAGAATATAACTACTATAATACCGCCCCCTAGGTACAAGAATATAAGCACTATAATACTGCTCCTATGTACAAGAATATAACTACTATAATACTGCCCCTAAGTACAAGAATATAACTACTATAATACTGCCCCTAAGTACAAGAATATAACTACTATAATACTGCCCCCTAGGTACAAGAATATAAGTACTATAATACTGCTCCTATGTACAAGAATATAACTACTATAATACTGCCCCTAAGTACAAGAATATAACTACTATAATACTGCCCCCTAGATACAAGAATATAACTACTATAATACTGCCCCCTATGTACAAGAATATAACTGCTATAATACTGCCCCCTATGTACAAGAATATAACTACTATAATACTGCCCCTATGTACAAGAATATAACTACTATAATACTGCTCCTATGTACAAGAATATAACGACTATAATACTGCCCCCTATGTACAAGAATATAACTACTATAATACTGCCCTCTATGTACAAGAATATAACTACTATAATACTGCCCCCTAGGTACAAGAATATAAGTACTATAATACTGCTCCTATGTACAAGAATATAACTATTATAATACTGCCCCCTAGGTACAAGAATATAAGTACTATAATACTGCTCCTATGTACAAGAATATAACTACTATAATACTGCCCCTAAGTACAAGAATATAACTACTATAATACTACCCCCTAGGTACAAGAATATAAGTACTATAATACTGCTCCTATGTACAAGAATATAACTACTATAATACTGCCCCTAAGTACAAGAATATAACTACTATAATACTGCCCCCTAGGTACAAGAATATAACTACTATAATACTGCCCCCTATGTACAAGAATATAACTACTATAATACTGCCCCTAAGTACAAGAATATAACTACTATAATACTGCCCCTAAGTACAAGAATATAACTACTATAATACTGCTCCTATGTACAAGAATATAACTACTATAATACTGCCCCTAAGTACAAGAATATAACTACTATAATACTGCCCCTAAGTACAAGAATATAACTACTATAATACTGCTCCTATGTACAAGAATATAACTACTATAATACTGCTCCTATGTACAAGAATATAACTACTATAATACTGCCCCTATGTACAAGAATATAACTACTATAATACTGCCCCTATGTACAAGAATATAACTACTATAATACTGCCCCTAAGTACAAGAATATAACTACTATAATACTGCTCCTATGTACAAGAATATAACTACTATAATACTGCTCCTATGTACAAGAATATAACTACTATAATACTGCCCCTATGTACAAGAATATAACTACTATAATACTGCCCCTAAGTACAAGAATATAACTACTATAATACTGCTCCTATGTACAAGAATATAACTACTATAATACTGCCCCTAAGTACAAGAATATAACTACTATAATACTGCCCCTAAGTACAAGAATATAACTACTATAATACTGCCCCCTATGTACAAGAATATAACTACTATAATACCGCCCCCTAGGTACAAGAATATAAGCACTATAATAATGCTCCTATGTACAAGAATATAACTACTATAATACTGCCCCTAAGTACAAGAATATAACTACTATAATACTGCCCCTAAGTACAAGAATATAACTACTATAATACTGCCCCCTAGGTACAAGAATATAAGTACTATAATACTGCTCCTATGTACAAGAATATAACTACTATAATACTGCCCCTAAGTACAAGAATATAACTACTATAATACTGCCCCCTAGATACAAGAATATAACTACTATAATACTGCCCCCTATGTACAAGAATATAACTGCTATAATACTGCCCCCTACGTACAAGAATATAACTACTATAATACTGCCCCTATGTACAAGAATATAACTACTATAATACTGCATCTATGTACAAGAATATAACTACTATAATACTGCCCCCTATGTACAAGAATATAACTACTATAATACTGCCCTCTATGTACAAGAATATAACTACTATAATACTGCCCCCTAGGTACAAGAATATAAGTACTATAATACTGCTCCTATGTACAAGAATATAACTATTATAATACTGCCCCCTAGGTACAAGAATATAAGTACTATAATACTGCTCCTATGTACAAGAATATAACTACTATAATACTGCCCCTATGTACAAGAATATAACTACTATAATACTGCTCCTAAGTACAAGAATATAACTACTATAATACGGCCCCCTATGTACAAGAATATAACTACTATAATACTGCCCCCTATGTACAAGAATATAACTACTATCATACTGCCCCCTAGGTACAAGAATATAACTACTATAATACTGCCCCCTATGTACAAGAATATAACTACTATAATACTGCCCCCTATGTACAAGAATATAACTACTATAATACTGCCCCCTAGGTACAAGAATATAAGTACTATAATACTGCTCCTATGTACAAGAATATAACTACTATAATACTGCCCCTAAGTACAAGAATAGAACGACTATAATACTGCCCCCTATGTACAAGAATATAACTACTATAATACTGCCCCCTAGGTACAAGAATATAAGTACTATAATACTGCCCCTAAGTACAAGAATATAACTACTATAATACTGCCCCCTATGTACAAGAATATAAGTACTATAATACTGCTCCTATGTACAAGAATATAACTATTATAATACTGCCCCTAAGTACAAGAAAATAACTACTATAATACTGCCCCTAAGTACAAGAATATAACTACTATAATTCTGCCCCCTATGTACAAGAATATAACTACTATAATACTGCCCCCTATGTACAAGAATATAACTACTATAATACTGCTCTAATGTACAAGAATATATCTACTATAATACTGCTCCTATGTACAAGAATATAACTACTATAATACTGTTCCTATGTACAAGAATATAACTACTATAATACTGCCCCCTATGTACAAGAATATAACTGCTATAATACTGCCCCCTATGTACAAGAATATAACTACTATAATACTGCCCCTATGTACAAGAATATAACTACTATAATACTGCTCCTAAGTACAAGAATATAACTACTATAATACTGCACCCTATGTACAAGAATATAACTACTATAATACTGCCCCCTATGTACAAGAATATAACTACTATAATACTGCCCCCTAGGTACAAGAATATAAGTACTATAATACTGCTCCTATGTACAAGAATATAACTATTATAATACTGCCCCCTAGGTACAAGAATATAAGTACTATAATACTGCTCCTATGTACAAGAATATAACTACTATAATACTGCCCCTAAGTACAAGAATATAACTACTATAATACTGCCCCCTAGATACAAGAATATAACTACTATAATACTGCCCCCTATGTACAAGAATATAACTGCTATAATACTGCCCCCTATGTACAAGAATATAACTACTATAATACTGCCCCTATGTACAAGAATATAACTACTATAATACTGCTCCTATGTACAAGAATATAACGACTATAATACTGCCCCCTATGTACAAGAATATAACTACTATAATACTGCCCTCTATGTACAAGAATATAACTACTATAATACTGCCCCCTAGGTACAAGAATATAAGTACTATAATACTGCTCCTATGTACAAGAATATAACTATTATAATACTGCCCCCTAGGTACAAGAATATAAGTACTATAATACTGCTCCTATGTACAAGAATATAACTACTATAATACTGCCCCTAAGTACAAGAATATAACTACTATAATACTACCCCCTAGGTACAAGAATATAAGTACTATAATACTGCTCCTATGTACAAGAATATAACTACTATAATACTGCCCCTAAGTACAAGAATATAACTACTATAATACTGCCCCCTAGGTACAAGAATATAACTACTATAATACTGCCCCCTATGTACAAGAATATAACTACTATAATACTGCCCCTAAGTACAAGAATATAACTACTATAATACTGCCCCTAAGTACAAGAATATAACTACTATAATACTGCTCCTATGTACAAGAATATAACTACTATAATACTGCCCCTAAGTACAAGAATATAACTACTATAATACTGCCCCTAAGTACAAGAATATAACTACTATAATACTGCTCCTATGTACAAGAATATAACTACTATAATACTGCTCCTATGTACAAGAATATAACTACTATAATACTGCCCCTATGTACAAGAATATAACTACTATAATACTGCCCCTATGTACAAGAATATAACTACTATAATACTGCCCCTAAGTACAAGAATATAACTACTATAATACTGCTCCTATGTACAAGAATATAACTACTATAATACTGCTCCTATGTACAAGAATATAACTACTATAATACTGCCCCTATGTACAAGAATATAACTACTATAATACTGCCCCTAAGTACAAGAATATAACTACTATAATACTGCTCCTATGTACAAGAATATAACTACTATAATACTGCCCCTAAGTACAAGAATATAACTACTATAATACTGCCCCTAAGTACAAGAATATAACTACTATAATACTGCCCCCTATGTACAAGAATATAACTACTATAATACCGCCCCCTAGGTACAAGAATATAAGCACTATAATAATGCTCCTATGTACAAGAATATAACTACTATAATACTGCCCCTAAGTACAAGAATATAACTACTATAATACTGCCCCTAAGTACAAGAATATAACTACTATAATACTGCCCCCTAGGTACAAGAATATAAGTACTATAATACTGCTCCTATGTACAAGAATATAACTACTATAATACTGCCCCTAAGTACAAGAATATAACTACTATAATACTGCCCCCTAGATACAAGAATATAACTACTATAATACTGCCCCCTATGTACAAGAATATAACTGCTATAATACTGCCCCCTACGTACAAGAATATAACTACTATAATACTGCCCCTATGTACAAGAATATAACTACTATAATACTGCATCTATGTACAAGAATATAACTACTATAATACTGCCCCCTATGTACAAGAATATAACTACTATAATACTGCCCTCTATGTACAAGAATATAACTACTATAATACTGCCCCCTAGGTACAAGAATATAAGTACTATAATACTGCTCCTATGTACAAGAATATAACTATTATAATACTGCCCCCTAGGTACAAGAATATAAGTACTATAATACTGCTCCTATGTACAAGAATATAACTACTATAATACTGCCCCTATGTACAAGAATATAACTACTATAATACTGCTCCTAAGTACAAGAATATAACTACTATAATACTGCCCCCTATGTACAAGAATATAACTACTATAATACTGCCCCCTATGTACAAGAATATAACTACTATCATACTGCCCCCTAGGTACAAGAATATAACTACTATAATACTGCCCCCTATGTACAAGAATATAACTACTATAATACTGCCCCCTATGTACAAGAATATAACTACTATAATACTGCCCCCTAGGTACAAGAATATAAGTACTATAATACTGCTCCTATGTACAAGAATATAACTACTATAATACTGCCCCTAAGTACAAGAATAGAACGACTATAATACTGCCCCCTATGTACAAGAATATAACTACTATAATACTGCCCCCTAGGTACAAGAATATAAGTACTATAATACTGCCCCTAAGTACAAGAATATAACTACTATAATACTGCCCCCTATGTACAAGAATATAAGTACTATAATACTGCTCCTATGTACAAGAATATAACTATTATAATACTGCCCCTAAGTACAAGAAAATAACTACTATAATACTGCCCCTAAGTACAAGAATATAACTACTATAATTCTGCCCCCTATGTACAAGAATATAACTACTATAATACTGCCCCCTATGTACAAGAATATAACTACTATAATACTGCTCTAATGTACAAGAATATATCTACTATAATACTGCTCCTATGTACAAGAATATAACTACTATAATACTGTTCCTATGTACAAGAATATAACTACTATAATACTGCCCCCTATGTACAAGAATATAACTGCTATAATACTGCCCCCTATGTACAAGAATATAACTACTATAATACTGCCCCTATGTACAAGAATATAACTACTATAATACTGCTCCTAAGTACAAGAATATAACTACTATAATACTGCACCCTATGTACAAGAATATAACTACTATAATACTGCCCCCTATGTACAAGAATATAACTACTATAATACTGCCCCCTAGGTACAAGAATATAAGTACTATAATACTGCTCCTATGTACAAGAATATAACTATTATAATACTGCCCCCTAGGTACAAGAATATAAGTACTATAATACTGCTCCTATGTACAAGAATATAACTACTATAATACTGCCCCTATGTACAAGAATATAACTACTATAATACTGCTCCTAAGTACAAGAATATAACTACTATAATACTGCCCCCTATGTACAAGAATATAACTACTATAACACTGCCCCCTATGTACAAGAATATAACTACTATAATACTGCCCCCTAGGTACAGGAATATAACTACTATAATACTGCCCCCTATGTACAAGAATATAACTACTATAATACTGCCCCCTATGTACAAGAATATAACTACTATAATACTGCCCCCTAGGTACAAGAATATAAGTACTATAATACTGCTCCTACGTACAAGAATATAACTACTATAATACTGCCCCTAAGTACAAGAATATAACTACTATAATACTACCCCTAAGTACAAGAATATAACTATTATAATACTGCCCCCTATGTACAAGAATATAAGTACTATAATACTGCTCCTATGTACAAGAATATAACTACTATAATACTGCCCCTAAGTCCAAGAATATAAGTACTATAATACTGCCCCTAAGTACAAGAATATAACTACTATAATACTACCCCCTAGGTACAAGAATATAAGTACTATAATACTGCTCCTATGTACAAGAATATAACTACTATAATACTGCCCCTAAGTACAAGAATATAACTACTATAATACTGCCCCCTAGGTACAAGAATATAACTACTATAATACTGCCCCCTATGTACAAGAATATAACTACTATAATACTGCCCCTAAGTACAAGAATATAACTACTATAATACTGCCCCTAAGTACAAGAATATAACTACTATAATACTGCCCCTATGTACAAGAATATAACTACTATAATACTGCCCTTAAGTACAAGAATATAACTACTATAATACTGCCCCTAAGTACAAGAATATAACTACTATAATACTGCCCCCTATGTACAAGAATATAACTACTATAATACCGCCCCCTAGGTACAAGAATATAAGCACTATAATACTGCTCCTATGTACAAGAATATAACTACTATAATACTGCCCCTAAGTACAAGAATAAAACTACTATAATACTGCCCCTAAGTACAAGAATATAACTACTATAATACTGCCCCCTAGGTACCAGAATATAAGTACTATAATACTGCTCCTATGTACAAGAATATAACTACTATAATACTGCCCCTAAGTACAAGAATATAACTACTATAATACTGCCCCCTAGGTACAAGAATATAACTACTATAATACTGCCCCCTATGTACAAGAATATAACTGCTATAATACTGCCCCCTATGTACAAGAATATAACTACTATAATACTGCCCCTATGTACAAGAATATAACTACTATAATACTGCTCCTATGTACAAGAATATAACTACTATAATACTGCCCCCTATGTACAAGAATATAACTACTATAATACTGCCCTCTATGTACAAGAATATAACTACTATAATACTGCCCCCTAGGTACAAGAATATAAGTACTATAATACTGCTCCTATGTACAAGAATATAACTATTATAATACTGCCCCCTAGGTACAAGAATATAAGTACTATAATACTGCTCCTAAGTACAAGAATATAACTACTATAATACTGCCCCCTATGTACAAGAATATAACTACTATAATACTGCCCCCTATGTACAAGAATATAACTACTATAATACTGCCCCCTAGGTACAAGAATATAACTACTATAATACTGCCCCCTATGTACAAGAATATAACTACTATAATACTGCCCCCTATGTACAAGAATATAACTACTATAATACTGCTCCCTAGGTACAAGAATATAAGTACTATAATACTGCTCCTATGTACAAGAATATAACTACTATAATACTGCCCCTAAGTACAAGAATAGAACGACTATAATACTGCCCCCTATGTACAAGAATATAACTACTATAATACTGCCCCCTAGGTACAAGAATATAAGTACTATAATACTGCTCCTATGTACAAGAATATAACTACTATAGTACTGCCCCTAAGTACAAGAATATAACTACTATAATACTGCCCCTAAGTACAAGAATATAACTACTATAATACTGCCCCCTATGTACAAGAATATAAGTACTATAATACTGCTCCTATGTACAAGAATATAACTATTATAATACTGCCCCTAAGTACAAGAATATAACTACTATAATACTGCCCCTAAGTACAAGAATATAACTACTATAATTCTGCCCCCTATGTACAAGAATATAACTACTATAATACTGCCCCCTATGTACAAGAATATAACTACTATAATACTGCTCCAATGTACAAGAATATATCTACTATAATACTGCTCCTATGTACAAGAATATAACTACTATAATACTGTCCCTATGTACAAGAATATAACTACTATAATACTGCCCCCTATGTACAAGAATATAACTGCTATAATACTGCCCCCTATGTACAAGAATATAACTACTATAATACTGCCCCTATGTACAAGAATATAACTACTATAATACTGCTCCTAAGTACAAGAATATAACTACTATAATACTGCCCCCTATGTACAAGAATATAACTACTATAATACTGCCCCCTATGTACAAGAATATAACTACTATAATACTGCCCCCTAGGTACAAGAATATAAGTACTATAATACTGCTCCTATGTACAAGAATATAACTATTATAATACTGCCCCCTAGGTACAAGAATATAAGTACTATAATACTGCTACTATGTACAAGAATATAACTACTATAATACTGCCCCTATGTACAAGAATATAACTACTATAATACTGCTCCTAAGTACAAGAATATAACTACTATAATACTGCCCCCTATGTACAAGAATATAACTACTATAATACTGCCCCCTATGTACAAGAATATAACTACTATAATACTGCCCCCTAGGTACAAGAATATAAGTACTATAATACTGCTCCTATGTACAAGAATATAACTATTATAATACTGCCCCCTAGGTACAAGAATATAAGTACTATAATACTGCTACTATGTACAAGAATATAACTACTATAATACTGCCCCTATGTACAAGAATATAACTACTATAATACTGCTCCTAAGTACAAGAATATAACTACTATAATACTGCCCCCTATGTACAAGAATATAACTACTATAATACTGCCCCCTATGTACAAGAATATAACTACTATAATACTGCCCCCTAGGTAAAAGAATATAACTACTATAATACTGCCCCCTATGTACAAGAATATAACTACTATAATACTGCCCCCTATGTACAAGAATATAACTACTATAATACTGCCCCCTAGGTACAAGAATATAAGTACTATAATACTGCTCCTATGTACAAGAATATAACTACTATAATACTGCCCCTAAGTACAAGAATATAACTACTATAATACTGCCCCCTAGGTACAAGAATATAAGTACTATAATACTGCTCCTATGTACAAGAATATAACTACTATAATACTGCCCCTAAGTACAAGAATATAACTACTATAATACTGCCCCCTAGATACAAGAATATAACTACTATAATACTGCCCCCTATGTACAAGAATATAACTGCTATAATACTGCCCCCTATGTACAAGAATATAACTACTATAATACTGCCCCTATGTACAAGAATATAACTACTATAATACTGCTCCTATGTACAAGAATATAACTACTATAATACTGCCCCCTATGTACAAGAATATAACTACTATAATACTGCCCTCTATGTACAAGAATATAACTACTATAATACTGCCCCCTAGGTACACGAATATAAGTACTATAATACTGCTCCTATGTACAAGAATATAACTATTATAATACTGCCCCCTAGGTACAAGAATATAAGTACTATAATACTGCTCCTATGTACAAGAATATAACTACTATAATACTGCCCCTATGTACAAGAATATAACTACTATAATACTGCTCCTAAGTACAAGAATATAACTACTATAATACTGCCCCCTATGTACAAGAATATAACTACTATAATACTGCCCCCTATGTACAAGAATATAACTACTATAATACTGCCCCCTAGGTACAAGAATATAACTACTATAATACTGCCCCCTATGTACAAGAATATAACTACTATAATACTGCCCCCTATGTACAAGAATATAACTACTATAATACTGCCCCCTAGGTACAAGAATATAAGTACTATAATACTGCTCCTATGTACAAGAATATAACTACTATAATACTGCCCCTAAGTACAAGAATAGAACGACTATAATACTGCCCCTAAGTACAAGAATATAACTACTATAATACTGCCCCCTATGTACAAGAATATAAGTACTATAATACTGCTCCTATGTACAAGAATATAACTATTATAATACTGCCCCTAAGTACAAGAATATAACTACTATAATACTGCCCCTAAGTACAAGAATATAACTACTATAATACTGCCCCCTATGTACAAGAATATAACTACTATAATACTGCCCCCTATGTACAAGAATATAACTACTATAATACTGCTCTAATGTACAAGAATATAACTACTATAATACTGCTCCTATGTACAAGAATATAACTACTATAATACTGTCCCTATGTACAAGAATATAACTACTATAATACTGCCCCCTATGTACAAGAATATAACTACTATAATACTGCTCCTATGTACAAGAATATAACTACTATAATACTGCCCCTATGTACAAGAATATAACTACTATAATACTGCCCCTAAGTACAAGAATATAACTACTATAATACTGCTCCTATGTACAAGAATATAACTACTATAATACTGCCCCTAAGTACAAGAATATAACTACTATAATACTGCCCCTAAGTACAAGAATATAACTACTATAATACTGCCCCTAAGTACAAGAATATAACTACTATAATACTGCCCCCTATGTACAAGAATATAACTACTATAATACCGCCCCCTAGGTACAAGAATATAAGCACTATAATACTGCTCCTATGTACAAGAATATAACTACTATAATACTGCCCCTAAGTACAAGAATATAACTACTATAATACTGCCCCTAAGTACAAGAATATAACTACTATAATACTGCCCCCTAGGTACAAGAATATAAGTACTATAATACTGCTTCTATGTACAAGAATATAACTACTATAATACTGCCCCTAAGTACAAGAATATAACTACTATAATACTGCCCCCTAGATACAAGAATATAACTACTATAATACTGCCCCCTATGTACAAGAATATAACTGCTATAATACTGCCCCCTATGTACAAGAATATAACTACTATAATACTGCCCCTATGTACAAGAATATAACTACTATAATACTGCTCCTATGTACAAGAATATAACTACTATAATACTGCCCCCTATGTACAAGAATATAACTACTATAATACTGCCCTCTATGTACAAGAATATAACTACTATAATACTGCCCCCTAGGTACAAGAATATAAGTACTATAATACTGCTCCTATGTACAAGAATATAACTATTATAATACTGCCCCCTAGGTACAAGAATATAAGTACTATAATACTGCTCCTATGTACAAGAATATAACTACTATAATACTGCCCCTAAGTACAAGAATATAACTACTATAATACTACCCCCTAGGTACAAGAATATAAGTACTATAATACTGCTCCTATGTACAAGAATATAACTACTATAATACTGCCCCTAAGTACAAGAATATAACTACTATAATACTGCCCCCTAGGTACAAGAATATAACTACTATAATACTGCCCCCTATGTACAAGAATATAACTACTATAATACTGCCCCTAAGTACAAGAATATAACTACTATAATACTGCCCCTAAGTACAAGAATATAACTACTATAATACTGCTCCTATGTACAAGAATATAACTACTATAATACTGCCCCTAAGTACAAGAATATAACTACTATAATACTGCCCCTAAGTACAAGAATATAACTACTATAATACTGCTCCTATGTACAAGAATATAACTACTATAATACTGCTCCTATGTACAAGAATATAACTACTATAATACTGCCCCTATGTACAAGAATATAACTACTATAATACTGCCCCTATGTACAAGAATATAACTACTATAATACTGCCCCTAAGTACAAGAATATAACTACTATAATACTGCTCCTATGTACAAGAATATAACTACTATAATACTGCTCCTATGTACAAGAATATAACTACTATAATACTGCCCCTATGTACAAGAATATAACTACTATAATACTGCCCCTAAGTACAAGAATATAACTACTATAATACTGCTCCTATGTACAAGAATATAACTACTATAATACTGCCCCTAAGTACAAGAATATAACTACTATAATACTGCCCCTAAGTACAAGAAAATAACTACTATAATACTACCCCCTATGTACAAGAATATAACTACTATAATACCGCCCCCTAGGTACAAGAATATAAGCACTATAATAATGCTCCTATGTACAAGAATATAACTACTATAATACTGCCCCTAAGTACAAGAATATAACTACTATAATACTGCCCCTAAGTACAAGAATATAACTACTATAATACTGCCCCCTAGGTACAAGAATATAAGTACTATAATACTGCTCCTATGTACAAGAATATAACTACTATAATACTGCCCCTAAGTACAAGAATATAACTACTATAATACTGCCCCCTAGATACAAGAATATAACTACTATAATACTGCCCCCTATGTACAAGAATATAACTGCTATAATACTGCCCCCTACGTACAAGAATATAACTACTATAATACTGCCCCTATGTACAAGAATATAACTACTATAATACTGCATCTATGTACAAGAATATAACTACTATAATACTGCCCCCTATGTACAAGAATATAACTACTATAATACTGCCCTCTATGTACAAGAATATAACTACTATAATACTGCCCCCTAGGTACAAGAATATAAGTACTATAATACTGCTCCTATGTACAAGAATATAACTATTATAATACTGCCCCCTAGGTACAAGAATATAAGTACTATAATACTGCTCCTATGTACAAGAATATAACTACTATAATACTGCCCCTATGTACAAGAATATAACTACTATAATACTGCTCCTAAGTACAAGAATATAACTACTATAATACTGCCCCCTATGTACAAGAATATAACTACTATAATACTGCCCCCTATGTACAAGAATATAACTACTATAATACTGCCCCCTAGGTACAAGAATATAACTACTATAATACTGCCCCCTATGTACAAGAATATAACTACTATAATACTGCCCCCTATGTACAAGAATATAACTACTATAATACTGCCCCCTAGGTACAAGAATATAAGTACTATAATACTGCTCCTATGTACAAGAATATAACTACTATAATACTGCCCCTAAGTACAAGAATAGAACGACTATAATACTGCCCCCTATGTACAAGAATATAACTACTATAATACTGCCCCCTAGGTACAAGAATATAAGTACTATAATACTGCCCCTAAGTACAAGAATATAACTACTATAATACTGCCCCCTATGTACAAGAATATAAGTACTATAATACTGCTCCTATGTACAAGAATATAACTATTATAATACTGCCCCTAAGTACAAGAAAATAACTACTATAATACTGCCCCTAAGTACAAGAATATAACTACTATAATTCTGCCCCCTATGTACAAGAATATAACTACTATAATACTGCCCCCTATGTACAAGAATATAACTACTATAATACTGCTCTAATGTACAAGAATATATCTACTATAATACTGCTCCGTGTACAAGAATATAACTACTATAATACTGTTCCTATGTACAAGAATATAACTACTATAATACTGCCCCCTATGTACAAGAATATAACTGCTATAATACTGCCCCCTATGTACAAGAATATAACTACTATAATACTGCCCCTATGTACAAGAATATAACTACTATAATACTGCTCCTAAGTACAAGAATATAACTACTATAATACTGCACCCTATGTACAAGAATATAACTACTATAATACTGCCCCCTATGTACAAGAATATAACTACTATAATACTGCCCCCTAGGTACAAGAATATAAGTACTATAATACTGCTCCTATGTACAAGAATATAACTATTATAATACTGCCCCCTAGGTACAAGAATATAAGTACTATAATACTGCTCCTATGTACAAGAATATAACTACTATAATACTGCCCCTATGTACAAGAATATAACTACTATAATACTGCTCCTAAGTACAAGAATATAACTACTATAATACTGCCCCCTATGTACAAGAATATAACTACTATAACACTGCCCCCTATGTACAAGAATATAACTACTATAATACTGCCCCCTAGGTACAGGAATATAACTACTATAATACTGCCCCCTATGTACAAGAATATAACTACTATAATACTGCCCCCTATGTACAAGAATATAACTACTATAATACTGCCCCCTAGGTACAAGAATATAAGTACTATAATACTGCTCCTACGTACAAGAATATAACTACTATAATACTGCCCCTAAGTACAAGAATATAACTACTATAATACTACCCCTAAGTACAAGAATATAACTATTATAATACTGCCCCCTATGTACAAGAATATAAGTACTATAATACTGCTCCTATGTACAAGAATATAACTACTATAATACTGCCCCTAAGTCCAAGAATATAAGTACTATAATACTGCCCCTAAGTACAAGAATATAACTACTATAATACTACCCCCTAGGTACAAGAATATAAGTACTATAATACTGCTCCTATGTACAAGAATATAACTACTATAATACTGCCCCTAAGTACAAGAATATAACTACTATAATACTGCCCCCTAGGTACAAGAATATAACTACTATAATACTGCCCCCTATGTACAAGAATATAACTACTATAATACTGCCCCTAAGTACAAGAATATAACTACTATAATACTGCCCCTAAGTACAAGAATATAACTACTATAATACTGCCCCTATGTACAAGAATATAACTACTATAATACTGCCCTTAAGTACAAGAATATAACTACTATAATACTGCCCCTAAGTACAAGAATATAACTACTATAATACTGCCCCCTATGTACAAGAATATAACTACTATAATACCGCCCCCTAGGTACAAGAATATAAGCACTATAATACTGCTCCTATGTACAAGAATATAACTACTATAATACTGCCCCTAAGTACAAGAATAAAACTACTATAATACTGCCCCTAAGTACAAGAATATAACTACTATAATACTGCCCCCTAGGTACCAGAATATAAGTACTATAATACTGCTCCTATGTACAAGAATATAACTACTATAATACTGCCCCTAAGTACAAGAATATAACTACTATAATACTGCCCCCTAGGTACAAGAATATAACTACTATAATACTGCCCCCTATGTACAAGAATATTACTGCTATAATACTGCCCCCTATGTACAAGAATATAACTACTATAATACTGCACCTATGTACAAGAATATAACTACTATAATACTGCTCCTATGTACAAGAATATAACTACTATAATACTGCCCCCTATGTACAAGAATATAACTACTATAATACTGCCCTCTATGTACAAGAATATAACTACTATAATACTGCCCCCTAGGTACAAGAATATAAGTACTATAATACTGCTCCTATGTACAAGAATATAACTATTATAATACTGCCCCCTAGGTACAAGAATATAAGTACTATAATACTGCTCCTAAGTACAAGAATATAACTACTATAATACTGCCCCCTATGTACAAGAATATAACTACTATAATACTGCCCCCTAGGTACAAGAATATAACTACTATAATACTGCCCCCTATGTACAAGAATATAACTACTATAATACTGCCCCCTATGTACAAGAATATAACTACTATAATACTGCTCCCTAGGTACAAGAATATAAGTACTATAATACTGCTCCTATGTACAAGAATATAACTACTATAATACTGCCCCTAAGTACAAGAATAGAACGACTATAATACTGCCCCCTATGTACAAGAATATAACTACTATAATACTGCCCCCTAGGTACAAGAATATAAGTACTATAATACTGCTCCTATGTACAAGAATATAACTACTATAGTACTGCCCCTAAGTACAAGAATATAACTACTATAATACTGCCCCTAAGTACAAGAATATAACTACTATAATACTGCCCCCTATGTACAAGAATATAAGTACTATAATACTGCTCCTATGTACAAGAATATAACTATTATAATACTGCCCCTAAGTACAAGAATATAACTACTATAATACTGCCCCTAAGTACAAGAATATAACTACTATAATTCTGCCCCCTATGTACAAGAATATAACTACTATAATACTGCCCCCTATGTACAAGAATATAACTACTATAATACTGCTCCAATGTACAAGAATATATCTACTATAATACTGCTCCTATGTACAAGAATATAACTACTATAATACTGTCCCTATGTACAAGAATATAACTACTATAATACTGCCCCCTATGTACAAGAATATAACTGCTATAATACTGCCCCCTATGTACAAGAATATAACTACTATAATACTGCCCCTATGTACAAGAATATAACTACTATAATACTGCTCCTAAGTACAAGAATATAACTACTATAATACTGCCCCCTATGTACAAGAATATAACTACTATAATACTGCCCCCTATGTACAAGAATATAACTACTATAATACTGCCCCCTAGGTACAAGAATATAAGTACTATAATACTGCTCCTATGTACAAGAATATAACTATTATAATACTGCCCCCTAGGTACAAGAATATAAGTACTATAATACTGCTACTATGTACAAGAATATAACTACTATAATACTGCCCCTATGTACAAGAATATAACTACTATAATACTGCTCCTAAGTACAAGAATATAACTACTATAATACTGCCCCCTATGTACAAGAATATAACTACTATAATACTGCCCCCTATGTACAAGAATATAACTACTATAATACTGCCCCCTAGGTACAAGAATATAAGTACTATAATACTGCTCCTATGTACAAGAATATAACTATTATAATACTGCCCCCTAGGTACAAGAATATAAGTACTATAATACTGCTACTATGTACAAGAATATAACTACTATAATACTGCCCCTATGTACAAGAATATAACTACTATAATACTGCTCCTAAGTACAAGAATATAACTACTATAATACTGCCCCCTATGTACAAGAATATAACTACTATAATACTGCCCCCTATGTACAAGAATATAACTACTATAATACTGCCCCCTAGGTAAAAGAATATAACTACTATAATACTGCCCCCTATGTACAAGAATATAACTACTATAATACTGCCCCCTATGTACAAGAATATAACTACTATAATACTGCCCCCTAGGTACAAGAATATAAGTACTATAATACTGCTCCTATGTACAAGAATATAACTACTATAATACTGCCCCTAAGTACAAGAATATAACTACTATAATACTGCCCCTAAGTACAAGAATATAACTACTATAATACTGCCCCCTATGTACAAGAATATAAGTACTATAATACTGCTCCTATGTACAAGAATATAACTACTATAATACTGCCCCTAAGTACAAGAATATAACTACAATAATACTGCCCCTAAGTACAAGAATATAACTACTATAATACTGCCCCCTAGGTACAAGAATATAAGTACTATAATACTGCTCCTATGTACAAGAATATAACTACTATAATACTGCCCCTAAGTACAAGAATATAACTACTATAATACTGCCCCCTAGGTACAAGAATATAACTACTATAATACTGCCCCCTATGTACAAGAATATAACTACTATAATACTGCCCCTAAGTACAAGAATATAACTACTATAATACTGCCCCTAAGTACAAGAATATAACTACTATAATACTGCTCCTATGTACAAGAATATAACTACTATAATACTGCCCCTAAGTACAAGAATATACAGTCATATGAAAAAGTTTGGGCACCCCTATTAATCTTAAGCTTAATGTTTTATAAAAATTGGTGTTTTTGCAACAGCTATTTCAGTTTGATATATGTAATAACTTTTGGACACAGTAATGTTTCTGCCTTGAAATGAGGTTTATTGTACTAACAGAAAATGTGTAATCTGCATTCAAACAAAATTTGACAGGTGCATAAGTATGGGCACCCTTATCATTTTCTTGTTTTAAATACTCCTACCTACTTTTTACTGACTTACTAAAGCACTTTTTTTTGGTTTTGTAACCTCATTGAGCTTTGAACTTCATAGCCAGGTGTATGCAATCATGAGAAAAGCTACTTAAAGTGGCCACTTGCAAGTTGTTCTCCTGTTTGAATTTCCTCTGAAGAGTGGCATCATGGGCTCCTCAAAACAACTGTCAAATGATCTGAAAACAAAGATTATTCAACATAGTTGTTCAGGGGAAGGATGCAAAAAGCTGTCTCAGAGATTTAACCTGTCAGTTTCCACTGTGAAGAACATAGTAAGGAAATGGAAGAACACAGGGACAGTTCTTGTTAAGGCCAGAAGTGGCAAGCCAAGAAAAACATCAGAAAGGCAGAGAAGAAGAATGGTGAGATCAGTCAAGGACAATCCTCAGACCACCTCCAGAGAGCTGCACATCAACTTGCTGCAGATGGTGTCACTGTGCATCGGTCAACTATACAACACACTTTGCACAAGGAGAAGCTGTATGGGAGAGTGATGCGAAAGAAGCCGTTTCTGCAAACATGCCACAAACAGAGTCGGCTGAGGTATGCAAAAGCACATTTGGAGAAGCCAATTTCTTTTTGGAAGAAGGTCCTGTGGACTGATGAAACCAAGATTGAGTTGTTTGGTTATACAAAAAGGCGTTATGCATGGCGGCAAAAAAACACAGCATTCCAAGAAAAACACTTGCTACCCACAGTAAAATTTGGTGGAGGCTCCATCATGCTTTGGGGCTGTGTGGCCAATGCCGGCACCGGGAATCTTGTTAAAGTTGAGGGACGCATGGATTCCACTCAGTATCAGTAGATTCTTTGACAATAATGTTCAAGAATCAGTGACAAAGTTGAAGTTACGCAGGGGATGGATCTTTCAGCAAGACAATGATCCAAAACACCGCTCCAAATCTACTCAGGCATTCATGCAGAGGAACAATTACAATGTTCTGGAATGGCCATCCCAGTCCCCAGACCTGAATATCATTGAACATCTGTGGGATAATTTGAAGAGGGCAGTCCATGCTCGGCGACCATCAAACTTAACTGAACTGGAATTGTTTTGTAAAGAAGAATGGTCAAAAATACCTTCATCCAGGATCCAGGAACTCATTAAAAGCTACAGGAAGCGACAAGAGGCTGTTATTTTTGCAAAAGGAGGATCTACTAAATATTAATGTCACTTTTCTGGTGAGGTGCCCATACTTATGCACCTGTCAAATTTTGTTTGAATGCAGATTGCACATTTTCTGTTAGTACAATAAACCTCATTTCAAGGGAGAAACATTACTGTGTCCAACAGTTATTACATATATCAAACTGAAATAGCTGTTGCAAAAACACCAATTTTTATAAAACATTAAGCTTAAGATTAATAGGGGTGCCCAAACTTTTTCATATAACTGTAACTACTATAATACTGCCTCTAAGTACAAGAATATAACTACTATAATACTGCTCCTATGTACAAGAATATAACTACTATAATACTGCTCTTATGTACAAGAATATAACTACTATAATACTGCCCCTATGTACAAGAATATAACTACTATAATACTGCCCCTATGTACAAGAATATAACTACTATAATACTGCCCCTAAGTACAAGAATATAACTACTATAATACTGCCCCTAAGTACAAGAATATAACTACGATAATACTGCCCCCTATGTACAAGAATATAACTACTATAATACTGCCCCCTAGGTACAAGAATATAAGCACTATAATACTGCTCCTATGTACAAGAATATAACTATTATAATACTGCCCCCTAGGTACAAGAATATAAGTACTATAGTACTGCTCCTATGTACAAGAATATAACTACTATAATACTGCCCCTATGTACAAGAATATAACTACTATAATACTGCTCCTAAGTACAAGAATATAACTACTATAATACTGCCCCCTATGTACAAGAATATAACTACTATAATACTGGCCCCTATGTACAAGAATATAACTACTATAATACTGACCCCTAGGTACAAGAATATAACTACTATAATACTGCCCCCTATGTACAAGAATATAACTACTATAATACTGCCCCCTATGTACAAGAATATAACTACTATAATACTGCCCCCTAGGTACAAGAATATAAGTACTATAATACTGCTCCTATGTACAAGAATATAACTACTATAATACTGCCCCTAAGTACAAGAATAGAACTACTATAATACTGCCCCCTATGTACAAGAATATAACTACTATAATACTGCCCCCTAGGTACAAGAATATAACTAATATAATACTGCTCTAATGTACAAGAATATAACTACTATAATACTGCTCCTATGTACAAGAATATAACTACTATAATACTGCTGCTATGTATAAGAATATAACTACTATAATACTGCCCCTATGTACAAGAATTTAACTACTATAATACTGCTCCTATGCACAAGAATATAACTCCTATAATACTGCCCCCTATGTACAAGAATATAACTACTATAATACTGCCCATATGTACAAGAATATAACTACTATAATACTGCTCCTATGTACAGGAATATAACTACTATAATACTGCTCCTATGTACAAGAATATAACTACTATAATACTGCCCCTATGTACAAGAATATAACTACTATAATACTGCCCCCTATGTACAAGAATATAACTACTATAATACTGCCCGTATGTACAAGAATATAACTACTTTAATACAGCCCCTATGTACAAGAATTTGACTACTATAATACTGCTCCTATGTACAATAATATAACTACTATACTACTGCTAACTATGTACAAGAATATAACTACTATAATACTGCCCCCTATGTACTAGAATATAACTACTATAATAATGCTCCTACACTATGTACAAGAATATAGCTACTATAATACTGGCTCTATGTTCAAGAATATTACTACTATAATACTGCTCCTATCTACAAGAATATAACTACTATAATACTGCTCACTATGTACTAGAATATAGCTACTATAATACTGCCCCCTATGTACAAGAATATAAATACTATAATACTGCTCCTATGTACAAGATATAAACTATAATACTGCCCCCTATGTACAATTATATAGCTACTATAATACTGCCCCCTATGTACAAGAATATAAACTACTATAATACTGCTCCTATGTACAAGAATATAGCTACTGTAATACTGACCCTATGTACAAGAATATATCTACTATAATACTGCCCTGTGTACAAGAATATAACTACTATAATACTGCTCCCTATGTACCAGAATATAACTACTATAATACTGCTCCTATATACAAGAATATAACTATTATAATACTGCTCCTATGTACAAGAATATAACTACTATAATACTGCTCCTATGTACAAGAATATAACTACTATAATACTGCCCCCTATGTACAAGAATATAACTACTATAATACTGCCCCTAAGTACAAGAATATAACTACTATAATACTGCTCCTATGTACAAGAATATAACTACTATAATACTGCTCCTATGTACAAGAATATAACTACTATAATACTGTCCCTATGTACAAGAATATAACTACTATAATACTGCCCCTATGTACAAGAATATAACTACTATAATACTGCTCCTATGTACAAGAATATAACTGCTATAATACCGCCCCCTATGTACAAGAATATAACTACTATAATACTGCCCCTATGTACAAGAATATAACTACTATAATACTGCCCCTATGTACAAGAATATAACTACTATAATACTGCTCCTATGTACAAGAATATAACTACTATAATACTGCTCCTATGTACAAGAATATAACTACTATAATACTGCTCCTATGTACAAGAATATAGCTACTATAATACTGCCCCCTATGTACAAGAATATAACTACTATAATACTGCTCCTATGTACAAGAATATAACTACTATAATACTGCTCCTATGTACAAGAATATAACTACTATAATACTGCCTCCTATGTACAAGAATATAACTACTATAATACTGCTCCTATGTACAAGAATATAACTACTATAATACTACCCCTATGTACAAGAATCTAACTACTATAATACTGCTCCTATGTACAAGAATATAACTACTATAATACTGCTCTTATGTACAAGAATATAACTGCTATAATACCGCCCCCTATGTACAAGAATATAACTACTATAATACCGCCCTTATGTACAAGAATATAACTACTATAATACTGCACCTATGTACAAGAATATAACTACTATAATACTGCTCCTATGTACAAGAATATAACTACTATAATACCGCCCCCTATGTACAAGAATATGACTACTATAATACTGCCCCTATGTACAAGAATATAACTACTATAATACTGCCCCTATGTGCAAGAATATAACTACTATAATACTGCCCCCTATGTACAAGAATATAACTACTATAATATTACTCCTATGTACAAGAATATAACTACTATAATACTGCCCCCTATGTAAAAGAATACAACTACTATAATACTGCTCCTATGTACAAGAATATAACTACTATAATACTGCTCCTATGTACAAGAATATAACTACTATAATACTGCTCCTATGTACAAGAATATAACTACTATAATACCGCCCCCTATGTACAAGAATATGACTACTATAATACTGCCCCTATGTACAAGAATATAACTACTATAATACTGCTCCCTATGTACCAGAATATAACTACTATAATACTGCTCCTATATACAAGAATATAACTATTATAATACTGCTCCTATGTACAAGAATATAACTACTATAATACTGCTCCTATGTACAAGAATATAACTACTATAATACTGCCCCCTATGTACAAGAATATAACTACTATAATACTGCCCCTAAGTACAAGAATATAACTACTATAATACTGCCCCCTATGTACAAGAATATAACTACTATAATACTGCCCCCTAGGTACAAGAATATAAGTACTATAATACTGCTCCTATGTACAAGAATATAAGTACTATAATACTGCCCCTAAGTACAAGAATATAACTACTATAATACTGCCCCTAAGTACAAGAATATAACTACTATAATACTGCCCCTAAGTACAAGAATATAACTACTATAATACTGCTCCTATGTACAAGAATATAACTACTATAATACTGCTCCTATGTACAAGAATATAACTACTATAATACTGTCCCTATGCACAAGAATATAACTACTATAATACTGCCCCTATGTACAAGAATATAACTACTATAATACTGCTCCTATGTACAAGAATATAACTGCTATAATACCGCCCCCTATGTACAAGAATATAACTACTATAATACTGCCCCTATGTACAAGAATATAACTACTATAATACTGCCCCTATGTACAAGAATATAACTACTATAATACTGCTCCTATGTACAAGAATATAACTACTATAATACTGCTCCTATGTACAAGAATATAACTACTATAATACTGCTCCTATGTACAAGAATATAGCTACTATAATACTGCCCCCTATGTACAAGAATATAACTACTATAATACTGCTCCTATGTACAAGAATATAACTACTATAATACTGCTCCTATGTACAAGAATATAACTGCTATAATACCGCCCCCTATGTACAAGAATATAACTACTATAATACCGCCCTTATGTACAAGAATATAACTACTATAATACTGCACCTATGTACAAGAATATAACTACTATAATACTGCTCCTATGTACAAGAATATAACTACTATAATACCGCTCCCTATGTACAAGAATATGACTACTATAATACTGCCCCTATGTACAAGAATATAACTACTATAATACTGCCCCTATGTGCAAGAATATAACTACTATAATACTGCCCCCTATGTACAAGAATATAACTACTATAATATTACTCCTATGTACAAGAATATAACTACAATAATACTGCCCCCTATGTAAAAGAATACAACTACTATAATACTGCTCCTATGTACAAGAATATAACTACTATAATACTGCTCCTATGTACAAGAATATAACTACTATAATACTGCTCCTATGTACAAGAATATAACTACTATAATACTGCTACTATGTACAAGAATATAACTACTATAATACTGCTCCTATGTACAAGAATATAACTACTATAATACTGCCCCTATGTACAAGAATATAACTACTATAATACTGCCCCCTATGTACAAGAATATAACTACTATAATACTGCTCCTATGTACAAGAATATAACTACTATAATACTGCCTCCTATGTACAAGAATATAACTACTATAATACTGCTGCTATGTACAAGAATATAACTACTATAATACTACCCCTATGTACAAGAATATAACTACTATAATACTGCTCCTATGTACAAGAATATAACTACTATAATACTGCTCCTATGTACAAGAATATAACTGCTATAATACCGCCCTTATAAACAAGAATATAACTACTATAATACTGCACCTATGTACAAGAATATAACTACTATAATACTGCTCCTATGTACAAGCATATAACTACTATAATACCGCCCCCTATGTACAAGAATATAACTACTATAATACTGCCCCCTATGTACAAGAATATAACTACTATAATACTGCCCCTATGTACAAGAATATAACTACTTTAATACAGCCCCTATGTACAAGAATTTAACTACTATAATACTGCTCCTATGTACAATAATATAACTACTATAATACTGCTAACTATGTACAAGAATATAACTACTATAATACTGCCCCCTATGTACAAGAATATAACTACTATAATACTGCTCCTACAGTATGTACAAGAATATAGCTACTTTAATAATGGCTCTATGTACAAGAATATAACTACTATAATACTGCTCCTATCTACAAGAATGTAACTACTATAATACTGCTCACTATGTACTAGAATATAACTCCTATAATACTGCCACCTATGTACAAGAATATAAATACTATAATACTGCTCCTATGTACAAGATATAAACTATAATACTGCCCCCTATGTACAATTATATAACTACTATAATACTGCCCCCTATGTACAAGAATATAAACTACTATAATACTGCTCCTATGTACAAGAATATAGCTACTGTAATACTGACCCTATGTACAAGAATATATCTACTATAATACTGCCCTGTGTACAAGAATATAACTACTATAATACTGCTCCCTATGTACAAGAATATAACTACTATAATACTGCTCCTATATACAAGAATATAACTATTATAATACTGATCCTATGTACAAGAATATAACTACTATAATACTGCTCCTATGTACAAGAATATAACTACTATAATACTGCCCCCTATGTACAAGAATATAACTACTATAATACTGCCCCTAGGTACAAGAATATAAGTACTATAATACTGCTCCTATGTACAAGAATATAACTACTATAATACTGCCCCTAAGTACAAGAATATAGCTACTATAATACTGCCCCTAAGTACAAGAATATAACTACTATAATACTGCCCCTAACTACAAGAATATAACTACTATAATACTGCCCCTATGTACAAGAATATAACTACTATAATACTGCCCCTATATACAAGAATCTAACTACTATAATACTGCCCCCATGTACAAGAATATATCTACTATAATACTGTTGCTATGTACAAGAATATAACTACTATAATACTGCCCCTATGTACAAGAATATAACTACTATAATACTGCTCCTATGCACAAGAATATAACTCCTATAATACTGCCCCCTATGTACAAGAATATAACTACTATAATTCTGCCCCTAAGTACAAGAATATAACTACTATAATACTGCCCCTAAGTACAAGAATATAACTACTATAATACTGCCCCTAAGTACAAGAATATAACTACTATAATACTGCTCCTATGTACATGAATATAACTACTATAATACTGCTCCTATGTACAAGAATATAACTACTATAATACTGTCCCTATGTACAAGAATATAACTACTATAATACTGCCCCTATGTACAAGAATATAACTACTATAATACTGCTCCTATGTACAAAAATATAACTGCTATAATACCGCCCCCTATGTACAAGAATATAACTACTATAATACTGCCCCTATGTACAAGAATATAACTACTATAATACTGCCCCTATGTACAAGAATATAACTACTATAATACTGCTCCTATGTACAAGAATATAACTACTATAATACTGCTCCTATGTACTAGAATATAACTACTATAATACTGCTCCTATGTACAAGAATATAGCTACTATAATACTGCCCCCTATGTACAAGAATATAACTACTATAATACTGCTCCTATGTACAAGAATATAACTACTATAATACTGCTCCTATGTACAAGAATATAACTACTATAATACTGCCTCCTATGTACAAGAATATAACTACTATAATACTGCTCCTATGTACAAGAATATAACTACTATAATACTACCCCTATGTACAAGAATATAACTACTATAATACTGCTCCTATGTACAAGAATATAACTACTATAATACTGCTCCTATGTACAAGAATATAACTGCTATAATACCGCCCCCTATGTACAAGAATATAACTACTATAATACCGCCCTTATGTACAAGAATATAACTACTATAATTAAGCACCTATGTACAAGAATATAACTACTATAATACTGCTCCTATGTACAAAAATATAACTACTATAATACCGCCCCCTATATACAAGAATATGACTACTATAATACTGCCCCTATGTACAAGAATATAACTACTATAATACTGCCCCTATGTGCAAGAATATAACTACTATAATACTGCCCCCTATGTACAAGAGTATAACTACTATAATATTACTCCTATGTACAAGAATATAACTACTATAATACTGCCCCCTATGTAAAAGAATACAACTACTATAATACTGCTCCTATGTACAAGAATATAACTACTATAATACTGCTCCTATGTACAAGAATATAACTACTATAATACTGCTCCTATGTACAAGAATATAACTACTATAATACTGCTACTATGTACAAGAATATAACTACTATAATACTGCTCCTATGTACAAGAATATAACTACTATAATACTGCTCCTATGTACAAGAATATAACTACTATAATACTGCCCCCTATGTACAAGAATATAACTACTATAATACTGCTCCTATGTACAAGAATATAACTACTATAATACTGCCTCCTATGTACAAGAATATAACTACTATAATACTGCTGCTATGTACAAGAATATAACTACTATAATACTACCCCTATGTACAAGAATATAACTACTATAATACTGCTCCTATGTACAAGAATATAACTACTATAATACTGCTCCTATGTACAAGAATATAACTGCTATAATACCGCCCTTATAAACAAGAATATAACTACTATAATACTGCACCTATGTACAAGAATATAACTACTATAATACTGCTCCTATGTACAAGCATATAACTACTATAATACCGCCCCCTATGTACAAGAATATAACTACTATAATACTGCCCCCTATGTACAAGAATATAACTACTATAATACTGCCCCTATGTACAAGAATATAACTACTTTAATACAGCCCCTATGTACAAGAATTTAACTACTATAATACTGCTCCTATGTACAATAATATAACTACTATAATACTGCTCACTATGTACAAGAATATAACTACTATAATACTGCCCCCTATGTACAAGAATATAACTACTATAATACTGCTCCTACAGTATGTACAAGAATATAGCTACTTTAATACTGGCTCTATGTACAAGAATATAACTACTATAATACTGCTCCTATCTACAAGAATGTAACTACTATAATACTGCTCACTATGTACTAGAATATAACTCCTATAATACTGCCACCTATGTACAAGAATATAAATACTATAATACTGCTCCTATGTACAAGATATAAACTATAATACTGCCCCCTATGTACAATTATATAACTACTATAATACTGCCCCCTATGTACAAGAATATAAACTACTATAATACTGCTCCTATGTACAAGAATATAGCTACTGTAATACTGACCCTATGTACAAGAATATATCTACTATAATACTGCCCTGTGTACAAGAATATAACTACTATAATACTGCTCCCTATGTACAAGAATATAACTACTATAATACTGCTCCTATATACAAGAATATAACTATTATAATACTGATCCTATGTACAAGAATATAACTACTATAATACTGCTCCTATGTACAAGAATATAACTACTATAATACTGCCCCCTATGTACAAGTATATAACTACTATAATACTGCCCCTAGGTACAAGAATATAAGTTCTATAATACTGATCCTATGTACAAGAATATAACTACTATAATACTGCCCCTAAGTACAAGAATATAGCTACTATAATACTGCCCCTAAGTACAAGAATATAACTACTATAATACTGCCCCTAACTACAAGAATATAACTACTATAATACTGCCCCTATGTACAAGAATATAACTACTATAATACTGCCCCTATATACAAGAATCTAACTACTATAATACTGCCCCCATGTACAAGAATATATCTACTATAATACTGTTGCTATGTACAAGAATATAACTACTATAATACTGCCCCTATGTACAAGAATATAACTACTATAATACTGCTCCTATGCACAAGAATATAACTCCTATAATACTGCCCCCTATGTACAAGAATATAACTACTATAATTCTGCCCCTAAGTACAAGAATATAACTACTATAATACTGCCCCTAAGTACAAGAATATAACTACTATAATACTGCCCCTAAGTACAAGAATATAACTACTATAATACTGCTCCTATGTACAAGAATATAACTACTATAATACTGCTCCTATGTACAAGAATATAACTACTATAATACTGTCCCTATGTACAAGAATATAACTACTATAATACTGCCCCTATGTACAAGAATATAACTACTATAATACTGCTCCTATGTACAAGAATATAACTGCTATAATACCGCCCCCTATGTACAAGAATATAACTACTATAATACTGCCCCTATGTACAAGAATATAACTACTATAATACTGCCCCTATGTACAAGAATATAACTACTATAATACTGCTCCTATGTACAAGAATATAACTACTATAATACTGCTCCTATGTACAAGAATATAACTACTATAATACTGCTCCTATGTACAAGAATATAGCTACTATAATACTGCCCCCTATGTACAAGAATATAACTACTATAATACTGCTCCTATGTACAAGAATATAACTACTATAATACTGCTCCTATGTACAAGAATATAACTACTATAATACTGCCTCCTATGTACAAGAATATAACTACTATAATACTGCTCCTATGTACAAGAATATAACTACTATAATACTACCCCTATGTACAAGAATATAACTACTATAATACTGCTCCTATGTACAAGAATATAACTACTATAATACTGCTCCTATGTACAAGAATATAACTGCTATAATACCGCCCCCTATGTACAAGAATATAACTACTATAATACCGCCCTTATGTACAAGAATATAACTACTATAATTAAGCACCTATGTACAAGAATATAACTACTATAATACTGCTCCTATGTACAAAAATATAACTACTATAATACCGCCCCCTATGTACAAGAATATGACTACTATAATACTGCCCCTATGTACAAGAATATAACTACTATAATACTGCCCCTATGTGCAAGAATATAACTACTATAATACTGCCCCCTATGTACAAGAATATAACTACTATAATATTACTCCTATGTACAAGAATATAACTACTATAATACTGCCCCCTATGTAAAAGAATACAACTACTATAATACTGCTCCTATGTACAAGAATATAACTACTATAATACTGCTCCTATGTACAAGAATATAACTGCTATAATACTGCTCCTATGTACAAGAATATAACTACTATAATACTGTTCCTATGTACAAGAATATAACTACTATAATACTGCTCCTATGTACAAGAATATAACTACTATAATACTGCTCCTATGTACAAGAATATAACTACTATAATACTGCCCCCTATGTACAAGAATATAACTACTATAATACTGCTCCTATGTACAAGAATATAACTACTATAATACTGCCTCCTATGTACAAGAATATAACTACTATAATACTGCTCCTATGTACAAGAATATAACTACTATAATACTACCCCTATGTACAAGAATATAACTACTATAATACTGCCCCTAAGTACAAGAATATAACTACTATAATACTGCCCCCTATGTACAAGAATATAACTACTATAATAATGCCCCCTAGGTACAAGAATATAAGTACTATAATACTGCTCCTATGTACAAGAATATAAGTACTATAATACTGCCCCTAAGTACAAGAATATAACTACTATAATACTGCCCCTAAGTACAAGAATATAACTACTATAATACTGCCCCTAAGTACAAGAATATAACTACTATAATACTGCTCCTATGTACAAGAATATAACTACTATAATACTGCTCCTATGTACAAGAATATAACTACTATAATACTGTCCCTATGTACAAGAATATAACTGCTATAATACTGCCCCTATGTACAAGAATATAACTACTATAATACTGCCCCTATGTACAAGAATATAACTACTATAATACTGCTCCTATGTACAAGAATATAACTACTATAATACTGCTCCTATGTACAAGAATATAACTACTATAATACTGCTCCTATGTACAAGAATATAGCTACTATAATACTGCCCCCTATGTACAAGAATATAACTACTATAATACTGCTCCTATGTACAAGAATATAACTACTATAATACTGCTCACTATGAACTAGAATATAACTACTATAATACTGCCCCCTATGTACAAGAATATAACTACTATAATACTGCTCCTATGTACAAGATATAAACTATAATACTGCCCCCTATGTACAATTATATAACTACTATAATACCGCCCCTATGTACAAGAATATAACTACTATAATACTGCCCCCTATGTACAAGAATATAATTACTATAATACTGCCCCTATGTACAAGAATATAACTACTTTAATACAGCCCCTATGTACAAGAATTTAACTACTATAATACTGCTCCTATGTACAATAATATAACTACTATAATACTGCTCACTATGTACAAGAATATAACTACTATAATACTGCCCCCTATGTACAAGAATATAACTACTATAATACTGCTCCTACAGTATGTACAAGAATATAGCTACTATAATACTGGCTCTATGTACAAGAATATAACTACAATAATACTGCTCCTATCTACAAGAATATAACTACTATAATACTGCTCACTATGTACTAGAATATAACTACTATAATACTGCCCCCTATGTACAAGAATATAACTACTATAATACTGCTCCTATATACAAGAATATAACTATTATAATACTGATCCTATGTACAAGAATATAAGTACTATAATACTGCTCCTATGTACAAGAGTATAACTACTATAATACTGCCCCCTATGTACAAGAATATAACTACTATAATACTGCCCCTAAGTACAAGAATATAACTACTATAATACTGCCCCCTATGTACAAGAATATAACTACTATAATACTGCCCCTAGGTACAAGAATATAAGTACTATAATACTGCTCCTATGTACAAGAATATAACTACTATAATACTGCCCCTAAGTACAAGAATATAGCTACTATAATACTGCCCCTAAGTACAAGAATATAACTACTATAATACTGCCCCTAACTACAAGAATATAACTACTATAATACTGCTCCTATGTACAAGAATATAACTACTATAATACTGCTCCTATGTACAAGAATATAACTACTATAATACTGCCCCTATGTACAAGAATATAACTACTATAATACTGCCCCCTATGTACAAGAATATAACTACTATAATACTGCCCGTATGTACAAGAATATAACTACTTTAATACAGCGCCTATGTACAAGAATTTAACTACTATAATACTGCTCCTATGTACAATAATATAACTACTACACTACTGCTCACTATGTACAAGAATATAACTACTATAATACTGCCCCCTATGTACTAGAATATAACTACCACAATAATGCTCCTACAGTATGTACAAGAATATAGCTACTATAATACTGGCTCTATGTTCAAGAATATTACTACTATAATACTGCTCCTATCTACAAGAATATAACTACTATAATACTGCTCACTATGTACTAGAATATAGCTACTAGAATACTGCCCCCTATGTACAAGAATATAAATACTATAATACTGCTCCTATGTACAAGATATAAACTATAATACTGCCCCCTATGTACAATTATATAGCTACTATAATACTGCCCCCTATGTACAAGAATATAAACTACTATAATACTGCTCCTATGTACAAGAATATAGCTACTGTAATACTGACCCTATGTACAAGAATATATCTACTATAATACTGCCCTGTGTACAAGAATATAACTACTATAATACTGCTCCCTATGTACCAGAATATAACTACTATAATACTGCTCCTATATACAAGAATATAACTTTTATAATACTGCTCCTATGTACAAGAATATAACTACTATAATACTGCTCCTATGTACAAGAATATAACTACTATAATACTGCCCCCTATTTACAAGAATATAACTACTATAATACTGCCCCTAAGTACAAGAATATAACTACTATAATACTGCCCCCTATGTACAAGAATATAACTACTATAATACTGCCCCCTAGGTACAAGAATATAAGTACTATAATACTGCTCCTATGTACAAGAATATAAGTACTATAATACTGCCCCTAAGTACAAGAATATAACTACTATAATACTGCCCCTAAGTACAAGAATATAACTGCTATAATACTGCCCCTAAGTACAAGAATATAACTACTATAATACTGCTCCTATGTACAAGAATATAACTACTATAATACTGCTCCTATGTACAAGAATATAACTACTATAATACTGTCCCTATGTACAAGAATATAACTACTATAATACTGCCCCTATGTACAAGAATATAACTACTATAATACTGCCCCTATGTACAAGAATATAACTACTATAATACTGCCCCTATGTACAAGAATATAACTACTATAATACTGCTCCTATGTACAAGAATATAACTACTATAATACTGCTCCTATGTACAAGAATATAACTACTATAATACTGCTCCTATGTACAAGAATATAGCTACTATAATACTGCCCCCTATGTACAAGAATATAACTACTATAATACTGCTCCTATGTACAAGAATATAACTACTATAATACTGCTCCTATGTACAAGAATATAACTACTATAATACTGCCTCCTATGTACAAGAATATAACTACTATAATACTGCTCCTATGTACAAGAATATAACTACTATAATACTACCCCTATGTACAAGAATGTAACTACTATAAAACTGCTCCTATGTACAAGAATATAACTACTATAATACTGCTCCTATGTACAAGAATATAACTGCTATAATACCGCCCCCTATGTACAAGAATATAACTACTATAATACTGCTCCTATGTACAAGAATATAACTACTATAATACCGACCCCTATGTACAAGAATATGACTACTATAATACTGCCCCTATGTACAAGAATATAACTACTATAATACTGCCCCTATGTGCAAGAATATAACTACTATAATACTGCCCCCTATGTACAAGAATATAACTACTATAATATTACTCCTATGTACAAGAATATAACTACTATAATACTGCCCCCTATGTAAAAGAATACAACTACTATAATACTGCTCCTATGTACAAGAATATAACTACTATAATACTGCTCCCATGTACAAGAATATAACTACTATAATACTGCTCCTATGTACAAGAATATAACTACTATAATACTGCTGCTATGTACAAGAATATAACTACTATAATACTGCTCCTATGTACAAGAATATAACTACTATAATACTGCTCCTATGTACAAGAATATAACTACTATAATACTGCCCCCTATGTACAAGAATATAACTACTATAATACTGCTCCTATGTACAAGAATATAACTACTATAATACTGCCTCCTATGTACACGAATATAACTACTATAATACTGCTCCTATGTACAAGAATATAACTACTATAATACTACCCCTATGTACAAGAATATAACTACTATAATACTGCTCCTATGTACAAGAATATAACTACTATAATACTGCTCCTATGTACAAGAATATAACTGCTATAATACCGCCCCCTATGTACAAGAATATAACTACTATAATACCGCCCTTATGTACAAGAATATAACTACTATAATACTGCACCTATGTACAAGAAAATAACTACTATAATACTGCTCCTATGTACAAGAATATAACTACTATAATACCGCCCCCTATGTACAAGAATATGACTACTATAATACTGCCCCTATGTACAAGAATATAACTACTATAATACTGCCCCTATGTGCAAGAATATAACTACTATAATAATGCCCCCTATGTACAAGAATATAACTACTATAATATTACTCCTATGTACAAGAATATAACTACTATAATACTGCCCCCTATGTAAAAGAATACAACTACTATAATACTGCTCCTATGTACAAGAATATAACTACTATAACACTGCTCCTATGTACAAGAATATAACTACTATAATACTGCTCCTATGTACAAGAATATAACTACTATAATACTGCTCCTATGTACAAGAATATAACTACTATAATACTGCTCCTATGTACAAGAATATAACTACTATAATACTGCTCCTATGTACAAGAATATAACTACTATAATACTGCCCCCTATGTACAAGAATATAACTACTATAATACTGTTCCTATGTACAAGAATATAACTACTATAATACTGCCTCCTATGTACAAGAATATAACTACTATAATACTGCTCCTATGTACAAGAATATAACTACTATAATACTACCCCTATGTACAAGAATATAACTACTATAATACTGCTCCTATGTACAAGAATATAACTACTATAATACTGCTCCTATGTACAAGAATATAACTGCTATAATATCACCCCCTATGTACAAGAATATAACTACTATAATACCGCCCTTATAAACAAGAATATAACTACTATAATACTGCACCTATGTACAAGAATATAACTACTATAATACTGCTCCTATGTACAAGCATATAACTACTATAATACCGCCCCCTATGTACAAGAATATAACTACTATAATACTGCCCCTATGTACAAGAATATAACTACTATAATACCGCCCCTATGTACAAGAATATAACTACTATAATACTGCCCCCTATGTACAAGAATATAACTACTATAATACTGCCCCTATGTACAAGAATATAACTACTTTAATACAGCCCCTATGTACAAGAATTAAACTACTATAATACTGCTCCTATGTACAATAATATAACTACTATAATGCTGCTCACTATGTACAAGAATATAACTACTATAATACTGCCCCCTATGTACAAGAATATAACTACTATAATACTGCTCCTACAGTATGTACAAGAATATAGCTACTATAATACTGGCTCTATGTTCAAGAATATTACTACTATAATACTGCTCCTATCTACAAGAATATAACTACTATAATACTGCTCACTATGTACTAGAATATAGCTACTATAATACTGCCCCCTATGTACAAGAATATAAATACTATAATACTGCTCCTATGTACAAGATATAAACTATAATACTGCCCCCTATGTACAATTATATAGCTACTATAATACTGCCCCCTATGTACAAGAATATAAACTACTATAATACTGCTCCTATGTACAAGAATATAGCTACTGTAATACTGACCCTATGTACAAGAATATATCTACTATAATACTGCCCTGTGTACAAGAATATAACTACTATAATACTGCTCCCTATGTACCAGAATATAACTACTATAATACTGCTCCTATATACAAGAATATAACTATTATAATACTGCTCCTATGTACAAGAATATAACTACTATAATACTGCTCCTATGTACAAGAATATAACTACTATAATACTGCCCCCTATTTACAAGAATATAACTACTATAATACTGCCCCTAAGTACAAGAATATAACTACTATAATACTGCCCCCTATGTACAAGAATATAACTACTATAATACTGCCCCCTAGGTACAAGAATATAAGTACTATAATACTGCTCCTATGTACAAGAATATAAGTACTATAATACTGCCCCTAAGTACAAGAATATAACTACTATAATACTGCCCCTAAGTACAAGAATATAACTACTATAATACTGCCCCTAAGTACAAGAATATAACTACTATAATACTGCTCCTATGTACAAGAATATAACTACTATAATACTGCTCCTATGTACAAGAATATAACTACTATAATACTGTCCCTATGTACAAGAATATAACTACTATAATACTGCCCCTATGTACAAGAATATAACTACTATAATACTGCTCCTATGTACAAGAATATAACTGCTGTAATACCGCCCCCTATGTACAAGAATATAACTACTATAATACTGCCCCTATGTACAAGAATATAACTAGTATAATACTGCCCTTATGTACAAGAATATAACTACTATAATACTGCTCCTATGTACAAGAATATAACTACTATAATACTGCTCCTATGTACAAGAATATAACTACTATAATACTGCTCCTATGTACAAGAATATAGCTACTATAATACTGCCCCCTATGTACAAGAATATAACTACTATAATACTGCTCCTATGTACAAGAATATAACTACTATAATACTGCTCCTATGTACAAGAATATAACTACTATAATACTGCCTCCTATGTACAAGAATATAACTACTATAATACTGCTCCTATGTACAAGAATATAACTACTATAATACTACCCCTATGTACAAGAATATAACTACTATAATACTGCTCCTATGTACAAGAATATAACTACTATAATACTGCTCCTATGTACAAGAATATAACTGCTATAATACCGCCCCCTATGTACAAGAATATAACTACTATAATACCGCCTTTATGTACAAGAATATAACTACTATAATACTGCACCTATGTACAAGAATATAACTACTATAATACTGCTCCTATGTACAAGAATATAACTGCTATAATACCGCCCCCTATGTACAAGAATATAACTACTATAATACTGCCCTTATGTACAAGAATATAACTACTATAATACTGCACCTATGTACAAGAATATAACTACTATAATACTGCTCCTATGTACAAGAATATGACTACTATAATACTGCCCCTATGTACAAGAATATAACTACTATAATACTGCCCCTATGTGCAAGAATGTAACTACTATAATACTGCCCCCTATGTACAAGAATATAACTACTATAATATTACTCCTATGTACAAGAATATAACTACTATAATACTGCCCCCTATGTAAAAGAATACAACTACTATAATACTGCTCCTATGTACAAGAATATAACTACTATAATACTGCTCCTATGTACAAGAATATAACTACTATAATACTGCT
This sequence comes from Phyllobates terribilis, assembly GCF_046119375.1. Classification (NCBI taxonomy): domain Eukaryota; kingdom Metazoa; phylum Chordata; class Amphibia; order Anura; family Dendrobatidae; genus Phyllobates; species Phyllobates terribilis. The sequence continues at coordinate 697,401,648 of NW_027362763.1, read as the reverse complement.
CCTATGTACAAGAATATAACTACTATAATACTGCTGCTATGTACAAGAATATAACTACTATAATACTGCTCCTATGTGCAAGAATATAACTACTATAATACTGCCCCTATGTACAAGAATATAACTACTATAATACTGCTCCTATGTACAAGAATATAACTGCTGTAATACCGCCCCCTATGTACAAGAATATAACTACTATAATACTGCCCCTATGTACAAGAATATAACTAGTATAATACTGCCCCTATGTACAAGAATATAACTACTATAATACTGCTCCTATGTACAAGAATATAACTACTATAATACTGCTCCTATGTACAAGAATATAACTACTATAATACTGCTCCTATGTACAAGAATATAGCTACTATAATACTGCCCCCTATGTACAAGAATATAACTACTATAATACTGCTCCTATGTACAAGAATATAACTACTATAATACTGCTCCTATGTACAAGAATATAACTACTATAATACTGCCTCCTATGTACAAGAATATAACTACTATAATACTGCTCCTATGTACAAGAATATAACTACTATAATACTACCCCTATGTACAAGAATATAACTACTATAATACTGCTCCTATGTACAAGAATATAACTACTATAATACTGCTCCTATGTACAAGAATATAACTGCTATAATACCGCCCCCTATGTACAAGAATATAACTACTATAATACCGCCCTTATGTACAAGAATATAACTACTATAATACTGCACCTATGTACAAGAATATAACTACTATAATACTGCTCCTATGTACAAGAATATAACTGCTATAATACCGCCCCCTATGTACAAGAATATAACTACTATAATACCGCCCTTATGTACAAGAATATAACTACTATAATACTGCACGTATGTACAAGAATATAACTACTATAATACTGCTCCTATGTACAAGAATATGACTACTATAATACTGCCCCTATGTAGAAGGATATAACTACTATAATACTGCCCCTATGTGCAAGAATATAACTACTATAATACTGCCCCCTATGTACAAGAATATAACTACTATAATATTACTCCTATGTACAAGAATATAACTACTATAATACTGCCCCCTATGTAAAAGAATACAACTACTATAATACTGCTCCTATGTACAAGAATATAACTACTATAATACTGCTCCTATGTACAAGAATATAACTACTATAATACTGCTCCTATGTACAAGAATATAACTACTATAATACTGCTGCTATGTACAAGAATATAACTACTATAATACTGCTCCTATGTGCAAGAATATAACTACTATAATACTGCTCCTATGTACAAGAATATAACTACTATAATACTGCCCCCTATGTACAAGAATATAACTACTATAATACTGCTCCTATGTACAAGAATATAACTACTATAATACTGCCTCCTATGTACAAGAATATAACTACTATAATACTGCTCCTATGTACAAGAATATAAATACTATAATACTACCCCTATGTACAAGAATATAACTACTATAATACTGCTCCTATGTACAAGAATATAACTACTATAATACTGCTCCAATGTACAAGAATATAACTACTATAATACTACCCCTATGTACAAGAATATAACTACTATAATACTGCTCCTATGTACAAGAATATAACTACTATAATACTGCTCCTATGTACAAGAATATAACTGCTATAATACCGCCCCCTATGTACAAGAATATAACTACTATAATACCGCCCTTATAAACAAGAATATAACTACTATAATACTGCACCTATGTACAAGAATATAACTACTATAATACTGCTCCTATGTACAAGCATATAACTACTATAATACCGCCCCCTATGTACAAGAATATAACTACTATAATACTGCCCCTATGTACAAGAATATAACTACTATAATACCGCCCCTATGTACAAGAATATAACTACTATAATACTGCCCCCTATGTACAAGAATATAACTACTATAATACTGCCCCTATGTACAAGAATATAACTACTTTAATACAGCCCCTATGTACAAGAATTTAACTACTATAATACTGCTCCTATGTACAATAATATAACTACTATAATACTGCTCACTATGTACAAGAATATAACTACTATAATACTGCCCCCTATGTACAAGAATATAACTACTATAATACTGCTCCTACAGTATGTACAAGAATATAGCTACTATAATACTGGCTCTATGTACAAGAATATAACTACTATAATACTGCTCCTATCTACAAGAATATAACTACTATAATACTGCTCACTATGTACTAGAATATAACTACTATAATACTGCCCCCTATGTACAAGAATATAACTACTATAATACTTCTCCTATGTACAAGATATAAACTATAATACTGCCCCCTATGTACAATTATATAACTACTATAATACCGCCCCTATGTACAAGAATATAACTACTATAATACTGCCCCCTATGTACAAGAATATAACTACTATAATACTGCCCCTATGTACAAGAATATAACTACTTTAATACAGCCCCTATGTACAAGAATTTAACTACTATAATACTGCTCCTATGTACAATAATATAACTACTATAATACTGCTCACTATGTACAAGAATATAACTACTATAATACTGCCCCCTATGTACAAGAATATAACTACTATAATACTGCTCCTACAGTATGTACAAGAATATAGCTACTATGATACTGGCTCTATGTACAAGAATATAACTACTATAATACTGCTCCTATCTACAAGAATATAACTACTATAATACTGCTCACTATGTACTAGAATATAACTACTATAATACTGCCCCCTATGTACAAGAATATAACTACTATAATACTTCTCCTATGTACAAGATATAAACTATAATACTGCCCCCTATGTACAATTATATAACTACTATAATACCGCCCCTATGTACAAGAATATAACTACTATAATACTGCTCCCTATGTACAAGAATATAACTACTATAATACTGCCCCTATGTACAAGAATATAACTACTTTAATACAGCCCCTATGTACAAGAATTTAACTACTATAATACTGCTCCTATGTACAATAATATAACTACTATAATACTGCTCACTATGTACAAGAATATAACTACTATAATACTGCCCCCTATGTACAAGAATATAACTACTATAATACTGCTCCTACAGTATGTACAAGAATATAGCTACTATAATACTGGCTCTATGTACAAGAATATAACTACAATAATACTGCTCCTATCTACAAGAATATAACTACTATAATACTGCTCACTATGTACTAGAATATAACTACTATAATACTGCCCCCTATGTACAAGAATATAACTACTATAATACTGCTCCTATATACAAGAATATAACTATTATAATACTGATCCTATGTACAAGAATATAAGTACTATAATACTGCTCCTATGTACAAGAATATAACTACTATAATACTGCCCCCTATGTACAAGAATATAACTACTATAATACTGCCCCTAAGTACAAAAATATAACTACTATAATACTGCCCCCTATGTACAGGAATATAACTACTATAATACTGCCCCTAGGTACAAGAATATAAGTACTATAATACTGCTCCTATGTACAAGAATATAACTACTATAATACTGCCCCTAAGTACAAGAATATAGCTACTATAATACTGCCCCTAAGTACAAGAATATAACTACTATAATACTGCCCCTAACTACAAGAATATAACTACTATAATACTATTCCTATGTACAAGAATATAACTACTATAATACTGCTCCTATGTACAAGAATATAACTACTATAATACTGCCCCTATGTACAAGAATATAACTACTATAATACTGCCCCCTATGTACAAGAATATAACTACTATAATACTGCCCGTATGTACAAGAATATAACTACTTTAATACAGCCCCTATGTACAAGAATTTAACTACTATAATACTGCTCCTATGTACAATAATATAACTACTATACTACTGCTCACTATGTACAAGAATATAACTACAATAATACTGCCCCCTATGTACTAGGATATAACTACTATAATAATGCTCCTACAGTATGTACAAGAATATAGCTACTATAATACTGGCTCTATGTTCAAGAATATTACTACTATAATACTGCTCCTATCTACAAGAATATAACTACTATAATACTGCTCACTATGTACTAGAATATAGCTACTATAATACTGCCCCCTATGTACAAGAATATAAATACTATAATACTGCTCCTATGTACAAGATATAAACTATAATACTGCCCCCTATGTACAATTATATAGCTACTATAATACTGCCCCCTATGTACAAGAATATAAACTACTATAATACTGCTCCTATGTACAAGAATATAGCTACTGTAATACTGACCCTATGTACAAGAATATATCTACTATAATACTGCCCTGTGTACAAGAATATAACTACTATAATACTGCTCCCTATGTAGCAGAATATAACTACTATAATACTGCTCCTATATACAAGAATATAACTATTATAATACTGCTCCTATGTACAAGAATATAACTACTATAATACTGCTCCTATGTACAAGAATATAACTACTATAATACTGCCCCCTATTTACAAGAATATAACTACTATAATACTGCCCCTAAGTACAAGAATATAACTACTATAATACTGCCCCCTATGTACAAGAATATAACTACTATAATACTGCCCCCTAGGTACAAGAATATAAGTACTATAATACTGCTCCTATGTACAAGAATATAAGTACTATAATACTGCCCCTAAGTACAAGAATATAACTACTATAATACTGCCCCCAAGTACAAGAATATAACTACTATAATACTGCCCCTAAGTACAAGAATATAACTACTATAATACTGCTCCTATGTACAAGAATATAACTACTATAATACTGCTCATATGTACAAGAATATAACTACTATAATACTGTCCCTATATACAAGAATATAACTACTATAATACTGCCCCTATGTACAAGAATATAACTACTATAATACTGCTCCTATGTACAAGAATATAACTGCTGTAATACCGCCCCCTATGTACAAGAATATAACTACTATAATACTGCCCCTATGTACAAGAATATAACTACTATAATACTGCCCCTATGTACAAGAATATAACTACTATAATACTGCTCCTATGTACAAGAATATAACTACTATAATACTGCTCCTATGTACAAGAATATAGCTACTATAATACTGCCCCTATGTACAAGAATATAACTACTATAATACTGCTCCTATGTACAAGAATATAACTACTATAATACTGCTCCTATGTACAAGAATATAACTACTATAATACTGCCTCCTATGTACAAGAATATAACTACTATAATACTGCTCCTATGTACAAGAATATAACTACTATAATACTACCCCTATGTACAAGAATATAACTACTATAATACTGCTCCTATGTACAAGAATATAACTACTATAATACTGCTCCTATGTACAAGAATATAACTGCTATAATACCGCCCCCTATGTACAAGAATATAACTACTATAATACCGCCCTTATGTACAAGAATATAACTACTATAATACTGCACCTATGTACAAGAATATAACTACTATAATACTGCTCCTATGTACAAGAATATAACTACTATAATACCGCCCCCTATGTACAAGAATATGACTACTATAATACTGCCCCTATGTACAAGAATATAACTACTATAATACTGCCCCTATGTGCAAGAATATAACTACTATAATACTGCCCCCTATGTACAAGAATATAACTACTATAATATTACTCCTATGTACAAGAATATAACTACTATAATACTGCCCCCTATGTAAAAGAATACAACTACTATAATACTGCTCCTATGTACAAGAATATAACTACTATAATACTGCTCCTATGTACAAGAATATAACTACTATAATACTGCTCCTATGTACAAGAATATAACTACTATAATACTGCTGCTATGTACAAGAATATAACTACTATAATGCTGCTCCTATGTACAAGAATATAACTACTATAATACTGCTCCTATGTACAAGAATATAACTACTATAATACTGCCCCCTATGTACAAGAATATAACTACTATAATACTGCTCCTATGTACAAGAATATAACTACTATAATACTGCCTCCTATGTACAAGAATATAACTACTATAATACTGCTCCTATGTACAAGAATATAAATACTATAATACTACCCCTATGTACAAGAATATAACTACTATAATACTGCCCCTATGTACAAGAATATAACTACTATAATACTGCCCCCTATGTACAAGAATATAACTACTATAATACTGCCCGTATGTACAAGAATATAACTACTTTAATACAGCCCCTATGTACAAGAATTTAACTACTATAATACTGCTCCTATGTACAATAATATAACTACTATACTACTGCTCACTATGTACAAGAATATAACTACAATAATACTGCCCCCTATGTACTAGGATATAACTACTATAATAATGCTCCTACAGTATGTACAAGAATATAGCTACTATAATACTGGCTCTATGTTCAAGAATATTACTACTATAATACTGCTCCTATCTACAAGAATATAACTACTATAATACTGCTCACTATGTACTAGAATATAGCTACTATAATACTGCCCCCTATGTACAAGAATATAAATACTATAATACTGCTCCTATGTACAAGATATAAACTATAATACTGCCCCCTATGTACAATTATATAGCTACTATAATACTGCCCCCTATGTACAAGAATATAAACTACTATAATACTGCTCCTATGTACAAGAATATAGCTACTGTAATACTGACCCTATGTACAAGAATATATCTACTATAATACTGCCCTGTGTACAAGAATATAACTACTATAATACTGCTCCCTATGTAGCAGAATATAACTACTATAATACTGCTCCTATATACAAGAATATAACTATTATAATACTGCTCCTATGTACAAGAATATAACTACTATAATACTGCTCCTATGTACAAGAATATAACTACTATAATACTGCCCCCTATTTACAAGAATATAACTACTATAATACTGCCCCTAAGTACAAGAATATAACTACTATAATACTGCCCCCTATGTACAAGAATATAACTACTATAATACTGCCCCCTAGGTACAAGAATATAAGTACTATAATACTGCTCCTATGTACAAGAATATAAGTACTATAATACTGCCCCTAAGTACAAGAATATAACTACTATAATACTGCCCCCAAGTACAAGAATATAACTACTATAATACTGCCCCTAAGTACAAGAATATAACTACTATAATACTGCTCCTATGTACAAGAATATAACTACTATAATACTGCTCATATGTACAAGAATATAACTACTATAATACTGTCCCTATATACAAGAATATAACTACTATAATACTGCCCCTATGTACAAGAATATAACTACTATAATACTGCTCCTATGTACAAGAATATAACTGCTGTAATACCGCCCCCTATGTACAAGAATATAACTACTATAATACTGCCCCTATGTACAAGAATATAACTACTATAATACTGCCCCTATGTACAAGAATATAACTACTATAATACTGCTCCTATGTACAAGAATATAACTACTATAATACTGCTCCTATGTACAAGAATATAGCTACTATAATACTGCCCCTATGTACAAGAATATAACTACTATAATACTGCTCCTATGTACAAGAATATAACTACTATAATACTGCTCCTATGTACAAGAATATAACTACTATAATACTGCCTCCTATGTACAAGAATATAACTACTATAATACTGCTCCTATGTACAAGAATATAACTACTATAATACTACCCCTATGTACAAGAATATAACTACTATAATACTGCTCCTATGTACAAGAATATAACTACTATAATACTGCTCCTATGTACAAGAATATAACTGCTATAATACCGCCCCCTATGTACAAGAATATAACTACTATAATACCGCCCTTATGTACAAGAATATAACTACTATAATACTGCACCTATGTACAAGAATATAACTACTATAATACTGCTCCTATGTACAAGAATATAACTACTATAATACCGCCCCCTATGTACAAGAATATGACTACTATAATACTGCCCCTATGTACAAGAATATAACTACTATAATACTGCCCCTATGTGCAAGAATATAACTACTATAATACTGCCCCCTATGTACAAGAATATAACTACTATAATATTACTCCTATGTACAAGAATATAACTACTATAATACTGCCCCCTATGTAAAAGAATACAACTACTATAATACTGCTCCTATGTACAAGAATATAACTACTATAATACTGCTCCTATGTACAAGAATATAACTACTATAATACTGCTCCTATGTACAAGAATATAACTACTATAATACTGCTGCTATGTACAAGAATATAACTACTATAATGCTGCTCCTATGTACAAGAATATAACTACTATAATACTGCTCCTATGTACAAGAATATAACTACTATAATACTGCCCCCTATGTACAAGAATATAACTACTATAATACTGCTCCTATGTACAAGAATATAACTACTATAATACTGCCTCCTATGTACAAGAATATAACTACTATAATACTGCTCCTATGTACAAGAATATAAATACTATAATACTACCCCTATGTACAAGAATATAACTACTATAATACTGCTCCTATGTACAAGAATATAACTACTATAATACTGCTCCTATGTACAAGAATATAACTGCTATAATACCGCCCCCTATGTACAAGAATATAACTACTATAATACCGCCCTTATAAACAAGAATATAACTACTATAATACTGCACCTATGTACAAGAATATAACTACTATAATACTGCTCCTATGTACAAGCATATAACTACTATAATACCGCCCCCTATGTACAAGAATATAACTACTATAATACTGCCCCTATGTACAAGAATATAACTACTATAATACCGCCCCTATGTACAAGAATATAACTACTATAATACTGCCCCCTATGTACAAGAATATAACTAGTATAATACTGCCCCTATGTACAAGAATATAACTACTTTAATACAGCCCCTATGTACAAGAATTTAACTACTATAATACTGCTCCTATGTACAATAATATAACTACTATAATACTGCTCACTATGTACAAGAATATAACTACTATAATACTGCCCCCTATGTACAAGAATATAACTACTATAATACTGCTCCTACAGTATGTACAAGAATATAGCTACTATAATACTGGCTCTATGTACAAGAATATAACTACTATAATACTGCTCCTATCTACAAGAATATAACTACTATAATACTGCTCACTATGTACTAGAATATAACTACTATAATACTGCCCCCAATGTACAAGAATATAACTACTATAATACTGCTCCTATGTACAAGATATAAACTATAATACTGCCCCCTAGGTACAATTATATAACTACTATAATACCGCCCCTATGTACAAGAATATAACTACTATAATACTGCCCCCTATGTACAAGAATATAACTACTATAATACTGCCCCTATGTACAAGAATATAACTACTTTAATACAGCCCCTATGTACAAGAATTTAGCTACTATAATAGTGCTCCTATGTACAATAATATAACTACTATAATACTGCTCACTATGTACAAGAATATAACTACTATAATACTGCCCCCTATGTACAAGAATATAACTACTATAATACTGCTCCTACAGTATGTACAAGAATATAGCTACTATAATACTGGCTCTATGTATAAGAATATAACTACTATAATACTGCTCCTATCTACAAGAATATAACTACTATAATACTGCTCACTATGTACTAGAATATAACTACTATAATACTGCCCCCTATGTACAAGAATATAACTACTATAATACTGCTCCTATGTACAAGATATAAACTATAATACTGCCCCCTATGTACAATTATATAACTACTATAATACTGCCCCCTATGTACAAGAATATAAACTACTATAATACTGCTCCTATGTACAAGAATATAGCTACTGTAATAATGACCCTATGTACAAGAATATATCTACTATAATACTGCCCTGTGTACAAGAATATAACTACTATAATACTGCTCCCTATGTACAAGAATATAACTACTATAATACTGCTCCTATATACAAGAATATAACTACTATAATACTGCTCCTATGTACAAGAATATAACTACTATAATACTGCTCCTATGTACAAGAATATAACTACTATAATACTACCCCCTATGTACAAGAATATAACTACTATAATACTGCTCCTATGTACAAGAATATAACTACTATAATACTGCCCCCTATGTACAAAAATATAACTACTATAATACTGCTCCTATGTACAATAATATAACTACTATAATACTGCTCCTATCTACAAGAATATAACTACTATAATACTGCTCACTATGTACTAGAATATAACTACTATAATACTGCCCCCTATGTATAAGAATATAGCTACTATAATACTGCCCCCTATGTACAAGAATATAACTACTATAATACTGCTCCTATGTACAAGAATATAGATACTGTAATACTGCCCCTATGTACAAGAATATATCTACTATAATACTGCCCTGTGCACAAGAATATAACTACTATAATACTGCTCCCTATGTATAAGAATATAACTACTATAATACTGCTCCCTATGTACAAGAATATAACTACTATAATACTGCCCCCTATGTACAAGAATATAACTACTATAATACTGCCCTGTGTACAAGAATATAACTACTATAATACTGCTCCCTATGTGCAAGAATATATCTACTATAATACTGCCCCTATGTACAAGAATATACAGTCATATGAAAAAGTTTGGGCACCCCTATTAATCTTAAGCTTAATGTTTTATAAAAATTGGTGTTTTTGCAACAGCTATTTCAGTTTGATCTATGTAATAACTGTTGGACACAATAATGTTTCTGCCTTGAAATGAGGTTTATTGTACTAACAGAAAATGTGCAATCTGCATTCAAACAAAATTTGACAGGTGCATAAGTATGGGCACCTCACCAGAAAAGTGACATTAATATTTAGTAGATCCTCCTTTTGCAAAAATAACAGCCTCTAGTCGCTTCCTGTAGCTTTTAATGAGTTCCTGGATCCTGGATGAAGGTATTTTTGACCATTCCTCTTTACAAAACAATTCCAGTTCAGTTAAGTTTGATGGTCGCCGAGCATGGACAGCCCTCTTCAAATGATCCCACAGATGTTCAATGATATTCAGGTCTGGGGACTGGGATGGCCATTCCAGCACATTGTAATTGTTCCTCTGCATGAATGCCTGAGTAGATTTGGAGCGGTGTTTTGGATCATTGTCTTACTGAAAGATCCATCCCCTGCGTAATTTCAACTTTATCATTGATTCTTGAACATTATTGTCAAGAATCTGCTGATACTGAGTGGAATCCATGCGTCCCTCAACTTTAACAAGATTCCCAGTGCCGGCATTGGCCACACAGCCCCAAAGCATGATGGAACCTCCACCAAATTTTACTGTGGGTAGCAAGTGTTTTTCTTGGAATGCTGTGTTTTTTTGCCACCATGCATAACGCCTTTTTGTATGACCAAACAACTCAATCTTGGTTTCATCAGTCCACAGGACCTTCTTCCAAAAAGAAATTGGCTTCTCCAAATGTGCTTTTGCATACCTCAGCCGATTCTTTTTGTGGCGTGCTTGCAGAAACGGCTACTTTCGCATCACTCTCCCATACAGCTTCTCCTTGTGCAAAGTGCGTTGTATAGTTGACCGATGCACAGTGACACCATCTGCAGCAAGTTGATGCTGCAGCTCTCTGGAGGTGGTCTGAGGATTGTCCTTGACTGATCTCACCATTCTTCTTCTCTGCCTTTCTGATGTTTTTCTTGGCCTGCCATTTCTGGCCTTAACAAGAACTGTCCCTGTGTTCTTCCATTTCCTTACTATGTTCCTCACAGTTGAAACTGACAGGTTAAATCTCTGAGACAGCTTTTTGTATCCTTCCCCTGAACAACTATGTTGAATAATCTTTGTTTTCAGATAATTTGACAGTTGTTTTGAGGAGCCCATGATGCCACTCTTCAGAGGAGATTCAAACAGGAGAACAACTTGCAAGTGGCCACTTTAAGTAGCTTTTCTCATGATTGCATACACCTGGCTATGAAGTTCAAAGCTCAATGAGTTTACAAAACCAAAAAAAGTGCTTTAGTAAGTCAGTAAAAAGTAGGTAGGAGTATTTAAAACTAGAAAATGATAAGGGTGCCCATACTTATGCACCTGACAAATTTTGTTTGAATGCAGATTGCACATTTTCTGTTAGTACAATAAACCTCATTTCAAGGCAGAAACATTACTGTGTCCAACAGTTATTACATATATCAAACTGAAATAGCTGTTGCCAAAACACAAATTTTTATAAAACATTAAGCTTAAGATTAATAGGGGTGCCCAAACTTTTACATATGACTGTAACTACTATAATACTGCCTCCTATGTACAAGAATATAACTAATATAATACTGTCTCTATGTACAAGAATATAACTACTCTAATACTACTCCTATGTGCAAGAATATATCTACTATAATACTGCCCCTATGTACAAGAATATAACTACTATAATACTGCCCCTATATACAAGAATATAGCTACTATAATACTGCCCCCTAGTTACAAGAATACAACCACTATAATACTGCTCCTTTGTACAAGAATATAACTACTATAATACTGCCCCCTCTATACAAGAATATAGCTACTATAATACTGCCCCTATGTACAAGAATATATCTACTATAACACTGCCCTTATGTACAAGAATATAACTACTATAATACTGCCCCTATGTGCCAGAATATAACTACTATAATACTGCCCCTATGAGCAAGAATATATCTACTATAATACTGCCTCCTATGTACAAGAATATAACTACTATAATACTGCCCCTATGTACAAGAATATATCTACTATAATACTGCCCCTATGTACAAGAATCTAACTACTATAATACTGCCCCTATGTACAAGAATATATCTACTATAATACTGCCCCCTATGTACAAGAATATATCTACTATAATTCTGCTCCTATGTACAGGAATATTCATTATACATTAGCTTCTGTTGACCCTTCAGAACCTCTGTATCTATTAAAATAGTAAAGTTTTACGTATATAATAAATTATTATAACATATAATAAAAAAGTATTACTCAACCTACAACACGCTGTGAATTACAAGGGGCGGGGTGTTTGTTTTTCCTTTCGCTTATTGTTGTATCTTGTTTCATTTCTATTTAAATGAATATGAAGTGGGAACACTATTATTTTTGGAACCCATATAACTATGCTGTGTGATGTATGGATTTACTAGTCTCCATGTGGCTTTGCATCTCCTTGTGTTAACCTCTGCCACCGCATACCCCGGCTCGGTATTAGGGCCCCTGGCTATAACTAAATATGACAGCATTGCTTAATCAAGACATCTGCACCTAAGATCATAACTTGCAGCAAGCTGTTCAGCATAGGGGGAGCGCGCAGCGTGCAGGGGAGGTTGGTGCTTTCCTCATCCTTTAACTTACCTAAATATTTATCTACTTCATGTCTTATGATTTTTCAGTAAAGCATAAAATATACCAGAATAGAATATATTTTATATTGTTTATTTATTTAATATTAGTATTATTACTATTATTATTATTAATAATAAAAATTATGATTATTTTTATTATTATTTTTATTATTATTATTATTATTATTATTATACATAATTCCTTTACTGTGGTTCCCAGTGGTTTGGACATTTTTTGACAATCAGGAATTGTATAAAACTAGACGTTCCAAAATATAAAGTATACTATTTGATATTCTGGTAACACTATTGCGATTGGTCATTTGTAGGTCAGTGGTGTCATCACTGATGGATACTGCAACTACAAATGTGTTCTTTTTTTTTTACTTTTCCTCTTGAAAAAAAAAAAAAAGATTTTGTGATACTCTGTTGGGAGACGTTTATGCTATATGTTGTCCACATGTGGCCACCTAATGCTTGTAATGGAAATCTGCAGCTTGGTGGGGGCGGTACAACAATGTCAATAATATATTGAATGTGTATCATGAGAAATTAAAGTTCCTAGACCAGAATTCACAGAGAGTTAAGGGAAAGGTGAGCTCCAGATGGATGAATTATTTTATATTTTCTTTTATGTATGTTTATTTCGCTATCCGATCTGGAGGGACACCAGAGCATAATAATGTATATTTGATTTGATACATTTAATACAAACCGTATTTCCGAGCCAAACTTGAGTGATCCTCCCGAATTCTAATTTCAGCAGATTTGCGCATCCTTAAGTATCACATACCTCAGATCAGTCCTAGATTGGACTGTAAGGTAACCGGTTGCTGCATGAGTCCTCCCCCACAGCTCCCCCTGCTATAGAAGCCTAGACATGTTAGTTCTTAGTCCTATCTACAGTGAAGGTCATTAATGGCGGATTGGTGAGGATCCAACACATGGTTCTCCCAGCCATCATCTTCTTTTGCTCCTCGGGGGCTGGATGCAATCGCTTTGAATGGAGGTGCTGAGCGTTGCTCCATTAGTGTAGCAGTTGCTGCCTGCTGTTAATAGCTACTGCAGTATCACATTGCATTATCCAAGCGCCCACCACACTTGGAATTGAGCAACGCTCTTCAGCTCCAATCAAATGGTTTGCAGCCAGCCCCCGAGGAGCAAAAAAAAGCTGATTGGTGGAATACCATGTCCTGGACCCTGACAATCTGCTGTTAATGACCTACCCTATGGACTGGTCATCAAATACCTATGTCTGGACAATCCCTTTAAATCCCTTTGGCTGGGAATTAACCCTATGTTCTCTATAAGAGTGTAGAAAACCTGAATGCTAACCGAGCCTTCATGTGTTGTCTGTGGAGAGAGAGGTATTGACAGAGAGCAGCTTCTCTACTGTTCCCGACATCATCTGTCGGGGGAGAGAGTTGTAAGACCACCATCCACAGTCCGATAGTGACTGTTGCCTCCGTATCCTCCATTGCTACACCCTTGGTTCTGAGTGTTCTTTTGAGTATTATGCTCTTGCAATACCACACACAACCTGTTTACAGGTGTGGCACTGTTTTAGGAAGAAAGTAGCCATGTTTTTCAAAACCTGAAAAAAAACCTTTAACTTATAGGTTGTAAAAATGAGTCATTTTGGGGGAGGAGGTAGAGGGAAATTTTGGCACAGAAAAATCCTGCAAAGAGTTTTGAGCTTTGTATTATCCATGTAATTTACGGCAGGAGGCCATCGCTGTGCTATAATAGTGCATGGCACGTTTAATAATGTTCACAGCCGAACTCTGCGGAGACAGAAGACTTGGTTAGCGGGATAAAGAATTACATGTTGGACGCACAAGTCGTGGTTGTCTTTAATTAAAAGTGCTATTGATTTTTGCAGCCGTTTAATGACAGCCACTAGTCCGCGCCTCACATTGTTAGTCTGTGAAGGTTTTAGCCGTATAACAAAGGGCATTTATACAGCACTTAACACGAAATTATGACTGATTAAAATCTAATTAATCAAGGTAACTGTGTCATCGCCCGGGATGACAAATTCCGGGTGCCCCAGAATACTCCATATATTCCATGCCAAATGCATTTAACCATCCACAGACTGAACGGACTGATGGATAAATCAAACCAACAGACATGAAAGGGTAAATAATCGTACTCTCTGAGATATAAAGTGTCACTCAAAATTAGTGCAAAAGTAATTACTAAGATGGAAAATGTAAGAATTTGAGCATATTTAATTAAAATCCTAATTTTAATTGAAAATCTACTGAAACAAATCTCAAATCGGTACGGTTTATGGAAACTCCACCTCTGTGCATTTTGGGGTAATTCTGGTTGGGCAAGACTAACATGTCCTGATCTGGGCACGACAATCTTGATAAGTATACAGTACATGGAATTAAAACTATTCTTATTTATTTCTGTAGGAACTTCGCTGTTCATGTGAGGAGGTTTTGGAGCGTTTTTCTTATTTTTTTAGGTTTTGAAAAACATCTGATGGCAAAAAAAATAAAGAAGCAGTTACAGGTGAAATTGGCTCCAAACCAGGCGCTGTCAAATCGATAGGCTGCAAACAGAATTACAGGAAAAAGCTGTTTACAAACTTTTCAAAACTTCTTCAGGAGCTACGTGCACACTGACTCTTTTTGCTGAGTTTTTGGAGGGAAACCTCCAAGTTTTTGAGAAGTTTTTAATTTTTCGAGAGGATTTGAACAGTTTCTACTCAGTTTCTGCTCCACCACCTCCCCAAAAAAACTCTGGGTGCACATAGTCAGGAAAAGACAACTGCTCCATAAAATAAGCGTTTTTTGAAGCAGTTTCGGCTGTTTCAACATCTCTCAAAAACACTGTGTGATCACAGCCTTAGAGGTAGAGTTGGTGGAAGTTTGTTGGTCTGTAGCCATCGGATCGGAGAGGGAGTACCGACTCTTACCTGACGGTGTCCACAGCGCTTCTTTTGAATAGCAGGCCTGGTCTGATGTCATAGTTGCACCGTGACGTCATTGGTGAGGCATGGCGCTGGCAGGTAAGAGGTAGCACTTAGCTCTCCCACCCAAGGACCACAGACCAGTGCTGTGGCCAATGGAATGGGATGTGCAAATGTATTCACACTAACTTAGAACTCATTGATCTGAGCACGAATCGCAATGCACAGACTGGCCTCGTCTCCCTATTAATCTATTAATCGTTTGACGGCAGTAAAGTTGCCCTCAAAGCACCAAAGCCGACCATTAGTGGTGAACAAAAATGGTCTCATGGTCTCAGGGGTTCTACTGATCCCAACTTAGATCACAACTGATCCCTATGGGGCTCTGGGTTTATAGATACAAAAAGGTGACCATTTCCTGCTGTCTATAACGCACCTAGTATATAAAAATATGAAAAAGTTGCTATTACAGGACCAAACCTCCTTAAAAAAAATTTTCAGAGATTCGGCTAATCACCTGTGGAAGAGCAAAACAGCAGTCATTTTACAGAAACGACGTGGAGGTCACTGTGACAGATGTTCCTAACATATGTGGAGAATTAATTACCCACTAGTAAACAAAATCTGTGATGCGGAGAGTCATTTTGTCCAAATTTCTTTGATTTCCCAATTATTAGGAGTTTAATTTTTCTTGATCAGTCCGGACCCACTTGAATTATGAATTTTCTTGATAGTTGCGTCTGGGCATTTATCTGAAGTGCTAAGGAACGTGGCAAGAATAAAAGTATTAGACGCTTGTTTTATTTATTTATTTATTGATTTATTTTAACTTTATGATTTTGATTAGGCTACATATTGTTTGATTAATATTAACATGTCTGTAAAGTGTAGAAAACATTTTTTTCGCATCTCATTTGTTTTTATTTTTGTGCTTTTTAATTGAGTAAAAAATGGAAGTGTTTCATAAAATATAAGGAAATAATAATAATGAAAAAAAAAGATAGAATAATATTCTAGGAAAAAAATATCACATAATACTGGAGAATATTTTTGCAGTGTAACCATTAAAATGAGTAAGTTTTGTGCAATTCCCTGTTCACGGGTTTACTTAATTAAAAGAGCACTTTATAGAAGCTTCCAACTGGCATGTCTAAATATACTGGAAACTACTCTTCATACAATTAAAATCACATTTTGTTAGATGAAACATATGAAATAATTGGATCGATCTCTGCGGATTTATAGCTATTATGCTGCAAAAAATATGTCTTTTATATAAACAGTGTTTAGTTAAAGGGCAGCACCATATTCAATTACATCTGCGACAAGAAACAGGAGAGAACACATTTCTAGATAGATATTAGATTTCATTCACATTAAATTCATATAGATAGATGACAAGGGTGAATATTATAGTAGTTATATTCTTGTACATAGGAGCAGTATTATAGTGGTTAGATTCTTGTACATAGGAGCAGCATTATAGTAGTTATATTCTTGTACATAGGGAGCAGTATTATAGTAGTTATATTCTTGTACATAGGGGGCAGTATTATAGTAGTTATATTCTTGTACATAGAGGCAGTATTATAGTAGTTATATTCTTGTACATAGGAGTCAGTATTATAGTAGTTATATTCTTGTACATAGGGGTCAGTATTATAGTAGTTATATACTTGTACATAGGGGTCAGAATTATAGTAGTTATATTCTTGTACATAGGGGTCAGTATTATAGTAGTTATATTCTTGTACATAGGAGCAGTATTATAGTAGTTATATTCTTGTACATAGGAGCAGTATTATAGTAGTTATATTCTTGTACATAGGAACAGTATTATAGTAGTTATATTCTTGTACACAGGGGGCAGTATTATAGTAGTTATATTCTTGAACATAGGGTCAGTATTAAAGTAGTTATATTCTTGTACATAGGGGTAGTGTTATAGTAGTTATATTCTTGTACATAGAAGGCAGTATTATAGTAGTTATATTCTTGTACATGGGGGCAGTATTATAGTGGTTATATTCTTGTACATAGGGGCAGTATTATAGTAGTTATATTCTTGAACATAAGGGCAGTGTGTTATGCACACGCCCGGGCTAAGCGGCGTGTGCGTGGGATTGGTAGTGATTCCACTGGACCGTGCCGGAGAGTGAATGCCTGGAGGGGCGTGACTAAGTATTCACCCGATCCGACCAGGGTCGCACGACGGCATACGACGCCAGTCCACCAAGGAGGAACCGAGCAGAGGGACCAGGTGCTACTCCAGGACAGACCCCGGACACGGCTGTTGACCCACACAGGGGAATACAGGAACAGGCTGGTAGGCTGGCACACAGACTGGAGGGTATAGGCAGGCACGACTGGTATGCAGGCAGGCGGGTATGCAGGCAGGGGGGTAAAGGCAAGCACAGCTAGAGTGCAGACAGGGAGGCACTAGCAGGTAGGAACACAGGCGGGATAGGACCCAGTACACACCGGGACTCAGGAACAATACAGGCAGAGGGTTACAGGCAAGCACAGCTAGAGTGCCGACAAGGCTAAGCAGGGAGGACAGGGCTCTGTTCACACGGAACAGACAGGAAGGGAAAGACAGAGCCAGATACTCACACAGTACTTGCAGAGACAACAAGCAGGAGTTAGGTACGAGTTCAGACTCTGCAGAAAAAGGAAGGGAACGGACATAGAGGCAAAACAGGTAAAGGACAGGAGAGAGTTCAGACTGGAACTGAGTGTACGGAGGAGACCGACACTGCAGAGGGATACAGGAGCGGGTCTGGGAATACGGCCCCCAGAGAGGCGGAACGAACAGGCAAGGAGCGTGTTCAGACAGGACAGACCAGACACAGGAGCGGGTCTAGGAAAACGGCCACTAGAAGGCGAGAGGAACAGGCTAGGAGCGAGTTCAGACAGGTCAGACAAGATACAGGAACGGGTCTAGGTAATCGGCCCCTAGAAGGCAGGAGGAACAGGCTAGGAGCGTGTTCAGACAGGACTGACAAGAGACAGGAGCGGGTCTAGGTAAACGGCCCCTAGAAGGCGGGGGAACAGGCTAGGAGCGTGTTCAGACAGGACAGACAAGATACACAGAAAGGACACAGTTCAGACACGGGAACTAATACCGCAAAGCAGGAGACATACAGGACTCAGTTCAGACACGGGAACTAATACCGCAAAGCAGGAGACATACAGGACACAGTTCAGACAGGCCTGGAAATACAGCCTCCAGGAAAGGCAGACAAGGAAACAAAGGACGGGACCTGGCACCTTCAGAGTGCAAGCACACACTGAAGGAAACACTTATGCTCAGGCAGGGATAGAAGGGAGCTGCTGAGCTATATACCAAGTGACAGACAGCAATAGGCTGAGGACGCACAAGGGGTGTGACCCACAGCAGGTACAAAAGGCAGGAAGTGATCGGGCGCCGCCCTTAAGCAGCAGAAACAGACACAAACAGACAGCATGGAGGGAAGCCAGAGAGACATTCTGGACAGGAGATCAAGTGCGCCCTCTTGCACAGTGGGAGATGGACCACCATGCAAGGACGCCGCCAGGTATGTTACAGTACCTCCCCCCTTACGCCCCCTCTTCTTCAGGCCTGCCAGAATCTTCCGCAGGGAATTCGAGGGCCAGTCGTTCACTGGGTTGGAGGGGGACAGAGACTTAAGGGTAATCTCTGCTTCGAGGTACATCTTGTCAAGCTCACAGGAAGAAATAGACGGGTTATCACGTACATAATGAGGAAAAGTCACTGTCTCTTTGTTATCTGGTGGTATCCCGGAGGATTCAGGAAACAACTGGAGGTCCTCCGCCGGGTCAGAAGAGTGCAGAGGCTCAGAGAAAACAACTGCTTCAGAGTACACTAGGTCGGACTCACTGGAGGAAGCAGGCGAGGTATCGGGTACCGAGTATAGGAAAGTCTCTGTCCATTCACCACCAGGTGGCACCCCGAAGGGTTCTGGAGACAGCTGGCGGTCCTCCGCCTGGTCAGAGGGGTGTAGAGACTCACGGGTAACCTCTGCTTCAGAGTACACTAGGTCGGACTCACTGGACGAAGCAAGCGAGGTATCAGATCCAGGATATAGGAAAGTCTCTGTCCATTCACCACCAGGTGGCACCCCGAAGGATTCTGAACACAACTGGAGGTCCTCCGCCTGGTCGGAGGGGTGTAGAGACTCAGGAGTAACCTCTGCTTCGGAGTACACTAAGTTGGACTCACTGGACGAAGCGAGCGAGGTATCAGGTACAGAGTATAGGAGAGTCTCTGTCCTTTCGCTACCAGGTAGCACCCCGAAGGGTTCAGGAGACAACTGGAGATCCTCCGCCTGGTCGGAGGGGTGTAGAGACTCGGAGGTAACTACCACTTTGGGGTACCCATTGTCAGGCTCACAGGACGAAGCGGACAAAGTATTGAGTACCGGGTGTAGAGAAGTCTCTCTCCATTTGTCATCGAGTGGTATCCCGGAGGGTTCAGGAGGCAACAGGGGATCCTCCGCCAGGTAGTAGAGGTGCACAGACTCTGAGGTAACCACAGCTTTGGAGCATCCTTGGACATGCACACCGGTTAAAGAGAAAGAAGCATCTGATGCCGGGTGCAGGAAGTTCTCCTGTGTGGAGTCTGGATGGGCAGAAGTCTCTTCGGCCAGGAGAACTGGTGCACTACCCACGCACATTACCCATTGGGGTTTCTCCGGGATACAGGGAGATGAAGCTTCAGTAGGGACTTCAAGGTTGGGGTCAGGAGGTCTCAGGGAGGACAGACCCTGGCGTGACGGCTTGCCTCTAAGTCTAGCACGTCTGGACTGCCTCTTGAGGTTGAGAGAAGTATTCCGGAAAGCGTAGTCACCCTGTGAGGATTCTGGGTGGGCAGTAGTCTCATTGGGCTGGAGGACTATTGCGCTACCCACACACATTACCCGTCGGGGCTGCTCCGGGATATTGGGAAGTGAAGCTTCAGCAGGGGCTTCAGAGTTAGGGTCCTCGAAGACCATACGAAAGGCCACCAGGAAGGCCTGCAGGTCAAGGATGACAGGATCCCATGCTTCCCATAGGGGGTGACCCATTTCAAGGCATCACCCGCTAGGTAGTCAATCATAAAGGCCACTTTAGCCCAATCGGAAGGAAAATAGAGAGGGTAGGCCTTAAAGTGTAGCATGCATTGCTCCACAAATGCACGACACTGTCTTGGATCCCCATAGTAACGTGGCGGATCCGCAGGAACGAGGGCTGATAGATCCATCTGGACGGGTGCGTAACCCGCCTGGAACTCAGCTAAAGGGGGAAAAAAAATTATTTATTTATTTTAATGCATGTATTCGCTGGAAAAACTTCTCAAAGAGCGAAGGCCGTGGGGCTCAACGGGAACCATGGCCTGAGCATGCTGTTATGCACACGCCCGGGCTAAGCGGCGTGTGCGTGGGATTGGTAGTGATTCCACTGGACCGTGCCGGAGAGTGAATGCCTGGAGGGGCGTGACTAAGTATTCACCCGATCCGACCAGGGTCGCACGACGGCATACGACGCCAGTGCACCAAGGAGGAACCGAGCAGAGGGACCAGGTGCTACTCCAGGACAGACCCCGGACACGGCTGTTGACCCACACAGGGGAATACAGGAACAGGCTGGTAGGCTGGCACACAGACTGGAGGGTATAGGCAGGCACGACTGGTATGCAGGCAGGCGGGTATGCAGGCAGGGGGGTAAAGGCAAGCACAGCTAGAGTGCAGACAGGGAGGCACTAGCAGGTAGGAACACAGGCGGGATAGGACCCAGTACACACCGGGACTCAGGAACAATACAGGCAGAGGGTTACAGGCAAGCACAGCTAGAGTGCCGACAAGGCTGAGCAGGGAGGACAGGGCTCTGTTCACACGGAACAGACAGGAAGGGAAAGACAGAGCCAGATACTCACACAGTACTTGCAGAGACAACAAGCAGGAGTTAGGTACGAGTTCAGACTCTGCAGAAAAAGGAAGGGAACGGACATAGAGGCAAAACAGGTAAAGGACAGGAGAGAGTTCAGACTGGAACTGAGTGTACGGAGGAGACCGACACTGCAGAGGGATACAGGAGCGGGTCTGGGAATACGGCCCCCAGAGAGGCGGAACGAACAGGCAAGGAGCGTGTTCAGACAGGACAGACCAGACACAGGAGCGGGTCTAGGAAAACGGCCACTAGAAGGCGAGAGGAACAGGCTAGGAGCGAGTTCAGACAGGTCAGACAAGATACAGGAACGGGTCTAGGTAATCGGCCCCTAGAAGGCAGGAGGAACAGGCTAGGAGCGTGTTCAGACAGGACTGACAAGAGACAGGAGCGGGTCTAGGTAAACGGCCCCTAGAAGGCGGGGGAACAGGCTAGGAGCGTGTTCAGACAGGACAGACAAGATACACAGAAAGGACACAGTTCAGACACGGGAACTAATACCGCAAAGCAGGAGACATACAGGACTCAGTTCAGACACGGGAACTAATACCGCAAAGCAGGAGACATACAGGACACAGTTCAGACAGGCCTGGAAATACAGCCTCCAGGAAAGGCAGACAAGGAAACAAAGGACGGGACCTGGCACCTTCAGAGTGCAAGCACACACTGAAGGAAACACTTATGCTCAGGCAGGGATAGAAGGGAGCTGCTGAGCTATATACCAAGTGACAGACAGCAATAGGCTGAGGACGCACAAGGGGTGTGACCCACAGCAGGTACAAAAGGCAGGAAGTGATCGGGCGCCGCCCTTAAGCAGCAGAAACAGACACAAACAGACAGCATGGAGGGAAGCCAGAGAGACATTCTGGACAGGAGATCAAGTGCGCCCTCTTGCACAGTGGGAGATGGACCACCATGCAAGGACGCCGCCAGGTATGTTACACAGTGTTATAGTAGTTATATTCTTGTACATAGGAGCAGTATTATAGCAGTCTTAGGTACTGGCTGTACTTACTCCTCCCTTTATTAACTGACAGTCTCTTCAAGAGGGATCTGATATCATCCTTGACGTCCTCCCACCAGTCGGCCATGTTGTCATAGAAATCTACCCTCTGTAAATGACCCTGAAAAAGGAAGTGGACACAACTCCGAACATGCATGTCATCCAGGAGGCTGGAGTTTAGCTTCCACAACCCTCTACCGATGTCAGGACGGTTAGTGGCCCCCAGGCAGAAACACAAGGCAAGGTGATCAAAGAAAGGAACGGCTTTCTCACTGATGGCACTGACAACTTCAGTAGGACTCACAAAAGCCAAATCTATCCTACTACTTCTGTTGGAACATGAGTAAGTGAATTTTGGCGTCCGACCTCTTTGCGTAAAAGCGTCAGTCAGTCCGGTCTGCAAAATTATGTTATTTAAGACTTTGCCATCCCTAGTCACTGTCCTGCCTGAGGAACTGTCACCAGATGTCATTATGGCATTAAAGTCACCCGCCATCACCACCGGGAGAGAGGTGAAGAGATATGGCTTCACATTATTGAACAGCTGGATCCTGTCAGTCACTGTCTGAGGCCCATAGATGTTAATAAGCCGGAGCCGTCTACCCTGAACAGTGACTTCCAGGACCAGACACCTTCCCATAACCACCTCCGTCATTCTATGTAAAGTCACATTATTGGTGTTAAACAGGATAGCGACCCCGGCATAAGGCTCCACAGCCAGTGACCAGAATGATGGACCAGATCTCCATTCCCTCTCAGCCTCTCTCATAAGCCCTAGAGATGTCAATCTTGTTTCCTGTAGGAAAAAGACATCTGCATCAAAGTATCTCAGATGGTCATACACCGCATGTCTCGTCCTCCTCACCTTAATGCTGTTCACATTACTTGATGTAAATTTTAGAGAAAATCCGGCCATAAGAACACAGTATAAGAGGAGCAGAGAAGTAGAACCCGTCATCATAACTCAGAGATGTTCTGTCCACTACTGGTCTCCATGTCTGACGCTACATTAGAGTCTATAGGCAAGGGCTTCCGCGTTGTAGGCGGCTGGTCCTCTGTTTCCCTGTCACACTCGGCCTCTATTCTTTTCAATTCCTGATCAAAATCTCCATCTGACTCAGATAGAACTTCATATCTGTTAGATACGACCATCACACCAACACCACTGCTGACTTTTTTCCAGGCTTTATGGTCAGCATCATATTGTTCCTCGGGTTTACGGGAGGACGTGTCTTTTTTCCTCCTTTTGGTCTGCTTGCTGTTACTATTATCAGGTAGAGATGGTGATACAGATGCACAGGCTTCTTGGGGCGGCTGGCCTTGAAGGACAACCTCCATGCTCCCCTGTGCACCCTCTTAACAGTGCTGCTCTGGTGTTACATGGTCTGACTCCTGGTGGACCTCTGATCTAGTGAGTATCTCACCTGACATTAAGACCTCCTCCTCCTGAGCCTCTGCTCCTACCACCAAATCCTCATCAGGAAAGTCCCTGCAGATGTTATGCCAAGCATCGGGACAGTCCTTGTGAGGGTGGCCGATCTTCCCACACAGGTTACACTTTATATTCTGGCAGTCTGCAGCTACATGGCCGACTTCCCCGCACAGACTGCACTTGACCACAGTACAGGAATTTGCCAGGTGACCCGCTTTGCCACATTTAAAGCACTTGCGAGGCTGCCCAGGATAGAAGCAAACACCTTTCTCCCGCCCAATGAAGAAAGAGTTGGGTAAGTGGGCAGTGACATTGTTACACTGGCGCAGCTTCACCAGGACCTTCCACCCTCCCGTCCAGACACCATCATCGTCACGATTCTTGGTGTGGTCAGAGACTAGGTCACAATGCCTCCGGAGCCACACCACAATGTCCTGCGGGAGAACAGCCTCATTCCAGAAGATGATATTTACAGTGACTGTATCTGGCCTGGAAATGGGAACAAAGATAAATTTGTTCCATCCATCCATGTCCCTGAACTTAGGGAAATTAGCCCAGAATCTGTCCAGATCAGGCATGATTTTAAAACTGACATCATATCCCTGTCTGTCTGGAAGATTAATCACTGCCAAGATATTTAATGGCGCAAACCCCATCTGACGGCACAGGAGCTCCCTGACCACAAACCTCCTGTCCGGCAGATCTTCCTTGAGACCTCTATGCTTAAATCGCACCACGTTCCTTCTTTTGAAGGCCTGGCCGGTATAGCTGGCGCCAGAGGTGCAGGAGGGAGCACCACGTCTCCAGGCATTACTGTGGGGAACCTGCGGGGTCTCACTGGGCTGACTAACAGGGTGAGGGTCCGCTGCAGGGGGACCTGTCACCTCTTGTGCATTAGGTATTAAAGGTGGAAAATCACACACATTATTATCAACCATAATATTATCAGGCAATGTGACATCCACTGTAGACTGTGAGCCCCCTCCAGCCTCAGAGCCCATGGGTACAGCGTGGTCATCCCCAGCCTGTGCATCAGCATTAGAGCTGTGCTGTGCACTATCAATACACACAGTCACACATGCAATGTCCTGCTCTTGTGTTGAGCATTCTAGGACTTGTGGTGCCTCTGCTGGATTCTGAGGTACATGTTGCTGCTCAGGCTCAGCTACAGTCTGCTGCTGCTGCAGTATTTGTCCCTCCTGGAAACAGAAACGTGCAGCTTGTAACACTGGTCGTGACTGCTGCTTCAGGGGTTCATCCTGTACAGTCTTTGACCCTAATCCAGCATCAGAGGTCCTGGACTCAACAACAAAATCCTGCTTGTGAGAGGTGAACCGCTCCTGGTTTCTGTAGGTCTCTGCCAGGGGCCCCATCCTCTCCAGGATACAGTCTATGTCCTTGACCACATTCGCTAGCTCCACACCCAGTGAGTAAAGCCTCTGGTCACACACAGCATTACTGTCAGGATTAGCAGCCTTCAGTTTATAGATAACATCAATCTCCATTTGCAGCATTTGTCTTTGCTGCTGTAACTCACCCATCTTCTTTACCAGGCCAGGTATCTCCTCTGCCAGCTGCAGCTCGGGTGCACGCGCCGTCTCCTTCTGAGGCTTGGACAATGGCTCTGGGTTTTTGAACACAGAGGTCTCTTTAGGTTTTACCAAAGATGACTTTATGGTACTGTAGCACCCTGAGGATTCGGCTGCTACAGGGGTATTGCACCTCAACCCAGAGGTGTGATATTCCACTCCCGGGTAAGGATGGAGTGTGGACCTGAGCTCGGTAGGCTGCATGCACTACATACATCCCATTTCCGAGGAACAGGCCGACGGTACTCCCACTTAGAAATGTGCAGGTACGACCGAGTCTGTTCCTGGCTGGAGTGGGAGGGGGGTGGTACATCCCAAGTAGTGTAGGGGCAGATAGGGGGAGCAGCCTGGGTAAAGATAGGAGCTCATTGGGTGCTGGTCACCTGAGCTCACACATAGAGGGAGTATTTAAGGTGGGCACCAACTAAGATCAGGGTCAGTCTGCCAGCCTTTTGCAGAGAGAAGCCCCAGAGAGAGAGAGTGGAGCAGAGAAGGAAAGACCCAGAGGAGACAAAGAGAGGACTCTGAGAACCCAAATTCAATCCCCGGGTGAAGAGTCGGCAATAGGGTACCGGATCCCAAACTGGTGGGGGCAAAAGCACACCCTAGCCAGAGACCGGAGGCCGTGGGCAGCGTCTGCCACGGCCACCCACCACATCCACCCCGAAGGCATACCACGTGGAGGGTCAGGGAACCCAAGGCCAAGGGTGTCCCAACAGAAGGCCCGAGGGAGCTGGACCTAGGTGGATCACTAGTGGGGACGGCCAGAGGAAAGGATAGAAGGAGAGCTCAGGGTCACGCTCCGGACTTGTTTGGGGGTTTGCTGAATCCAGGACCTGGTGGACGCAGCACGGCTCGGGTGGTCACTTGAAGCTGGAGTGACCGGAACATCAGCAGTGAGTAAATACCCTAAACTGCACAACCCGACTCTGTCTTCATTTAACATCCATGCTGCACCACCACAACCCCCATCCTCTGCACCTGACCCCCTGAGGCTATACCCCACCCGTTGGGGGTTATACTATCAAAAGCTGCACCAATACCATCAGCCTCAGCGGACCCTGCTGCAGCGGCGGCCATAGTGACCGCAATACAACGGGTGGCGTAGTCGACATTAAGAACTTTATAACATCTGTAGGACTGCCACATACAACTGAGTTTGACACCCTGGGCACGGACCGGGTCACAGCCACTCGGAAGACTACAACTCCCATCTGATCCGGCTCCGGGTATTTCCCTAAAGAATATGGCCCAGGGGGTGCGTCAGTACCACTGCTGGCTCCGGGCTCCACAGCTCTTTTATTGCTGCCACTCGACTGTGCCCTTGTGCGTTCTGAGCGCGCCATGCCGGTCACCGTGTCTTGCTGCTGCAGGTTTTCTTGCAATGTCTGCCTCTCCAGAGATGTCCGTCTCTGCCTGTGTGGAGGATTGAGCTGCACACCTGAGGCCGGTGATGGGAGCTGCCTCACCTTCTCTGCACCCGGCTGCCTCTGTTTGCTGACAGAAGATTTCTTTGGGGAATTACTTGATTTTGGACTTTGCTGCATTTCTTTACTCACTGACCGTTTCACTTCAGGTTTCTTTGCTGTAACTGCAGCTGCTGTTCCTTCCATAACTTTACTCACATTCACTCTTTCTTCCTTCTTGGAAACAGTGGAGCTTTGGCTTGTTGCTTTGCATTGCTTAACGGTGACTGGGAATTGTATTCCCATTAGAAGAAGCCTGGGAGTTGTCTCCCAGTGTAGGCTGGGAACCCTGGGCCTTGCTTGGGGAGCTTCCCCGCCCAGGGTGGTCCCTCCCCGGGCTTGCTCCAGACATCAGGAAAGCTACTCAGACACTTCCTCACAGATAGGAGGCAGTATTATAGTAGTTATATTCTTGTACATAAGAGCAGTATTATAGTAGTTATATTGTTGTACATAGGGGCAGTATTATAGTAGTTATATTCTTGTACATAGGAGCAGTATTATAGTAGTTATATTCTTGTACATAGGGGCAGTATTATAGTAGTTATATTCTTGTACATAGGAGCAGTATTATAGTAGTTGTATTCTTGTACATAGGGAGCAGTGTTATAGTAGTTATATTCTTGTCTATAGGGACAGTATTATAGTAGTTATATTCTTGTCTATAGGGACAGTATTATAGTAGTTATATTCTTGTGCATAGGAGCTGTATTATATTAGTTATATTCTTGTACATAGGAGCAGTATTATAGTAGTTATATTCTTGTACATAGGAGCAGTGTTATATTAGTTATATTCTTGTACATAGGAGCAGTATTATAGTAGTTATATTCTTGTACATAGGGGGCAGTATTATAGTAGTTATATTCTTGTACATAGGAGCAGTATTATAGTAGTTATATTCTTGTACATAGGGGGCAGTATTATAGTAGTTATATTCTTGTACATAGGGGCAGTATTATAGTAGTTATATTCTTGTACATAGGGGTCAGTATTATAGCTGTTATATTTTTGTACATAGGAGGCAGTATTATATTAGATATATTCTTGTACATAGGAGCAGTATTATAGTAGTTATATTCTTGTACATAGGGGCAGTATTATAGTGGTTAAATTCTTGTACATAGGGGCAGTATTATAGCTGCTACATTCTTGTACATATGAGCAGTATTATAGTAGCTATATTCTTGTACATAGGAGCAGTATTATAGTAGTTATATTCTTGTACATAGGGGTCAGTATTATAGTAGTTATATTCTTGTACATAGGAGGCAGTATTATATTAGTTATATTCTTGTACATAGGAGCAGTATTGTAGTAGTTATGTTCTTGTACATAGGAGCAGTATTATAGTAGTTATATTTTTGTACATAGGGGTAGTATTATAGTAGTTAGATTCTTGTAAATAGGAGCAGTATTATAGTAGTTAGATTCTTGTACATAGGGGGCAGTATTATAGTGGTTATATTCTTGTACATAGCGGCAGTATTATAGCTGCTATATTCTTGTACATAGGAGCAGTATTATAGTAGTTATATTCTTGTACATAGGAGCAGTATTATAGTAGTTATATTCTTGTACATAGGGGCAGTATTACAGTAGTTATATTCTTGTACATAGGGGTAGTATTATAGTAGTTATATTCTTGTACATAGGAGGCAGTATTATATTAGTTATATTCTTGTACATAGGGGTAGTATTATAGTTGTTATATTCTTGTACATAGGAACAGTATTATAGTAGTTATATTCTTGTACACAGGGGGCAGTATTATAGTAGTTATATTCTTGAACATAGGGGCAGTATTATAGTAGTTATATTCTTGAACATAAGGGCAGTGTTATAGTAGTTATATTCTTGTACATAGGAGCAGTATTATACTAGTTATATTCTTGTACATAGGGAGCAGTTTAACAATCCCATCATCTCACTTTCCAATAATCCTAAACGCCTCTTTGACACATTTCATTCTCACCTCAATCAAACAGCACAGGCCCCGACCACCGACCTCAGCGCTGACGATCTGGCCAATTATTTCAAAGAAAAAATTGACCATATCTGACAGGAAATTTTCTCCCAATCCCCAAATGTTATGCATGCTCTCCCCCGCCACATTGTATCTTGCTCACTTTCTGTCTTCGAACCAGTCACGGAAGATGAAGTGATCAGGCTCCTTGCATCTTCTCGCCCTACTACCTGCACCAGTGACCCTATTCCCTCACATCTCCTTCAGTCCCTTTCTCCAGCTGTCTCCACTCACCTAACTTAAATTTTCAACCTCTCCCTCTCATCTGGTATCTTTCCCTCTTCTTTTAAACACGCCAGCATACATCTATTACTTAAAAAACCATCCCTTGACCAGAACTGCATGGCCAACTACAGACCTGTTTCCAATCTTCCCTTATCTCTAAACTCCTGGAACGCCTGGTCCACTCCCGTCTAATCCGCTATCTCTCAGATAACTCTCTTCTTGGCCCTTTACAATCTGGTTTCCGATCTTTACATTCTACTGAAACTGCCCTCACTAAAGTCTCTAATGATATACTAACAGCTAAATCTAATGGTCACTGCTCCCTGCTGATTCTCCTGGATCTCTCTGCAGCATTCAACACTGTGGATCACCAGCTCCTCCTCACTATGCTCCGCACTATTGGCCTCAAAGACACTGTTCTCTCCTGGTTCTCCTCCTATCTCTCTGACCGCTCCTTCTCTGTGTCTTTCGCCGGCTCCTCCTCCTCTCTCCTTCCCCTTACTGTCGGGGTTCCTCAAGGATCAGTCCTAGGCCCCCTTCTTTTCTCCTTATACACCGCTCCCATTGGACAAACAATCAGCAGATTCGGTTTTCAGTACCATCTCTATGCTGATGTCACCCAATTATACACCTCTGCTCTGGACATCACCCCTGCATTACTACAAAAGACCAGTGATTGTCTTTGTGCTGTGTCTAACATTATGTCCTCCCTCTGCCTAAAACTGAATCTGTCAAAAACTGAACTACTCATATTTCCTCCCTCCACTAACCTACCTGTGCCCGATATTGCCATTTGAGTTTGTGGCTCAACCATTACTCCCCAGCAACAAGCCCGCTGTCTTGGGGTCATTTTTGATTCAAATCTTTCCTTCACTCCTCACATCAAATCACTCGCTCGTTCATGTCATCTACACCTCAAAAACATCTCAAGAATCAGGACATTTCTCACCTTTGACTCGGCAAAAACTCTTACTGTCGCTCTTATTCATTCTCGTCTGGACTACTGCATGTTATGTTCTGCTACCAGAGCTAAGGAAAGAGAGGAGATCTGTCCCTACGATAGAACTCAGCTTAATCCCTACGATGTAACAGGGAACCTGATCCTGCGATCAGACCTGCTAAAGTCCTAAGCTAGTCTGTACGGAGACCTATAGATGTGGGGAAGGAATCCCTACAAGTACTAAGGACTGGGAGGAATATGGGACACCTCCTAACAGAAATAGTAGCAGACAGACGAACAAACAAAATATATAGAACATAGAGGTCAGTAGACCAAGCAAACTAACAGAGCAAGAAACAGAGCACAGGCTAGCTAGAAAGTAGATATACAATGAAGTCCAGCAAAGCCAGAAGGGCGGAGCAGGATTAAATAGGCCAACAAGGTCATGTGACCAGCAAAGGAAAAAAAACCTAAGAACAAGGTTCTAACAGTACCCCCCCTTCTAAGAGGATCCTCCGGATCCCCTAGGACCAGGCTTATCAGGAAATCTCCTGTGAAATGCTCTGATAAGTCTGGACGCGGAAACATCATCCGACCTCACCCAAGAGTTATCCTCGGGACCGAAACCTTTCCAGGCCACAAGATACTGCAAACTACCTCTATACCGTCTAGAGTTAAGGATGCGAGAAATTTCATATTCCCCGTCCTCCACCACCGGAGGAACAGAGGCAGAGGCGTCACAATCCGATACAACAGCTTTTTTCAACAGAGAGACATGAAATACCGGATTAATTCTCCAGGAGGTAGGAACCTCCAACCTAACAGCAGATTGGTTGACAACCTGAAGCACCTTAAAGGGCCCTACAAACTTGGGACCCAATTTCTTTGAAGGAATCCTCAACCGCAGATTCCTAGAGGACAACCAAACCATGTCACCAACAGCGAACAAAACCTCCTGTCGTTTCCTATCAAAGTAGTCTTTAGATTTTCTGTTGGCCTCCTGAAGATTACCACGCACATCCGTCCAAACTCTCTCCAAATCACCGGAAAAATTCTCCTCCTCAGGCACGGCAGATCCCAACTTGGAGAACGACCCAAACGACGGATGTCTCCCAGAACAACAAAAAAAAGGCGAACAACCAGCAGAAGAAGATGTATGATTGTTCAGAGCAAATTCAGCAAGTGGCAGAAACTCAGACCACCCCTCTTGATTGTCTGCCACAAAACAACGCAAGAACTGCTCAACATCCTGGTTTTTCCTTTCTGTCTGGCCATTAGATTCAGGATGATATCCGGACGAGAACGACAAATGAACTCCCAACCTATCACAAAAGGCACGCCAAAAACGAGCCACGAACTGAGGACCCCTATCAGAAACAATGTCAGTAGGAACGCCATGAAGTCTGACAATTTCCTTGACAAAGGCCTTAGCGAGAGTTTTAGCGCAGGGCAGTTTGACGAAAGGAACCAAGTGACACATCTTGCTAAAACGGTCCACGACCACCCAGATGACAGTAAAACCCTCAGAGGGGGGAAGGTCAGTTATAAAGTCCATAGCCAAATGTGTCCAAGGAGCACTGGGAACCTCCAAAGGACAAAGCAACCCCGCAGCAGGAGTATGTGAGGACTTAGATCTAGCACATATAGTACATTGACGCACCCACTTAATGACTTCCTTCTGCCATCCAGGCCACCAAAAACTGCGACCCACCAGTCTCTTGGTCTCAGAGATTCCGGGATGACCTGCCAACCGAGATTCGTGACACTCAACAAACAAATCTCTCCTAAAGGTCCCAGGCACAAACAACCTCCCATGAGGAGTGTTAGATGGGGCATTCTCCTGAGCTTTAAGAATCTCATCTTCCAAAACGGAGTCTAAAGCAGCTATCACAACACCTTCTTGTAAAATGTTCTCCTCTTTCTCACCACCGACTATGGGAGAAAAACTGCGAGACAAGGCATCCGCCTTAACATTCTTAGTACCAGGGATGTAAGTAACGGAGAAATTAAACCGCGAGAAAAACAGTGCCCACCTAGCCTGACGGGCATTCAGGCGCTTGGCAGCATCAAGATATATCAGATTTTTATGATCCGTAAGAACCTGAACGGGAAATTCCGCACCTTCCAAGAAGTGGCGCCAGTGTTCAAATGCGAGTTTAATAGCCAATAATTCCCGATTACCAATATCGTAATTCAGTTCAGTCTCCGAAAATTTTTTTGAAAAAAAGGCACAGGGATGTAATCCATCCCCGTTATCCTGAGACAATACTGCGCCAACCCCCACAGAGGAAGCATCAACCTCAACCAAAAACGGCCTAGTAACATCAGGCTGCATAAGGATGGGAGCAGAGGTGAACCTCTCCTTGAGATACACAAAAGCTTCAATGGCCTCAGAAGACCACTGAACCGCATCAGCACCTTTCCTGGTGAGATCAGTCAGAGGTTTGACAATACTAGAAAAATTTTTTATGAATTTTCTATAGTAATTGGCGAAACCCAAAAACCTCTGTATCGATTTCAAACCAATAGGCCTAGGCCATTCCTGCACAGCCTGAACCTTAACCGGATCCATCTCAAAACCTTTGCTGGAGATAATGTAGCCCAAAAAACTAATTCTCTGTACAGCGAACTCACATTTCTCCAGCTTAGCAAAAAGCGAATTGTCCATTAATAACTGTAATACCTCACGCACGCTCCGCCAATGAGACTCCAGATCCGGCGAATAAATCAAAATGTCATCCAAATACACAACCACATTTTTACCGATCAAAGGTCTAAGGATGTCATTAATCAGATTCTGAAAAAATGACCCACAGGAGTGTTAAAAGCAGTCTTCCATTCGTCACCCTCCTTCATGCGCAACAGATTGTATGCCCCCTTAAGGTCAATTTTAGAGAACCACTTGGCCCCCATTAACTGGTTAAACAGATCAGGAATCATTGGCAGTGGGTAAGGATTGCGTACAGTAATTTTGTTAATCTCACAAAAATCCAGACAAGGACGTAAACCGCCGTCCTTTTTTTTTACAAAAAAAAATCCAACCGCCACAGGAGACTTAGAGGGCCTAATGTGACCGGCGGCCAAACTTGTCTGTATGTATTCCTCCAAAGCCTTCCTCTCAGGAATAGTAAGGTTAAATAAACGACTTTTAGGAAGAGTCGCTCCAGGGACAAATTCAATAGAACAATCATAGTCTCTATGGGGAGGCAAAACCTGCGATTCCTTCTCAGAAAAAACTCTCCAAAAATCCTGAATAGGAACAGGCAATTCTCCCCTATCCAAAGCTGCAATACGCCCATTACAACACTTGTCATAACATTTATGGCTCCAGGATTTAATTTCACTGGTAGACCAATCCAGTACAGGATTGTGAAATTTTAACCAGGGCAATCCCAATATTACTGGAGAAGGCAAGTTATTCAACACTACCAAATACAATTTCTCATGGTGAACACCATTAATAGTGAGAGGAAATTCACAGACCTTGAGAGTAATATTCTTCAAAGGGGAACCATCCACAGAAACCACAGCAATGGGGGATGATAAAGGTTCAGGTTTTAAATTGAGTCTTTCCACGAATCCCCCATCAATAACATTCAGAGTAGACCCACAATCGACAAACACCCGAAATTCCATTAATTTTTCCTGAGCAATCGTGGAAGCAGCTAAAAATACACCCTTGGAATTTAAACAGGCAATACGGGCATGACTGACCATTTTTTTTTCTTTCTTCATACGAAGCTCACAGCCTTTAATCAAATGACCAGATTTTCCGCAATAGAAACACAAGCCTTCAAAAAATCGACGGTCTTTTTCTTGAGAGCGAGGTGCCACCGATCCAATCTCCATCGGTTCACCACTGTTAGTACACACATTCTCATAACCAGAAACTGACATAGCAGAGGATTTACTCTCATTAACCCTTGCACGCAGTCTTCTATCCACCCGTATAGCTAATTGCATAGCCTGTTGCAAATCTTCAGGTGTAGGATAAGCAATTAGCAGGTCTTTAACCCTTTCACTGAGCCCAGCAAGAAATAGACTTTTCAGAGCAGAATCGTTCCACCCTGTTTGAGTAGACCAACGACGGAAATGAGTACAATATTTTTCCACATTACCTGATCCTTGTTTTAAACGTCTCAACTCAGTCTCAGCTGATGCGACACGGTCAGGATCATCATATAATAGTCCCA
Source organism: Phyllobates terribilis (assembly GCF_046119375.1). Lineage (NCBI taxonomy): Eukaryota > Metazoa > Chordata > Amphibia > Anura > Dendrobatidae > Phyllobates > Phyllobates terribilis. The sequence continues at coordinate 697,366,369 of NW_027362763.1, read as the reverse complement.
AAGCAGAAAAAAAACTATCCACTGATCTGAAGCATGTATCACTAGGTTGCAAAGAAAAGGCCCACTCCTGAGGCTCTTTGCGCAAAAGTGACATTATGAACCCTACGCGCTGGGATTCATCCCCAGAGGACTTAGGTCTCAAACGAAAATACAATAAGCAAGCATTTTTGAATGAAAAAAATTCTCGGTGTTCACCAAAAAATAAATCCGGCAAACATACCTTAGGCTCCAAGAAATGTGCTCCAGGACAGTTACTCACGTGCTGACGGAGCTCGGCCACCTCCAGAGAGAGTCCCTGCAGGCGATGAACCAAATCCTGAACCGACACCATGATGGAACAGAAAAATCTTTCCTTAGAGAATTTGCTGGCTGGACTTACTGTTATGTTCTGCTACCAGAGCTAAGGAAAGAGAGGAGATCTGTCCCTACGATAGAACTCAGCTTAATCCCTACGATGTAACAGGGAACCTGATCCTGCGATCAGACCTGCTAAAGTCCTAAGCTAGTCTGTACGGAGACCTATAGATGTGGGGAAGGAATCCCTACAAGTACTAAGGACTGGGAGGAATATGGGACACCTCCTAACAGAAATAGTAGCAGACAGACGAACAAACAAAATATATAGAACATAGAGGTCAGTAGACCAAGCAAACTAACAGAGCAAGAAACAGAGCACAGGCTAGCTAGAAAGTAGATATACAATGAAGTCCAGCAAAGCCAGAAGGGCGGAGCAGGATTAAATAGGCCAACAAGGTCATGTGACCAGCAAAGGAAAAAAAACCTAAGAACAAGGTTCTAACACTGCAACTCTCTACTTATCGGGCTCCCTCTTACTAAACTCTCCCCTCTCCAATCCGTCCTTAACACAGCAGCCAGGATCATATTCCTCGCCAACCGCTACACCGATGCATCTTCCCTGTGCCAGTCATTGCATTGGTTGCCCATCCAATATAGAGTTCAATTTAAACTTATCACGCTTAACCACAAAGCGCTCCATGCTTCAGTACCCCCCTACATCTCCTCCCTTGTCTCAGTCTACCACCCTACACGTGCCTCCATTCTGCCAATGACTTAAAACTAAAATCCTCCATAATCCGAACTTCCCACTTCCGTCTCCAAGATTTCTCGCGTGCTGCGCCAATTCTTTGGAATGCACTACCCAGGACAGTTCGATTAATTCTCAATACCCACAGTTTCAAGCAGACCCTAAAAACCCATTTCTTTAGACTGGGGTATCGCCTCCACACACTATCTGCCCGTCCCAGTTTTCCTGCATATGAAAATCTTCTTCAATTTCAGGTTCATACCATCCATGTACATAATAGCCTCGGTCAGGACAGTACACATACTGGCTGGCGACCAGTCCATGTATTATTATTTATCCTATTTAGTATATCAAGGCTGCATTATACAATATATGTACACTTTACCTTTTGTGTCTCCCCCATTTCCTCATAGACTGTAAGCTTGCGAGCAGGGCCCTCACTCCTTTTGATTTGAGATATGCTTATTCTGTATTGTCCGTATAAGTCCCCCCTAAAATTGTTAAGTGCTGCGGAATATGTTGGCGCTATAAAAAAAAAAATTATTATTATAGCAGTATTATAGTAGTTATATTCTTGTACATGGGAGCAGTATTATAGTAGTTATATTCTTGTACATAGGGAACAGTATTATAGTAGTTATATTCTTGTACATAGGAGCAGTATTATAGTAGTTATATTCTTTAACATAGGAGTAGTATTATAGTAGTTATATTCTTGTACATATGAGCACTATTATAGTAGTTATATTATTGTACATATAAGCAGTATTATAGTACCGTAGATATATTCTTGTACATAGGGGGCAGTATTATAGTGGTTATATTCTTATACATAGGAGCAGTATTATAGTAGTTATATTCTTGTACATAGGGGCAGTATTATAGTAGTTATATTCCTGTACATAGGGAGCAGTATTATAGCAGTTATATTCTTGTACATAGGGAACAGTATTATAGTAGTTATATTCTTGTACATAGGAGCAGTATTATAGTAGTTATATTCTTTAACATAGGAGTAGTATTATAGTAGTTATATTCTTGTACATAAGGGCAGTATTATATTAGTTATATTCTTGTACACAGGGGCAGTATTATAGTAGTTATATTCTTGTACATAAGGGCAGTAATATAGTAGTTATATTCTTGTACATAGGGAGCAGCATTATACTGTAGTAGTTATATTCTTGTACATAGGGGGCAGTATTATCGCAGTTATATTCTTGTACATAGGAACAGTATTATAGTAGTTATATTCTTGTACATACGGGCAGTATTATAATAGTTATATTCTTGTACATAGGGGCAGTAGTATAGTAATTATATTCTTGTACACAGGGGGCAGAATTATAGTAGTTATATTCTTGTACATAGGGAGCAATGTTATAGTAGTTATATTCTTGTACATAGGAGCAGTATTAAGTAGTTATATTCTTGTACATGGGGAGCAATGTTATAGTAGTTATATTCTTGTAAATAGGGGCAGTATTATAGGAGTTATACTCTTGTACATAGGGGCAGCATTATAGTAGTTATATTCTTGTACATAGGGGCAGTATTATAGCTATAATCTTGTACATAGGGGCAGTATTATAGTAGTTATAATCTTGTACATAGGGAGCAGAGCAGCATTATACTGTAGTAGTTATATTCTTGTACATAGGGGGCAGTATTATCGCAGTTATATTCTTGTACATAGGAACAGTATTATAGTAGTTATATTCTTGTACATACGGGCAGTATTATAATAGTTATATTCTTGTACATAGGGGCAGTATTATAGTAATTATATTCTTGTACACAGGGGGCAGTATTATAGTAGTTATATTCTTGTACATAGGGAGCAATGTTATAGTAGTTATATTCTTGTACATAGGAGCAGTATTATAGTAGTTATATTCTTGTACATAGGGGCAGTATTATAGTAGTTATATTCTTGTACATAGGGGCAGTATTATAGTAGTTATATTCTTGTACATAGGGGCAGTATTATAGTTATATTCTTGTACATAGGGGCAGTATTATGGTAGTTATATTCTTGTACATGGGGGCAGTATTATAGTAGTTATATTCCTGTATATAGGGAGCAGTATTATAGTAGTTATATTCTTGAACACGGGGGCAGTATTATAGTAGTTATATTCTTGTACATAGGGGCAGTATTATAGTTGTTATATTCTTGTACATAGGAAGCAGTATTATTGTAGATATATTCTTGTACATAGGGGGTGGTATTATAGTTGTTATATTCTTGTACATAGGAAGCAGTATTATAGTAGTTATATTCTTGTACATACGGGGCGGTATTATAGTAGCTATATTCTTGTACATAGGAGCAGTATGATACTATTTATATTCTTGTACATAGGGGGCAGTATTATAGTAGTTATATTCTTGTACATAGGGGGCAGTATTATAATAGTTATATTCTTGTACATAGGGGGCAGTATTATAGTAGTTATATTCCTGTACATAGGGAGCAGTATTATAGTAGTTATATTCTTGTACATAGGAAGCAGTATTATAGTAGTTATATTCTTATACATGGGGGGCAGTATTATAGTAGTTATATTCTTGTACATAGGAGCAGTATTATAGTAGTTATATTCTTGTACATATGAGCAGTATTATGGCAGTCATATTATTTTACATATGAGCAATATTATAGTAGTTATATTCTTGTACATAAGGGCAGTATTATAGTAGTTATATTCTTGTACATAGTGAGCAGCATTATACTGTAGTAGTTATATTTTTGTACATAGGGGGCAGTATTATCGCAGTTATATTCTTGTATATAGGGGGCAGTATTATAGTAGTTATATTATTGTACATATGAGCAGTATTATATTAGTTATATTCTTGTACATAGGGGGCAGTATTATAGTAGTTATATTCTTGTACAAAGGAGCAGTATTATAGTAGTTATATTCTTGTACATATGAGCACTATTATAGTAGTTATATTATTGTACATATAAGCAGTATTATAGTAGTTATATTCTTGTACATAGGGGGCAGTATTATAGTGGTTATATTCTTATACATAGGAGCAGTATTATAGTAGTTATATTCTTGTACATAGGGGCAGTATTATAGTAGTTATATTCCTGTACATAGGGAGCAGTATTATAGTAGTTATATTCTTGTACATAGGAAGCAGTATTATAGTAGTTATATTCTTACACATAGGAGCAGTATTATAGTAGATATGTTCTTGTACATAGGAGCAGTATTATAGTAGTTATATTCTTGTACATAGGAGCAGTATTATAGTAGTTATATTCTTGTACATAGGAGCAGTATTATAGTTGTTATATTCTTGTACATATGAGCAGTATTATGGTAGTCATATTATTGTACATATGAGCAGTATTATAGTAGTTATATTCTTGTACATAGGGACAGTATTATAATAGTTATATTCTTGTACATAGGGGCAGTATTATAGTAGTTATATTCTTGTACATAGGGGGCAGTATTATAGTAGTTATATTATTGTACATATGAGCAGTATTATATTAGTTATATTCTTGTACATAGGGGGCAGTATTATAGTAGTTATATTATTGTACATATGAGCAGTATTATAGTAGCTATATTCTTGTACAAAGGAGCAGCATTATAGTAGTTATATTCTTGTACATATGAGCAGTATTATAGTAGTTATATTATTGTACATATGAGCAGTATTATAGTAGTTATATTCTTGTACATCTGAGCAGTATTATAGTAGTTATATTCTTGTACATAGGGGGCAGTATTATAGTGGTTATATTCTTATACATAGGAGCAGTATTATAGTAGTTACGTTCCTGCACATAGGAGCAGTATTATAGTAGTTATATTCTTGTACATAGGGGCAGTATTATAGTATTTATATTATTGTACATAGGAGCAGTATTATAGTAGTTGTATTCTTGTACATAGGGGGCAGTATTATAGTAGTAATATTCTTGTACATAGGGGGCAGTATTATAGTAGTTATATTCTTGTACATAGGAGCAGTATTATAGTAGTTATATTCTTGTACATAGGGGGCAGTATTATAGTAGTTATATTATTGTACATATGAGCAGTATTATAGTTGTTATATTCTTGTACAAAGGAGCAGTATTATAGTTGTTATATTCTTGTACATATGAGCAGTATTATAGTAGTTATATTATTGTTCATATGAGCAGTATTATAGTAGTTATATTCTTGTACATATGAGCAGTATTATATTAGTTATATTATTGTACATATGAGCAGTATTATAGTAGTTATATTATTGTACATATCAGCAGTATTATAGTAGTTATATTCTTGTACATAGGGGGCAGTATTATAGTGGTTATATTCTTATACATAGGAGCAGTATTATAGTAGTTTTATTCTTGTACATAGGGGCAGTATTATAGTAGTTATATTCTTATACATAGGGTGCAGTATTATAGTAGTTATATTCTTGTACATAGGGGGCAGTATTATAGTAGTTATATTCCTGTACATAGGGGGCAGTATTATAGTTGTTATATTCTTGTACATAGGGGCAGTATTATAGTAGTTATGTTCTTGTACATAGGAGCAGTATTATAGTATTTATATTCTTGTACATAGGGGGCAGTATTATAGTAATTATATTCTTGTACATAGGGGGCAGTATTAAAGTAGTTATATTATTTTGCATATGAGCAGTATTATAGTAGTTATATTCTTGTGCAAAGGAGCAGTATTATAGTAGTTATATTCTTGTACATAAGGGCAGTATTATAATAGTTATATTATTGTACATATGAGCAGTATTATAGTAGTTATATTCTTGTACATATGAGCAGTATTATAGTAGTTATATTCTTGTACATAGGGTGCAGTATTATAGTAGTTATATTCTTGTACATAGGAGCAGCATTATAGTAATTATATTATTGTACATATGAGCAGTATTTTAGTAGTTATATTCTTGTACATAGGAGCAGTATTATAATAGTTATATTCTTGTACATAGGGTGCAGTATTATAGTAGTTATATTCTTGTACATAGGAAGCAGTATTATAGTAGTTATATTCTTATACATAGGGGGCAGTATTATAGTACTTATATTCTTGTACATAGAGCAGTATTATAGTAGTTATATTCTTGTACATATGAGCAGTATTATGGCAGTCATATTATTTTACATATGAGCAATATTATAGTAGTTATATTCTTGTACATAAGGGCAGTATTATAGTAGTTATATTTTTGTACATAGTGAGCAGCATTATACTGTAGTAGTTATATTTTTGTACATAGGGGGCAGTATTATCGCAGTTGTATTCTTGTATATAGGGGGCAGTATTATAGTAGTTATATTATTGTACATATGAGCAGTATTATATTAGTTATATTCTTGTACATAGGGGGCAGTATTATAGTAGTTATATTATTGTACATATCAGCAGTATTATAGTAGCTATATTCTTGTACAAAGGAGCAGTATTATAGTAGTTATATTCTTGTACATATGAGCACTATTATAGTAGTTATATTATTGTACATATGAGCAGTATTTTAGTAGTTATATTCTTGTACATAGGGGGCAGTATTATAGTGGTTATATTCTTATACATAGGAGCAGTATTATAGTAGTTATATTCTTGTACTTAGGGGCAGTATTATAGTGGTTATATTCCTGTACATAGGGAGCAGTATTATAGTAGTTATATTCTTGTACATAGGAAGCAGTATTATAGTAGTTATATTCTTATACATAGGAGCAGTATTATAGGAGTTATGTTCTTGTACATAGGAGCAGTATTATAGTAGTTATATTCTTGTACATATGAGCACTATTATAGTAGTTATATTCTTGTACATAGCAGCAGTATTATAGTTGTTATATTCTTGTACATATGAGCAGTATTATGGTAGTCACATTATTGTACATATGAGCAGTATTATAGTAGTCATATTCTTGTACATAGGGACAGTATTATAGTAGTTATATTCTTGTACATAGGGACAGTATTATAGTATTTATATTCTTGTACATAGGGGGCAGTATTATAGTAGTTATATTCTTGTACATAGGGGCAGTATTATAGTAGTTATATTATTGTACATATGAGCAGTATTATATTAGTTATATTCTTGTACATAGGGGGCAGTATTATAGTAGTTATATTATTGTACATATGAGCAGTATTATAGTAGTTATATTCTTGTACAAAGGAGCAGCATTATAGTAGTTATATTCTTGTACATATGAGCAGTATTATAGTAGTTATATTATTGTATATATGAGCAGAATTATAGTAGTTATATTCTTGTACAACTGAGCAGTATTATAGTAGTTATATTCTTGTACATAGGGGGCAGTATTATAGTGGTTATATTCTTATACATAGGAGCAGTATTATAGTAGTTACGTTCCTGCACATAGGAGCAGTATTATAGTAGTTATATTCTTGTACATAGGGGCAGTAATATAGTATTTATATTATTGTACATAGGAGCAGTATTGTAGTAGTTTTATTCTTGTACATAGGGGGCAGTATTATAGTAGTAATATTCTTGTACATAGGGGCAGTATTATAGTAGTTATATTCTTGTACATAGGAGCAGTATTATAGTAGTTATATTCTTGTACATAGGGGGCAGTATTATAGTAGTTATATTATTGTATATATGAGCAGTATTATAGTTGTTATATTCTTGTACAAAGGAGCAGTACTATAGTAGTTATATTCTTGTACATATGAGCAGTATTATAGTAGTTATATTATTGTACATATGAGCAGTACTATCGTAGTTATATTCTTGTACATATGAGCAGTATTATAGTAATTATATTATTGTACATATGAGCAGTATTATAGTAGTTATATTCTTGTACATAAGGGGCAGTATTATAGTAGTTATATTCTTGTACATAGGGGGCAGTATTATAGTAGTTATATTCCTGTACATAGGGGGCAGTATTATAGTTGTTATATTCCTGTACATAGGGGCAGTATTATAGTAGTTATGTTCTTGTACATAGGGGCAGTATTATAGTATTTATATTCTTGTACATAGGGGGCAGTATTATAGTAGTTATATTCTTGTACATAGGGGGCAGTATTAAAGTAGTTAGATTATTTTGCATATGAGCAGTATTATAGTAGTTATATTCTTGTGCAAAGGAGCAGTATTATAGTAGTTATATTCTTGTACATAGGGTGCAGTATTATAGTAGTTATATTCTTGTACATAGGGGGCAGTATTATAGTAGTTATATTCTTGTACATAGGAGCAGTATTATAGTAATTATATTATTGTACATATGAGCAGTATTGTAGTAGTTATATTCTTGTACATAGGGGGCAGTATTATAGTGGTTATATTCTTATACATAGGGGGCAGTATTATAGTAGTTATATTCTTGTACATAGGAGCAGTATTATAGTAGTTATATTCTTGTACACAGGGGGCAGTATTATAGTAGTTATATTATTGTACATATGAGCAGTATTATAGTTGTTATATTCTAGTACATAGGAGCAGTATTATAGTAGTTATATTCTTGTACATATGAGCAGTATTATAGTAGTTTTATTATTGTACATATGAGCAGTATTATAGTAGTTATATTCTTGTACATATGAGCAGTATTATAATAGTTATATTATTGTACGTATGAGCAGTATTATAGTAGTTATATTCTTGTACATAGGGGGCAGTATTATAGTGGTTATATTCTTATACATAGGAGCAGTATTATAGTAGTTTTATTCTTGTACATAGGGGCAGTATTATAGTAGTTATATTCTTATACATAGGGTGCAGTATTATAGTAGTTATATTCTTGTACATAGCGGGAAGTATTATAGTAGTTATATTCCTGTACATAGGGGGCAGTATTATAGTTGTTATATTCTTGTACATAGGGGCAGTATTATAGTAGTTACGTTCTTGTACATAGGGGCAGTATTATAGTAGCTATATTCTTGTACATAGGGGGCAGTATTATAGTAGTTATATTCTTGTACATAGGGGGCAGTATTATAGTAGTTATATTATTTTGCATATGAGCAGTATTATAGGAGTTATATTCTTGTGCAAAGGAGCAGTATTATAGTAGTTATATTCTTGTACATAGGGGCAGTATTATAGTAGTTATATTATTGTACATATGAGCAGTATTATAGTAATTATATTATTGTACATATGAGCAGTATTATAGTAGTTATATTCTTGTACATATGAGCAGTATTATAGTAGTTATATTATTGTACATATGAGCAGTATTATAGTAGTTATATTCTTGTACATAGGGGGCAGTATTATAGTGGTTATATTCTTATACATAGGAGCAGTATTATAGTAGTTTTATTCTTGTACATAGGGGCAGTATTATAGTTGTTATATTCTTATACATAGGGTGCAGTAATATAGTAGTTATATTCTTGTACATAGGGGGCAGTATTATAGTAGTTATATTCCTGTACATAGGGGGCAGTATTATAGTAGTTATATTCCTGTACATAGGGGGCAGTATTATAGTTGTTATATTCTTGTACATAGTGGCAGTATTATAGTAGTAATGTTCTTGTACATAGAGGCACTATTATAGTATTTATATTCTTGTACATAGGGGGCAGTATTATAGTAGTTATATTCTTGTACATAGGGGGCAGTATTAAAGTCTTTATATTCTTGTACATAGGGGGCAGTATTATAGTGGTTATATTCTTATACATAGGAGCAGTATTATAGTAGTTTTATTCTTGTACTTAGGGGCAGTATTATAGTAGTTATATTCTTGTACATAGGGGCAGTATTATAGTAGTTATATTCTTGTACATAGGAGCAGTATTATAGTAATTATATTATTGTACATATGAGCAGTATTGTAGTAGTTATATTCTTGTACATAGGGGGCAGTATTATAGTGGTTATATTCTTATACATAGGGTGCAGTATTATAGTAGTTATATTCTTGTACATAGGTGCAGTATTATAGTAGTTATATTCTTGTACACAGGGGGCAGTATTATAGTAGTTATATTATTGTACATATGAGCAGTATTATAGTAGTTATATTCTTGTACATATGAGCAGTATTATAATAGTTATATTCTTGTACATAGGGGCAGTATTATAGTGGTTATATTCTTATACATAGGAGCAGTATTATAGTAGTTTTATTCTTGTAGTTAGGGGCAGTATTATAGTAGTTATATTCTTGTACATAGGGGCAGTATTATAGTAGTTATATTCTTGTACATAGGAGCAGTATTATAGTAATTATATTATTGTACATATGAGCAGTATTGTAGTAGTTATATTCTTGTACATAGGGGGCAGTATTATAGTGGTTATATTCTTATACATAGGGGGCAGTATTATAGTAGTTATATTCTTGTACATAGGAGCAGTATTATAGTAGTTATATTCTTGTACACAGGGGGCAGTATTATAGTAGTTATATTATTGTACATATGAGCAGTATTATAGTAGTTATATTCTTGTACATATGAGCAGTATTATAATAGTTATATTCTTGTACGTATGAGCAGTATTATAATAGTTATATTCTTGTACATAGGGGCAGTATTATAGTGGTTATATTCTTATACATAGGAGCAGTATTATAGTAGTTATATTCTTGTACATAGCGGGAAGTATTATAGTAGTTATATTCCTGTACATAGGGGGCAGTATTATAGTTGTTATATTCTTGTACATAGGGGCAGTATTATAGTAGTTACGTTCTTGTACATAGGGGCAGTATTATAGTAGCTATATTCTTGTACATAGGGGGCAGTATTATAGTAGTTATATTCTTGTACATAGGGGGCAGTATTATAGTAGTTATATTATTTTGCATATGAGCAGTATTATAGGAGTTATATTCTTGTGCAAAGGAGCAGTATTATAGTAGTTATATTCTTGTACATAGGGGCAGTATTATAGTAGTTATATTATTGTACATATAAGCAGTATTATAGTAGTTATATTCTTGTACATATGAGCAGTATTATAGTAGTTATATTCTTGTACATATGAGCAGTATTATAGTAGTTATATTATTGTACATATGAGCAGTATTATAGTAGTTATATTCTTGTGCATGGGGGCAGTATTATAGTGGTTATATTCTTATACATAGGAGCAGTATTATAGTAGTTTTATTCTTGTACATAGGGGCAGTATTATAGTTGTTATATTCTTATACATAGGGTGCAGTAATATAGTAGTTATATTCTTGTACATAGGGGGCAGTATTATAGTAGTTATATTCCTGTACATAGGGGGCAGTATTATAGTTGTTATATTCTTGTACATAGGGGCAGTATTATAGTAGTAATGTTCTTGTACATAGAGGCACTATTATAGTATTTATATTCTTGTACATAGGGGGCAGTATTATAGTAGTTATATTCTTGTACATAGGGGGCAGTATTAAAGTATTTATATTCTTGTACATAGGGGGCAGTATTATAGTGGTTATATTCTTATACATAGGAGCAGTATTATAGTAGTTTTATTCTTGTACTTAGGGGCAGTATTATAGTAGTTATATTCTTGTACATAGGGGCAGTATTATAGTAGTTATATTCTTGTACATAGGAGCAGTATTATAGTAATTATATTATTGTACATATGAGCAGTATTGTAGTAGTTATATTCTTGTACATAGGGGGCAGTATTATAGTGGTTATATTCTTATACATAGGGGGCAGTATTATAGTAGTTATATTCTTGTACATAGGAGCAGTATTATAGTAGTTATATTCTTGTACACAAGGGGCAGTATTATAGTAGTTATATTATTGTACATATGAGCAGTATTATAGTAGTTATATTCTTGTACATATGAGCAGTATTATAATAGTTATATTCTTGTACATAGGGGCAGTATTATAGTGGTTATATTCTTATACATAGGAGCAGTATTATAGTAGTTTTATTCTTGTAGTTAGGGGCAGTATTATAGTAGTTATATTCTTGTACATAGGGGCAGTATTATAGTAGTTATATTCTTGTACATAGGAGCAGTATTATAGTAATTATATTATTGTACATATGAGCAGTATTGTAGTAGTTATATTCTTGTACATAGGGGGCAGTATTATAGTGGTTATATTCTTATACATAGGGGGCAGTATTATAGTAGTTATATTCTTGTACATAGGAGCAGTATTATAGTAGTTATATTCTTGTACACAGGGGGCAGTATTATAGTAGTTATATTATTGTACATATGAGCAGTATTATAGTAGTTATATTCTTGTACATATGAGCAGTATTATAATAGTTATATTATTGTACGTATGAGCAGTATTATAATAGTTATATTCTTGTACATAGGGGCAGTATTATAGTGGTTATATTCTTATACATAGGAGCAGTATTATAGTAGTTTTATTCTTTTACATAGGGGCAGTATTATAGTAGTTATATTCTTATACATAGGGTGCAGTATTATAGTAGTTAAATTCTTGTACATAGCGGGAAGTATTATAGTAGTTATATTCCTGTACATAGGGGGCAGTATTATAGTTGTTATATTCTTGTACATAGGGGCAGTATTATAGTAGTTACGTTCTTGCACATAGGGGCAGTATTATAGTAGTTATATTCTTGTACATAGGGGGCAGTATTATAGTAGTTATATTCTTGTACATAGGGGGCAGTATTATAGTAGTTATATTCTTGTACATAGGGGGCAGTATTATAGTAGTTATATTCTTGTACATAGGGGGCAGTATTATAGTAGTTATATTATTTTGCATATGAGCAGTATTATAGTAGTTATATTCTTGTGCAAAGGAGCAGTATTATAGTAGTTCTATTCTTGTCCATAGGAGAGGATAGACGTGTGCTTGAGAGCTCTCAGCAGGGCGGAGGAATGGCTTCTGACCCAGGTGGAGGGGAGGGGAGCTGGGCTGATGATCCAGGGAAAGCCCCTTGTCTGGAGTCTGGCCTGCAGCCTGCACCTGATGGTAATGGAAAGCTGGAGATGGTGGCTGGTGAGTCTTCTAAATCTGCTTGTTATGTTGGAGGATTAAATGCTAAAGTAACAAGGCAAAGTGTATTTAAGCTGGAATTGCAAATCAGCAAACTAAAAGAAGAAATTAAGAAAGAGACTGATCCTAAGGTAAAACTGATGAAGTGCGAGTGTCTGGATGATTGCAGCCGAGAGCTGCTGATCAGGAAAGAAAAACTGGAGAAAGGTTTAATCTCTGTGCCCAGAAAGGAGACTTGGGCTAAAGAGAAAAAAAAAGAATCCAGAGCCCAGACTGTGAGCAGAAAACGCTTTATTGGGAATAAGGACATTAAATATAAAACTGTGTACAGCATTTTGGAGCATTGAAGCCCAGTGAGAAGTGCAGCGCTGATATCAGGGGCACAATGTGAGGGGTCCGAGACACCAGAAAAGTGCTGCAGAGGAAAGTGTGCCAGCAAACGAGGGGTTAACTGCAGTGACCTCTCTATGCAGCAATGAAGTGAGCTCAGCTGCTGAGAGTGAGAAAGAAAGTGCACCCTGTACTGATACTGTGAGTGAGACCCCCCTCAGCGCTGTGAGTGAGACCCCGCTCACTGGTGCTAGTGAATGTCTGTCTGCAACAGATAATACAAATATTATAATGGACTCTGAACCCTCCATGTCAGTGAATGGAGACAATACTGTGCAGCAATCAGTGGTGATGGACTCTATGTCATGTATGTCAGCGGATGGAGACCACACTGCAGTGGTAATGGACTCTGAACCCTCCATGTCAGTGAATGGAGACAATACTGTGCAACAATCAGTAGTAGATCTGGGTGTTGTTGCAGCACAGTCAGGTGTCAGTAATCATGGAGCTAGGGAGAGCTCCAGCACTAATCCTCCAGCAGCGGTGGAGATCTCCAGCACTGATCCACCTGCGGCTGGTGAAAGCTCCGGCACTGACCCATCTGCTGACCATCAGTTCAGGAGACTGTTTTCTAACGTCACCAGACCAGTGAACCCCCCGCCTCAGAGGAGAAACGCAGTAAGGATAAAATATACAGGACCAGAGGAGAACATCCCATCTAGAATTTACATTGGGAAAGTTCTCCTAAAAGACTTCATGAAGTTCAATGCATCTGAGGTCTACGCTCTGATCCATATCCCATCCAGCAGGATCTATGACATCAGCTTTAAGCTCCAGTGTGATCTGGATCTGTTCTGGAACATCTATAATGACACCAGAGAAGATGAGATCTGGGATCACCTCCATTGTATCCAGCTGTCTAAGTCGCAGGAGATAACAGCCACTGTCCTGTTCCAGTCTGAGGTGGTGGCGGTGGCGGATCTGCAGCACTGGCTGAACCGGCAGTGCATAGTGAGAAGTCATCCCGACAAGATCTATGATGAAGAGCAGATATGGAATGGAGGATATACGGTAAGAATCCAGCTTATGCAAGAGAGCGGTGTAACCAGACATCTGCCGCACTCCTTCTACCTGGGCTCAGAGAGGGGGATCTGCTACTACCCTGGTCAGCCACGTCTGTGCCATAGATGTGGGGGCCGGCATCTCGCCATAAACTGCTCTCGTATCACATGCTCATTATGTGGACAGTCAGGTCATACAAAGGACAAATGCACAGGACCCGTCATCTGTAATCTGTGCTCAGAACCAGGGCATACGTTCCGGGACTGCCAGCATGCAGAACATAATAAATATAATGGCCAGACCTCCTCAGAACTTGTACAGGAAGATGTCACCAGAGGTTCTGATGTTGTCCCAGAAGCCGGTATGGATGAGGACAGAAGTGACATTATCAGTGAACCTGCTCCAGAGTCTCATGTATTAACGGATGCTGCACTACTAGGACCACCAGCCACTGAAGAACCATCTAAAGGCCCACCAGCCACTAAAGAAAGACCTAAAGCGTCATCAGCCAATATAATAAGACCTAAGCTTCGATCAGCCACTAAAGTAGGGCCTAAAACGCCAGTTGTTAAAGAGAGGCCTAAGGTGTCCAGAAAGCCTGTCACCAAACCAGCCAAGCATCAGCCCAGTACATCTGTGGAAGCAGTTAGTCCGCCTGCACTGTCCAATGTGGATGAGGAAGGCTTTGTGACCGTAAAAAGAAAAAATGCATCTGTGGATCCCACCAGAAAAGTCACAACAGTACAGAAAACCTCTGAGCCTCCAGTGCTGGCGATAAGTCCTGGACGTTACAATGTGCTGGGAAAAGACGACCAAGAAGAAGAGGCACAAATGGAGCAAAGTCCTTCATGCGTCCTAGAAAACATCTCTGATAAGGTGGATCCTGACCCTCCCGTGTCCACAAAGAGATGGGGCACTACAGGTGACAGCAGTGGAAGGAGGAAGAAGACTAAAAAGTCCAAGTGATCAGGATGCAGCTGAGAATAAGCTCCATTAATGTGAACAGTGTGAGGACTGCGAGCCGGCGCCAGGCGATTTACCAGCGTTTATCTGATGAGAGATCTGACGTCTTCTTCTTGCAGGAGACGTATCTGAAGAGCAATGCCCATGTGTATGCTGCTAAGAGAGACTGGAGACTTGGGCCGTCATACTGGTCCTTCGGTCTGGAGAGAAATGACGGTGTGGGGGTCCTCTTTAATACCATGAATGTCCAGGTGGACAGAGTCCTGGAGATCTGTCCAGGTTGCTGTCTGATGCTGGACTTTACATTGGACTCCATCCATTATAGAGCGATAAACATTTATGCTCCGCAGACCAGGAAAGAGCGGAGGGAACTATTTGACCACATGAAACCATATTGCTTTACATCTAAAGTATTTATATTGTGTGGGGACTTTAATAATGTGTCCTGTAATGTGGACAGATCCACCTTCGAACACCGTTAAAACCAATGGCAGGCAAACAAAAACACATAGAAACACATAGAAAACACCTTCAAAGGTGTCCAAAAGCTGACAAACTGCTCAGAAGACATAACTAACACATGGAAAAGTGACAAGTACATATAGTCATGCGAAAATAAAAGAGGTGGAGGAGTAAAAGGAGGGGGAGACACAGATATAGGCATGTCATGCCCTTCTAAAATCCAAAAAGTGAGAAGCCGACACGGCCAGTCCGCTCCTGCCCGTGCCACCTCCGTTTCGCCGGGTTTGTGCCAGAGCCGCGGTGAACCCTGACGGCCAGCCCCCCTCTCCCAATACTGGTGCCTGTCCGCTGGTGGGTCGAGCGAGCCCCCCTGTGGTGGAGGCAGCTCTAAGCTTTTTAATTTAAATTGTCTCTCTAATTTGAATGAATACACTTTAAATCCATTTACAAGGATCTATTGGAGGGCAAGTCTCATGCCAGCAGCCGCGTAATTCCAGCTCCAGTAGCGTCCACTAAAGCTGCTGTAGTTAAAAAGCTTTTATAAGGATCGAGCTCGGCTGTCCACCGCAAGGCATCCTACTGCCAGTCGCAGCCCCTATGCCTTGGGGTGCCTCCTGATGCTCTTCACTAAGTATCCCATGGTCCCGAAGCATTTCCTTTGAAAAAATTAAGTGTCTAAACTACAGGTGGTGTAGCTTGCTTAACAGCCGGGATAATCCGCTGACTAGCAGACACTGCTACTAGGCACAAAGTATTTCCTGGGCTAGATGCAGTTAAAAATTTGTAATTAGATACTCTGGTTGGATGCTGAGAAAGCATTCCATAGAGTCTCCTGGCACGCCATATATGATTCTCTTAAAAAGCTTGGGGTAGGGGTCTAGGGGACCCTTTTATAGCCAAAATCACGGCCCTGTATCGCAATACGTCACCTAGGCTGAAGATAAATGGAACTGTAGCACCCTGAGGGCTCGGTTGCTACAGACGTATTGCACCTCACCCAGAGGTGTGATATCTCACTCTCAGGTAAGGATGGAGTGTGGATCAGCACCCGACACCTGCATACATTACACCACATTGCCGTGGGGCAGGGCGACCAATATGCCCCTGAGATGGGCACGACAGTCCCTGTCCCTGGCTGGAGTGGGGGGAGGGAACACTGAGGAAGGGGAACCCTGTAGTGCAGGAGCAGGGAGGAAGCAGTTCCTGGGTGCATTGAGAAGGGAGTATAAAAGGTGGGCACCATCTTAGTTCAGTGCAGAGAAGTCTGAGCAGAAGTGGCAGGGAGCAGGGGCTCTGCATGAGCTCTGCTCCGGAGGCGGGCCTAGTAACAGAGGCCCAGGCCTGGAAGAGGGAGAAGGAAGGAAGAGGAGCGGAGAAGGCTCCAGGAACGAGGAATGAAGGGATCCCAGGGGTGCGGACGGGCGAGTCGCCACCGCACGCCCGAATCCACCTGCGTGGAGGGGTCAGGCCAAAGGGGGAGACCGGTCCCCGAACTAGTGGAGGCAGGAAACGACCCTCAGCTAGAAACCGGAGGCTCTGACATTTTATGTGGCGCAGCCCCTCGCTACACCCGCTAGGAAGGCACCACATAGGGTCAGGGAAACTGGCGCCAAGTTTACCAAGAGGAGGCCCGAGGCAGCCGGACAGAAGTGTTGGTAAGAAAGGCCAGACAAAGGACACACAAAGGGGGTCCTGTGAAGTGCTCCAAAGTTATCTGGGAGTTGTCTGAGCCCCTCACCTGGTGAGCACAGTACGACGTGGGCAGCCGTTACCTGCAGACGTGGTCTGGATAATAAGAACTGTGAGTAAAGGCCCTGGACTGCATCACTGACTCTGTGTCGTTACTGCTGCTGCCCTGCACCATCACCCCCATCCTCCGCATACACTGCCCTGAGGCTATACTCCTCCCGTGGGGAGTTATGCTACGCTCTGCTGCACCCACAACACCAGCCTCAGCGGTCTGCCCTGTAGCGGCGGTTCACTCTGACCGCAATCCACGGGTGGCGTAGTCGGACATTTAAACATCAAAACCACATAAATAGTTCCGCCACTGGTTTGACCGCCCTGAGCCACGGAACCGGATCGCCGCCACGAAGACTACAACCACCAGCATCCACCAAAAAGGGTCCGGCTCCGGGTGTCCCAAGGCCCAGGGGGTGCGTCAGAACATTTTCATCACCTTTCACAATCACCAATGGGACAAGGCAGGGATGTCCTCTGTCCCCTCTCTTATACATCCTAGTGACGGAGCACCTGCTCTCATCAATTCGCCATAACCCCAATATTAGGTGGATTGAGGTGGGAGGCACCGAGTACAAGTGCTCTCTATTTGCTGATGATGTCCTAGTATATATCACTCAATCACATATATCCATCCCTGCTGTTATGGCTGAAATAGATCACTTTGTTACATGGTAAAATTTTAAAATCAATGCAGCGAAGTCTGAGGCCCTCGATGTCTCCCTCCCCAAATCCATATAGGATTCCATCCAGTCCAACTTTCCCTTTGCCTGGCCCTCACAGGGTATCAAATACTTAGGAATTCCTATTCATAGAGACCTCTCCCATCTATGTTATCTTAATTTTGGGCCCTTTATTGAACAATTCCATACAGACCACGGTTGGCAAGTTAGAACTGTAAGATTCACTACGTGAACCACTGGTGTTTTGTGGAAAAGCACATGTACACTGCGTTCCAAATTATTATGCAAAAAGTGTTTAGGAGTGATAAGGGAAGAATTTGTTTGTTTGTCAGTTAAACTCATTGATGGTGATGTGTGTCAGGGCTCTTTATATCACTGTAAGCAATTGCAGACACCTGTGCTAATTAGTTTGGCAGGTGTGTCCAATGAAAGGCAAGACTACTTAAGAAGGCTCTCTCACATTATTAAGCAGCCTACATTTTCTGCCAAAATGGGAAAGAAAAAGGATGTGTCGGCTGCTGAGAAGCAACAAATTGTGGAGTGTTTAGGTCAAGGCATGACTACAATCAACATTGTGCGATGATCAGGATGAAGTGTCTTGGCAATCAAGAAGTATGTAGCTGATTCACAGTACACACGTGTGCGTGCT
Source organism: Phyllobates terribilis (assembly GCF_046119375.1). Lineage (NCBI taxonomy): Eukaryota > Metazoa > Chordata > Amphibia > Anura > Dendrobatidae > Phyllobates > Phyllobates terribilis. The sequence goes on along the minus strand of NW_027362763.1, from coordinate 697,347,460 downwards.
GATAAGGGCAAATTGAGGACTCTTTCCTACAGGCAATTACGTCAGGTTGAAAGAGCAGCGGCAAAAAAGCCTTGTCATAGCAGCAGACAAGTTTTTGAAGCTGCTTGTGCCTCCAACGTCCCCCGAACAACAAGATGCAGGGTCCTTCAGAGGTTTGCAGCTGTGCATACGCCATCCTGTCGACCTCCTCTATCCACTTCACACAAGCAGAAACGGCTCCAGTGGGCCAAACATTACATGAAGACTGATTTCAAAACTGTTTTGTTCACGGATGAGTGCCGTGCAGCGCTCGATGGTCCAGATGGATGGAGTGGAGGATGGCTGGTTGATGGACACCCCACGCAAACACGGCTACAGCGCCAACAAGGAGGAGGTGGATTAATGTTTTGGGCTGGAATCATGGGGAGAGAGATTGTCGGCCCCTTTAGGATCCCTGAAGGCGCTAAAGATGAACTCCATAATGTATGTGGATTTTCTCAAACAGCACTTCCTGCCATGGTTCAAGAAGAAGAACCGTGTATTTCACAGCAAGATCATTTTTCTGCATGATAATGCACCATCTCATGCTGCACATAAAACATCTGCATCTCTGGCTGATATGGGCATAAAAGGGGACAAACTTATGGTGTGACCCCCATGCTCCCCTGACCTCTACCCCATTCAGAACCTTTGGAGCATCATTAAAAGGAGTGTCTATGATGGCGGGAGGCAGTTCACATCTAAGCAACAGCTCTGGGAGGGTATTCTGTCCTCATGCAAAACAATTGAAGCAGAAACCATCCAAAACCTGACAAATTCAATGGACGAGAGAGTTCAGAAGCTCCTTTCGAACAAGGGGTCCTATGTGAAAATGTAACATCACCTAGAATAAAGTTTTGAGTTGAAAACTGTTTGATTTCAGTTTCTAACAACCTGCTAATGCTTATAATTTCAAAAATGACCATTTTTTTGGTCTTTATTAAAATGAAAATGTTGATCGAAAAGTTTGGGGGATCTAAGAGTGTGGCAACCCAGTAGTCATGATTACTTCGAATTCTGACAATATGAGGGTCATGCTGCAGGTAGTGCAGCAAGAAGGCACTTATGTGTCTTGCGCATCTCGGAGCCCCAAAATTATTTTCCGGGCTAGATGCAGCTAAAAATTATTTTTAATTTTAAATCTGGTGAAGCTTTAGTATAGATGGCCTAATAGGATCAGTGCTGCACACTGCTACAAAGCCCAAATTATTTTCCAGTCAAGATACAGATAAACATGATTAGTAATTTGAAAGCTTAAAACGGTTGGTAGGGTGATTTTAACCAATCATCAAGCTTTTACTCTCCCCAGGATGACACAGGGGTAGAAAAGTCGTTTCGGATCCATGATTTGTTCATCTTTATGAACGTGAGTCTGTCTACATTATCAGTGGAGAGCCGCGTGCGCTTATCTGTCAGCACACCACCAGCAGCGCTGAACACACGTTCAGACAGAACGCTGGCTGCGGGGCATGACAAGATCTCCAAGGCGTAAGTGGCTAGCTCCGGCCATTTATCCAGATTGGAAGCCCAAAAAGAGCAAGGGTCCAGTGACACAGTCGTGGCTTCAATGTTTACTTGGAGATACTCCTGTACCATCGTCTCTAGGCGTTGACTATGTGTCAGACTTCTTGTCTCCTGTGGCCTTGCAAAGGATGGGCTAAAAAAGTGGTGAAATGATTCCGCAAAATTGATGTTACCAGCAGATACTGTGGTTCTGTTACGGTTTGAGTGCTGAGCACTTGACGGTCCCACGGTTGGCAAGTTGGAACTGTGAGATTCACTACGTGCACCACTGGTGTTTTGTGGAAAAGCACATGTAAGATTCTGCAACAGTCTCTGCTGATACTCCTGCATGCGTGCATCCCTTTCTATGGCAGGAATAATTTCGGCAAATTTACTTTTGTACCGGGGATCTAACAGTGTGGCAACCCAGTAGTCAGGATTATTTCTAATTCTCACAATTCGAGGGTCATGTTGCAGGTAGTGCAGCAAGAAGGCACTCATGTGTGTTGCGCATCCAGGAGCACCAAGTCCCTGTTGTGTTGGTGGCGAGGTAACAATCATGCTTCCTTCCTCTGTCCTCTCCCCCCAACCTCGCACAACAGAAATGTGATCAAGGTCTCCCTCATCTGATGAGTCTTCCATCAGTTTGTCCTCCACTTCTTCCTGGGCTCCTGCACCTTCCTCACTAGTTTGGCTGCTACCATGCGCCCTGGTAAAACCATCTCCCCCACCCTCACATGCCTGCCGCCTTGGTGCTGCCGACCGTCTGGACCTTGCAGATGTTAGCCCTTCCGCATACAACTCCTCCTCCTCTACTTCCTCCACCTCCTCTTGTGCCACCACCTGACTCCGAATTCTGTTTAACATGTGCTCCAGCATGTAAATCACCGGAATAGTCATGCTGATAATGGCATCATCAGCACTAAACATCTTCGTCGCCATTTCAAAACTGTGCAGAAGGGTGCATAGGTCCCTGATCTGAGACCACTCCTCCAGCATGATTTGCCCCACCTCTGGATCTCGTTGGCCCAGGCTATACGTCAGAACGTATTGCACCAGGGCTTGTCGGTGCTGCCACAGTCGCTGCAACATGTGCAGAGTTGAATTCCACCGGGTAGGCACATCGCATTTTAGCCGGTGAAGTGGCAGGCCCAACGACTTCTGTAGAGATGTAAGTCGCTGAGCTGCGGGATGCGAACGGCGGAAGTGAGCACACAGCGACCGTGCCCTCTGCAGAAGGCCATCCAGTCTGGGATAGTGGGCTAAAAATTGCTGGACAACCAGGTTCAACACGTGAGCCATACAAGGCACGTGTGTGACATTGCCCCGGCGAAGGGCCGCACCCAGGTTTGCAGCATTGTCGCACACGGCCTTCCCTGGTTTCAGGTCCAGTGGAGACAGCCATTCATGAAATTGGTTCTCCAGAGCTGACCACAACTCCTCAGCTGTGTGACTCACATTTCCCAGACATTTCAAAGTAAAAACCGCCTGATGACGTTGAGCCCTACTGCCAGCATAGTAAGGAGGTGTGCAGGATCCCTTCTGCGCAGTTAGAAAGCTTGTGGCATGACCAGACAGGCTTTGGGTGCAGGTGGAAGACCGAGAGGAGGTTGAGGAGGCAGAAGCAGTGGAGGAACTTTGACATAAAGAGGATTGACGCACAACTCGTGGGGACGGCAAGACTTGGACAGCAGCCCCTTGTCCTGCTGTCACCATAGTTACCCAGTGCCCAGTCAGCGACATGTAACGCCCCTGTCCATGCCTACTCGTCCAAGTGTCTGTGGTGAAATGCACCCTGTCACACACAGAGTTTCTCAAAGAAGCGGTGATGTTGTGTGCGACATGCTGGTGGAGCGCAGGCACACCTTTCTTTGAGAAGTAGTGCCGACTGGGCATCTGGTACTGGGGCACTGCGACGGACATAAGGTCTCGAAAATCCTCTGTGTCCACCAGGCGGAAAGGCAGCATTCCTGTAGCCAAGAGCTTGCAGATGGTGAAATTTAACCTCTTAGCTTTCTCATGGCTAGGAGGAAATGGTCTTTTACTTGTCCACATCTGAGGGACCGAGGGCTGGCTATTGTGCTTAGACGGGGTTGATAAGGGTGTCCCCGGCAAACTGCCGGTCTGTGAGGAAGATGCAGGCGGACATGTTAGGTTGCCTTGATCCAAAGGTGGTGCTATCGATGTCGGACAGCGCTCAAGACCAGCTGGTGTTACCACCTCCAAAGAAAATGATGACCTGCCAATCACGCTGGCTGTTGCGGGTAAAGAGGTGGCAGGTCTGCGCCCCAAAACAGGTGTGACTGCTGTCCCCCCAGTCACAGAGGATGAAGAGGCCGCGGATGCACAAGATATGGCAGACGGTGGTTGGCCCGGCCGGCTAGGCCGCATTGTAGCACACTGAGCTTCCCACTGCAACTTATGCTTCATGTCCATGTGCCGGTTCATGCATGAAGTACTCAAACTATGTATTTTTTGGCCTCTACTTAGCTTTTGCTGACAAATGTTACAGATAACACGAGTTGGGTCATCTTTATCGATCTGAAAAAATGCCCAGGCTATGCAAGGCTTAGTACCCATGCGACCTGAAGAGCCACCACGACTTGTGGTGAGAGGCAGAGTTGTGTTTGAGGATGCAGTTGTTGACGTGCTTCCAGTACTACGTCTCTGTCCAGGAAGGCGCAACCTGACCTCGTCGTCACTAGCATCTTCCTCCACCTCCTCTGCTGACCTCATCTCTTGGCTGACTGTGGGTTGACAGTAAGTGGGATCTCCAACCTCATCATCATCACACTGTGTGTTATCACACCCGTCGTCCTCAGAGCCAACCTGTTCCTGCCCTGACAAAAAACTAAAGTTGTCGCTCCAATCAGGTATTTGAGTCTTATCATCGTCTTCCTCATTGTCTCCACCAACAGGAGTTACAGTTTGGGAATGAGGGTCTACATTATGGTCAGAACCTTCTGCGTCTGGTCCTGGATCCGACTCATAAAGATTCTGGGCATCAGTGCAGATCATTTCCTCGTCTGGATTCACAGAAGCGCTGGAGTCGACCTCTGATTCCCAGGCTATAGTATGAGTAAACAGCTCTGCAGACTCAACCATCTGTTCTACCTCATACTCAGACGGGCAGCTGGAGATTTGGGAGCTGTGAGGAAGCAAGTGCGATTTGGGTGACACCTTTGAGGACTGGAGTATTTGTGATGTTGAAGTTGATGTGGAGGAGAGCCCACTTAAAGGAGCACTTGATATCCGTTGAAGCACCTGCTGTTTTTGTGCCTCATCTGGAATTTGTAGCGATTGGCGTGGCCGTAAGAAAGGGATCTTATCACATTGTCCGCTAAAAGAAGTAGACATTTTAGTTTGGCTGGAAGATGGTCTTTCTTCTGCAGATGTTACTGTTGCTTTAACACCTACCCCACGGACACAACCTTTTTTCCCCTTCCCAACACGCCTATTCCCCTTTCCACCAGCAGCAGGCCTTTTTCCACTCATTTTGGTGGTTAACTAATTCACAACTCTGGAGTTGTTTGCACAAAAAACAATGGATGGTAACCGAGCAGAGCTGAGTGGCCAAACTGTGGTATTAGGCCAAAACTATTGGCTGGGTTAGATGCAGAAAAAAATTATATTCAATTTGCAACCTGATGGAGGTCAGTATAGATGGACTAATACAACAAGTCCCACACACAGCTAGAAGCCCAATATTTTTTCAGAGCTAGATGCAGAAAAAAATATATTCAGTTTGCAACCTGATGGAGGTCAGTATAGATGGACTAATACAACAAGTCCCACACACAGCTAGAAGCCCAATATTTTTTCAGAGGTAGATGCAGAAAAAAAATATATTCAGTTTGCAACCTGATGGAGGTCTGTATAGATGGATTAATAGAACAAGTCCCACACACAGCTAGAAGCCCAATATTTTTTCAGAGGTAGATGCAGAAAAAAATATATTCAGTTTGCAACCTGATGGAGGTCAGTATAGATGGACTAATACAACAAGTCCCACACACAGCTAGAAGCCCAATATTTTTTCAGAGGTAGATGCAGAAAAAAATTATATTCAGTTTGCAACCTGATGGAGGTCTGTATAGATGGATTAATAGAACAAGACCCACACACAGCTAGAAGCCCAATATTTTTTCAGAGGTAGATGCAGAAAAAAATATATTCAGTTTGCAACCTGATGGAGGTCAGTATAGATGGACTAATACAACAAGTCCCACACACAGCTAGAAGCCCAAATATTTTTTCAGGGGTACTGTAGATGCAGATAAAAATTATTTTTAATTTGCAACCTGATGGAGGTCAGTATAGATGGACTAATAGAGAAAGTCCGACACACTGCTAGAAGGCCAAATATTTTTTCAGAGCTAGATGCAGAAAAAAATTAGATTCAGTTTGCAACCTGATGGAGGTCAGTATAGATGGACTAACAGAGAAAGTCCCACACACTGCTAGAAGGCCAAATATTTTTTCAGAGCTAGATGCAGAAAAAAATTATATTCAGTTTGCAACCTGATGGAGGTCAGTATAGATGGATTAATAGAACAAGACCCACACACAGCTAGAAGCCCAATATTTTTTCAGAGGTAGATGCAGAAAAAAATATATTCAGTTTGCAACCTGATGGAGGTCAGTATAGATGGACTAACAGAGAAAGTCCCACACACTACTAGAAGGCCAAATATTTTTTCAGAGCTAGATGCAGAAAAAAATTATATTCAGTTTGCAACCTGATGGAGGTCTGTATAGATGGATTAATAGAACAAGACCCACACACAGCTAGAAGCCCAATATTTTTTCAGAGGTAGATGCAGAAAAAAATATATTCAGTTTGCAACCTGATGGAGGTCAGTATAGATGGACTAATACAACAAGTCCCACACACAGCTAGAAGCCCAATATTTTTTCAGAGGTAGATGCAGAAAAAAATATATTCAGTTTGCAACCTGATGGAGGTCAGTATAGGTGGACTAATAGAACAAGTCCCACACACTGCTAGAAGGCCAAATATTTTTTCAGAGCTAGATGCAGAAAAAAATTAGATTCAGTTTGCAACCTGATGGAGGTCAGTATAGATGGACTAATAGAATGATGCTATGCCCAAAAGATTTTACTTCACTAGGTACAGTAAAAAAATTGGTATTCTATACACAGGTGGTATATCTTGCAACACAGATAGGCTACTCCACTGACTAACACACTCTGCAATAGGCCAAAAAGGATTAGCTTTGCTAGATTCAGCCAAATGCTGTGAAAAAAACTTGCACAGCACTGGCACAGACCTGCCTGGCAAAAACTGATAGGAACTGATGTAACCTAGTCCTGAAAAGGACTCCAATTACAATTAGTCTTTACTCCCACAACCTATCTATTTAAGAGCACAGACCTGCCTGATAAAAGTCGTAGGAAATGCTGTAACCTAGTCCTTAAAAGGACTGCAATCACAACTATTCCCTACTCCCAAGCTATCTGTATATTTGTGCGAAAATTGGCTTGAAATTAACAAGGTATAGCGCACACAGCAACAGCGGTGCCGTCTAACACCCAGCTGCAGCAGTGAGAAAATGGTGGCGACGGGAAAATGGCTTGGTCTTATAGGGCAAGGACATGTGACATACACTGCCAATGACACATGCCCTTGCTTGTGTGAAAAAAAGCACTTCGCTCCGTGTGTGCGCTGCTGATAGGCTGACAGATTGCACCTCCCCACTGTAAATGCGGGAAAGAGAAAAAAAAATGGAGATCTTCATTGTTCCTGCAGAGATCCATCCCCTGCCCCTCCCCCCGCCCCGCTGTACACTCAAACTGCGTATTAACATTAATTTTCATCATTACTGAGAAAAAATCCAGTTATGATTTTGGTGCACGAACAGTTATCGAACATAACCTCGAACAGCCGAATTTTTCTCAAATTGTTCGTGTTCGCCGAACGGCTCGAACACCGCCCAAAACAGCTCGAATTTGAGATTGGCGAACAGTTCGAGTAGAACAACGCTCATCTCTAATGATGAGACGTTCCTTAATAATATAGTCCAGCAGGCCCACCTAGTAGACCCCTATGGGTCTCATCATACCAGTAAGACGTACACTTACCATAAGGGTGGTAATGCCAGTAGGATAGACCGGGTGTATATAAAGAGGGAGGTGAGATGCTCTCAGTACAGGATCAGCCCCCTGGAGTATTCGGACCATTGTATGGTGAGTGTGACGCTGGATCTGGCCCAAGCTGTGGTCTGTGGAAAGGGGTACTGGAAGGTGAACAGCTCTGTAGTCCAAGATCCTCGGTTCAGAGAGGCCTTCACCACATTCTATAATGAACGTAGGACCACCCAGTTTATGTGTGATGACACAGCCGAGTGGTGGGAGATCATGAAGAGTGACATCAAGCAGTTTATTGTAGGAGCAGCCAGGAGACGTAGTAATATGGATTATATGAGATACACAGCCCTGAGACTGCACCTCAGCCGGCTATACAGCAGGATGAATGGTGGAAAGAAGGTGGATGGACGGAGCATCAGCCATATAAAGCTGCGGATGAGGGAGCTGCAGTACGATCGCCTCAAGTCTCTCAAGGCGGAGGGACAGTTTGATAGTTGGGGCGTCCATAATCCAGATCCCTTTATTGCCTGTAAGAGCAGGGTCAGTAAGAAGCTGATCATTGGCTTGTTAGATGAGAATGGGGTGGAGCAGTCAGAGCCGGAGAAAGTCCACAGGATCATTGGGGATTATTATAGAGATCTGTATAAAGGGGCTCATATTAATAAGGATGACATTAAAGCTTATCTGAAGGGGGTGTCCCTACCAACGTTAGACCTGGTGCAGGCAGATAGTATGGCCGATCCCATAACTGAGGATGAGGTGAAGAGGAGCATTGACTCCTTAAAGGCCAACAAGAGCCCAGGACTGGACGGCCTAACCAGCGAGTTTTACAAAGAGTTCAGGGACTTGTTGGCTCCGGACCTGGTGCAGGTTTATAATGATTGCCTCTCTGCAGGGAAGCTCCTACAGTCCCAGTATAGATCTGTTCTGGTTCTCTTAGCAAAGAAGGGAAATCTAAAAGATGTAAAGAACTGGCGTCCACTGTCTTTGCTAAACACTAACTATAAAATCCTGGCCAAGATCTTGCATTATCGGCTGAGTGAGGTGGCGGGTGAGCTGATCATCGCCAACAAGACGTGTGGTGTGAAGGGTCGGACGATAGAGGACTCATTGCTGCTGGTGAGAGAAGCTGTGACGTACATTAAGCAGCACAATGTGGGGGCGTATATTGTGGGCTTAGACCAGTGTAAAGCCTTTGATAGAGTCCATCATGACTACCTGTACCAGGTGTTGTTACACTATGGCCTCCCGCTGCGGTTTGTGCAGTGGCTGCAGGTTCTGTATAAGGAGGCTGTAAGCCTGCCGCTGATTAATGGTTAGAGATGAGCGTTGTTCTACTCGAACTGTTCGCCAATCTCAAATTCGAGCTGTTTTGGGCGGTGTTCGAGCCGGTCGGCGAACACGAACAATTTGAGAAAAATTCGGCTGTTCGAGGTTATGTTCGATAACTGTTCGTGCACCAAAATCATAACTGGATTTTTTCTCAGTAATGATGAAAATTAATGTTAATACGCAGTTTGAGTGTACAGCGGGGCGGGGGGAGGGGCAGGGGATGGATCTCTGCAGGAACAATGAAGATCTCCATTTTTTTTTCTCTTTCCCGCATTTGCAGTGGGGAGGTGCAATCTGTCAGCCTATCAGCAGCGCACACACGGAGCGAAGTGCTTTTTTTCACACAAGCAAGGGCATGTGTGATTGGCAGTGTATGTCACATGTCCTTGCCCTATAAGACCAAGCCATTTTCCCCGTCGCCACCATTTTCTCACTGCTGCAGCTGCGTGTTAGACGGCACCGCTGTTGCTGTGTGCGCTATACCTTGTTAATTTCAAGCCAATTTTCGCACAAATATACAGATAGCTTGGGAGTAGGGAATAGTTGTGATTGCAGTCCTTTTAAGAACTAGGTTACAGCATTTCCTACGACTTTTATCAGGCAGGTCTGTGCTCTTAAATAGATAGGTTGTGGGAGTAAAGACTAATTGTAATTGGAGTCCTTTTCAGGACTAGGTTACATCAGTTCCTATCAGTTTTTGCCAGGCAGGTCTGTGCCAGTGCTGTGCAAGTTTTTTTCACAGCATTTGGCTGAATCTAGCAAAGCTAATCCTTTTTGGCCTATTGCAGAGTGTGTTAGTCAGTGGAGTAGCCTATCTGTGTTGCAAGATATACCACCTGTGTATAGAATACCAATTTTTTTACTGCACCTAGTGAAGTAAAATCTTTTGGGCATAGCATCATTCTATTAGTCCATCTATACTGACCTCCATCAGGTTGCAAACTGAATATAATTTTTTTCTGCATCTAGCTCTGAAAAAATATTTGGGCTTCTAGCAGTGTGTGGGACTTGGTCTATTAGTCCATCTATACTGACCTCCATCAGGTTGCAAATTAAAAATAATTTTTTTCTGCATCTAGCTCTGAAAAAATATTTGGGCTTCTAGCAGTGTGTGGGACTTGGTCTATTAGTCCATCTATACTGACCTCCATCAGATTGCAAATTAAAAATAATTTTTTTCTTCATTTATCTCTGAAAAAATATTTGGGCTTCTAGCAGCGTGTGGGACTTGTTCTATTAGTCCATCTATACTGACCTCCATCAGGTTGCAAATTAAAAATAATTTTTTTCTGCATCTAGCTCTGAAAAAATATTTGGGCTTCTAGCAGTGTGTGGGACTTGGTCTATTAGTTCATCTATACTGACCTCCATCAGGTTGCAAATTAAAAATAATTTTTTTCTGCATCTAGCTCTGAAAAAATATTTGGGCTTCTAGCAGTGTGTGGGACTTGGTCTATTAGTCCATCTATACTGACCTCCATCAGGTTGCAAATTGAATAAAAAAATTTTCTGCATCTAGCTCTGAAAAAATATTTGGGCTTCTAGCTGTGTGTGGGACTTGGTCTATTAGTCCATCTATACTGACCTCCATCAGGTTGCAAATTAAAAATAATTTTTTTCTGCATCTAGCTCTGAAAAAATATTTGGGCTTCTAGCAGTGTGTGGGACTTGGTCTATTAGTCCATCTATACTGACCTCCATCAGGTTGCAAATTAAAAATAATTTTTTTCTTCATTTAGCTCTGAAAAAATATTTGGGCTTCTAGCAGTGTGTGGGACTTGGTCTATTAGTCCATCTATACTGACCTCCATCAGGTTGCAAATTAAAAATAATTTTTTTCTGCATCTAGCTCTGAAAAAATATTTGGGCTTCTAGCAGTGTGTGGGACTTGGTCTATTAGTCCATCTATACTGACCTCCATCAGGTTGCAAATTAAAAATAATTTTTTTCTGCATCTAGCTCTGAAAAAATATTTGGGCTTCTAGCAGTGTGTGGGACTTGGTCTATTAGTCCATCTATACTGACCTCCATCAGGTTGCAAATTGAATAAAAAAATTTTCTTCTTCATTTAGCTCTGAAAAAATATTTGGGCTTCTAGCAGTGTGTGGGACTTGGTCTATTAGTCCATCTATACTGACCTCCATCAGGTTGCAAATTAAAAATAATTTTTTTCTGCATCTAACCCAGCCAATAGTTTTGGCCTAATACCACAGTTTGGCCACTCAGCTCTGCTCGGTTACCATCCATTGTTTTTTTGTGCAAACAACTCCAGAGTTGTGAATTAGTTAACCACCAAAATGAGTGGAAAAAGGCCTGCTGCTGGTGGAAAGGGGAATAGGCGTGTTGGGAAGGGGAAAAAAGGTTGTGTCCGTGGGGTAGGTGCAGAAGAAAGACCATCTTCCAGCCAAACTAAAATGTCTACTTCTTTTAGCGGACAATGTGATAAGATCCCTTTCTTACGGCCACGCCAATCGCTACAAATTCCAGATGAGGCACAAAAACAGCAGGTGCTTCAACGGATATCAAGTGCTCCTTTAAGTGGGCTCTCCTCCACATCAACTTCAACATCACAAATACTCCAGTCCTCAAAGGTGTCACCCAACTCGCACTTGCTTCCTCACAGCTCCCAAATCTCCAGCTGCCCGTCTGAGTATGAGGTAGAACAGATGGTTGAGTCTGCAGAGCTGTTTACTCATACTATAGCCTGGGAATCAGAGGTCGACTCCAGCGCTTCTGTGAATCCAGACGAGGAAATGATCTGCACTGATGCCCAGAATCTTTATGAGTCGGATCCAGGACCAGACGCAGAAGGTTCTGACCATAATGTAGACCCTCATTCCCAAACTGTAACTCCTGTTGGTGGAGACAATGAGGAAGACGATGATAAGACTCAAATACCTGATTGGAGCGACAACTTTAGTTTTTTGTCAGGGCAGGAACAGGTTGGCTCTGAGGACGACGGGTGTGATAACGCACAGGGTGATGATGATGAGGTCGGAGATCCCACTTACTGTCAACCCACAGTCAGCCAAGAGATGAGGTCAGCAGAGGAGGTGGAGGAAGATGCTAGTGACGACGAGGTCAGGTTGCGCCTTCCTGGACAGAGACGTAGTACTGGAAGCACGTCAACAACTGCATCCTCAAACACAACTCTGCCTCTCACCACAAGTCGTGGTGGCTCTTCAGGTCGCATGGGTGCTAAGCCTTGCATAGCCTGGGCATTTTTTCAGATCGATAAAGATGACCCAACTCGTGTTATCTGTAACATTTTTCAGCAAAAGCTAAGTAGAGGCCAAAAAATACATAGTTTGAGTACTTCATGCATGAACCGGCACATGGACATGAAGCATAAGTTGCAGTGGGAAGCTCAGTGTGCTACAATGCGGTCTAGCCGGCCGGGCCAACCACCGTCTGCCATATCTTGTGCATCCGCGGCCTCTTCATCCTCTGTGACTGGGGGGACAGCAGTCACACCTGTTTTGGGGCGCAGACCTGCCACCTCTTTACCCGCAACAGCCAGCGTGATTGGCAGGTCATCATTTTCTTTGGAGGTGGTAACACCAGCTGGTCTTGAGCGCTGTCCGACATCGATAGCACCACCTTTGGATCAAGGCAACCTAACATGTCCGCCTGCATCTTCCTCACAGACCGGCAGTTTGCCGGGGACACCCTTATCAACCCCGTCTAAGCACAATAGCCAGCCCTCGGTCCCTCAGATGTGGACAAGTAAAAGACCATTTCCTCCTAGCCATGAGAAAGCTAAGAGGTTGAATTTCACCATCTGCAAGCTCTTGGCTACAGAAATGCTGCCTTTCCGCCTGGTGGACACAGAGGATTTTCGAGACCTTATGTCCGTCGCAGTGCCCCAGTACCAGATGCCCAGTCGGCACTACTTCTCAAAGAAAGGTGTGCCTGCGCTCCACCAGCATGTCGCACACAACATCACCGCTTCTTTGAGAAACTCTGTGTGTGACAGGGTGCATTTCACCACAGACACTTGGACGAGTAGGCATGGACAGGGGCGTTACATGTCGCTGACTGGGCACTGGGTAACTATGGTGACAGCAGGACAAGGGGCTGCTGTCCAAGTCTTGCCGTCCCCACGAGTTGTGCGTCAATCCTCTTTATGTCATTTTTCCTCCACTGCTTCTGCCTCCTCAACCTCCTCTCGGTCTTCCACCTGCACCCAAAGCCTGTCTGGTCATGCCACAAGCTTTCTAACTGCGCAGAAGGGATCCTGCACACCTCCTTACTATGCTGGCAGTAGGGCTCAACGTCATCAGGCGGTTTTTACATTGAAATGTCTGGGAAATGTGAGTCACACAGCTGAGGAGTTGTGGTCAGCTCTGGAGAACCAATTTCATGAATGGTTGTCTCCACTGGACCTGAAACCAGGGAAGGCCGTGTGCGACAATGCTGCAAACCTGGGTGCGGCCCTTCGCCGGGGCAATGTCACACACGTGCCTTGTATGGCTCACGTGTTGAATCTGGTTGTCCAGCAATTTTTAGCCCACTATCCCAGACTAGATGGCCTTCTGCAGAGGGCACGGTCGCTGTGTGCTCACTTCCGCCGTTCGCATCCCGCAGCTCAGCGACTTACATCTCTACAGAAGTCGTTGGGCCTGCCACTTCACCGGCTAAAATGCGATGTGCCTACCCGGTGGAATTCAACTCTGCACATGTTGCAGCGACTGTGGCAGCACCGACAAGCCCTGGTGCAATACGTTCTGACGTATAGCCTGGGCCAACGAGATTCAGAGGTGGGGCAAATCACGCTGGAGGAGTGGTCTCAGATCAGGGACCTATGCACCCTTCTGCACAGTTTTGAAATGGCGACGAAGATGTTTAGTGCTGACGATGCCATTATCAGCATGACTATTCCGGTGATTTACATGCTGGAGCACATGTTAAACAGAATTCGGAGTCAGGTGGTGGCACAAGAGGAGGTGGAGGAAGTAGAGGAGGAGGAGTTGTATGCGGAAGGGCTAACATCTGCAAGGTCCAGACGGTCGGCAGCACCAAGGCGGCAGGCATGTGAGGGTGGGGGAGATGGTTTAACCAGGGCGCATGGTAGCAGCCAAACTAGTGAGGAAGGTGCAGGAGCCCAGGAAGAAGTGGAGGACGAACTGATGGAAGACTCATCAGATGAGGGAGACCTTGATCACATTTCTGTTGTGCGAGGTTGGGGGGAGAGGACAGAGGAAGGAAGCATGATTGTTACCTCGCCACCAACACAACAGGGACTTGGTGCTCCTGGATGCGCAACACACATGAGTGCCTTCTTGCTGCACTACCTGCAACATGACCCTCGAATTGTGAGAATTAGAAATAATCCTGACTACTGGGTTGCCACACTGTTAGATCCCCGGTACAAAAGTAAATTTGCAGAAATTATTCCTGCCATAGAAAGGGATGCACGCATGCAGGAGTATCAGCAGAGACTGTTGCAGAATCTTACATGTGCTTTTCCACAAAATACCAGTGGTGCACGTCGTGAATCTCACAGTTCCAACTTGCCAACCGTGGGACCGTCAAGTGTTCAGCACTCAAACCGTAACAGAACCACAGTATCTGCTGGTAACATCAATTTTGCGGAATCATTTCACCACTTTTTTAGCCCATCCTTTGCAAGGCCACAGGAGACAAGAAGTCTGACACATAGTCAACGCCTAGAGACGATGGTACAGGAGTATCTCCAAGTAAACATTGAAGCCACGACTGTGTCACTGGACCCTTGCTCTTTTTGGGCTTCCAATCTGGATAAATGGCCGGAGCTAGCCACTTACGCCTTGGAGATCTTGTCATGCCCCGCAGCCAGCGTTCTGTCTGAACGTGTGTTCAGCGCTGCTGGTGGTGTGCTGACAGATAAGCGCACGCGGCTCTCCACTGATAATGTAGACAGACTCACGTTCATAAAGATGAACAAATCATGGATCCGAAACGACTTTTCTACCCCTGTGTCATCCTGGGGAGAGTAAAAGCTTGATGATTGGTTAAAATCACCCTACCAACCGTTTTAAGCTTTCAAATTACTAATCATGTTTATCTGTATCTTGACTGGAAAATAATTTGGGCTTTGTAGCAGTGTGCAGCACTGATCCTATTAGGCCATCTATAATAAGCTTCACCAGATTTAAAATTAAAAATAATTTTTAGCTGCATCTAGCCCGGAAAATAATTTTGGGGCTCCGAGATGCGCAAGACACATAAGTGCCTTCTTGCTGCACTACCTGCAGCATGACCCTCATATTGTCAGAATTCGAAGTAATCATGACTACTGGGTTGCCACACTCTTAGATCCCCCAAACTTTTCGATCAACCTTTTCATTTTAATAAAGACCAAAAAAATGGTCATTTTTGAAATTATAAGCATTAGCAGGTTGTTAGAAACTGAAATCAAACAGTTTTCAACTCAAAACTTTATTCTAGGTGATGTTACATTTTCACATAGGACCCCTTGTTCGAAAGGAGCTTCTGAACTCTCTCGTCCATTGAATTTGTCAGGTTTTGGATGGTTTCTGCTTCAATTGTTTTGCATGAGGACAGAATACCCTCCCAGAGCTGTTGCTTAGATGTGAACTGCCTCCCGCCATCATAGACACTCCTTTTAATGATGCTCCAAAGGTTCTGAATGGGGTAGAGGTCAGGGGATCATGGGGGTCACACCATAAGTTTGTCCCCTTTTATGCCCATATCAGCCAGAGATGCAGATGTTTTATGTGCAGCATGAGATGGTGCATTATCATGCAGAAAAATGATCTTGCTGTGAAATACACGGTTCTTCTTCTTGAACCATGGCAGGAAGTGCTGTTTGAGAAAATCCACATACATTATGGAGTTCATCTTTAGCGCCTTCAGGGATCCTAAAGGGGCCGACAATCTCTCTCCCCATGATTCCAGCCCAAAGCATTACTCCACCTCCTCCTTGTTGGCGCTGTAGCCGTGTTTGCGTGGGGTGTCCATCAACCAGCCATCCTCCACTCCATTCATCTGGACCATCGAGCGCTGCACGGCACTCATCCGTGAACAAAACAGTTTTGAAATCAGTCTTCATGTAATGTTTGGCCCACTGGAGCCGTTTCTGCTTGTGTGAAGTGGATAGAGGAGGTCGACAGGATGGCGTATGCACAGCTGCAAACCTCTGAAGGACCCTGCATCTTGTTGTTCGGGGGACGTTGGAGGCACAAGCAGCTTCAAAAACTTGTCTGCTGCTATGACAAGGCTTTTTTGCCGCTGCTCTTTCAACCTGACGTAATTGCCTGTAGGAAAGAGTCCTCAATTTGCCCTTATCAGCACGCACACGTGTGTACTGTGAATCAGCTACATACTTCTTGATTGCCAAGACACTTCATCCTGATCATCGCACAATGTTGATTGTAGTCATGCCTTGACCTAAACACACCACAATTTGTTGCTTCTCAGCAGCCGACACATCCTTTTTCTTTCCCATTTTGGCAGAAAATGTAGGCTGCTTAATAATGTGAGAGAGCCTTCTTAAGTAGTCTTGCCTTTCATTGGACACACCTGCCAAACTAATTAGCACAGGTGTCTGCAATTGCTTACAGTGATATAAAGAGCCCTGACACACATCACCATCAATGAGTTTAACTGACAAACAAACAAATTCTTCCCTTATCACTCCTAAACACTTTTTGCATAATAATTTGGAACGCGGTGTACATGTGCTTTTCCACAAAACACCAGTGGTTCACGTAGTGAATCTTACAGTTCTAACTTGCCAACCGTGGTCTGTATGGAATTGTTCAATAAAGGGCCCAAAATTAAGATAACATAGATGGGAGAGGTCTCTATGAATAGGAATTCCTAAGTATTTGATACCCTGTGAGGGACAGGCAAAGGGAAAGTTGGACTGGATGGAATCCTATATGGATTTGGGGAGGGAGACATCGAGGGCCTCAGACTTCGCTGCATTGATTTTAAAATTTTACCATGTAACAAAGTGATCTATTTCAGCCATAACAGCATGGATGGATATATGTGATTGAGTGATATATACTAGGACATCATCAGCAAATAGAGAGCACTTGTACTCGGTGCCTCCCACCTCAATCCACCTAATATTGGGGTTATGGCGAATTGATGAGAGCAGGTGCTCCGTCACTAGGATGTATAAGAGAGGGGACAGAGGACATCCCTGCCTTGTCCCATTGGTGATTGTGAAAGGTGATGAAAATGTTCTGACGCACCCCCTGGGCCTTGGGACACCCGGAGCCGGACCCTTTTTGGTGGATGCTGGTGGTTGTAGTCTCCGTGGCGGCGACCCGGTTCCATGGCTCAGGGCGGTCAAACCAGTGGCGGAACTATTTATGTGGTTTTGATGTTTAAATGTCCGACTACGCCACCCGTGGATTGCGGTCAGAGTGAACCGCCGCTACAGGGCAGACCGCTAAGGCTGGTGTTGTGGGTGCAGCAGAGCGTAGCATAACTCCCCACGGGAGGAGTATAGCCTCAGGGCAGTGTATGCGGAGGATGGGGGTGATGGTGCAGGGCAGCAGCAGTAACGACACGGAGTCAGTGATGCAGTTCAGGGCCTTTACTCACAGTTCTTATTATCCAGACCACGTCTGCAGGTAACGGCTGCCCACGTCGTACTGTGCTCACCAGGTGAGGGGCTCAGACAACTCCCAGATAACTTTGGAGCGCTTCACAGGACCCCCTTTGTGTGTCCTTTGTCTGGCCTTTCTTACCAACACTTCTGTCCGGCTGCCTCGGGCCTCCTCTTGGTAAACTTGGCGCCAGTTTCCCTGACCCTATGTGGTGCCTTCCTAGCGGGTGGAGCAAGGGGCTGCGCCACATAAAATGTCAGAGCCTCCGGTTTCTAGCTGAGGGTCGTTTCCTGCCTCCACTAGTTCGGGGACCGGTCTCCCCCTTTGGCCTGACCCCTCCACGCAGGTGGATTCGGGCGTGCGGTGGCGACTCGCCCGTCCGCACCCCTGGGATCCCTTCATTCCTCGTTCCTGGAGCCTTCTCCGCTCCTCTTCCTTCCTTCTCCCTCTTGCAGGCCTGGGCCTCTGTTACTAGGCCCGCCTCCGGAGCAGAGCTCATGCAGAGCCCCTGCTCCCTGCCACTTCTGCTCAGACTTCTCTGCACTGAACTAAGATGGTGCCCACCTTTTATACTCCCTTCTCAATGCACCCAGGAACTGCTTCCTCCCTGCTCCTGCACTGCAGGGTTCCCCTTCCTCAGTGTTCCCTCCCCCCACTCCAGCCAGGGACAGGGACTGTCGTGCCCATCTCAGGGGCATATTGGTCGCCCTGCCCCATGGCAATGTGGTGTAATGCATGCAGGTGTCGGGTCCTGATCCACACTCCATCCTTATCTGAGAGTGAGATATCACACCTCTGGGTGAGGTGCAATACGTCTGTAGCAACCGAGCCCTCGGTGCTACAGTTCCATTTATCTTCAGCCTAGGTGACGTATTGTGATACAGGGCCGTGATTTTGGCTATAAAAGGGTCCCCTAGACCCCTACCCCAAGCTTTTTAAGAGAATCATATATGGCGTGCCAGGAGACTCTATGGAATGCTTTCTCAGCATCCAACGAGAGTATCTACTTACAAATTTTTAACTGCATCTAGCCCAGGAAATACTTTGTGCCTAGTAGCAGTGTCTGCTAGTCAGCGGATTATCCCGGCTGTTAAGCAAGCTACACCACCTGTAGTTTGGACACTTAATTTTTTCAAAGGAAATGCTTCGGGACCACGGGATACTTAGTGAAGAGCATCAGGAGGCACCCCAAGGCATAGGGGCTGGGACTGGCACTAGGATGCCTTGCGGTGGACAGCCGAGCTCGATCCTTATAAAAGCTTTTTAACTGCAGCAGCTTTAGTGGACGCTACTGGAGCTGGAATTACGCGGCTGCTGGCATGAGACTTGCCCTCCAATAGATCCTTGTAAATGGATTTAAAGTGTATTCATTCAAATTAGAGAGACAATTTAAATTAAAAAGCTTAGAGCTGCCTCCACCACAGGGGGGCTCTCTCGACCCACCAGCGGACAGGCACCAGTATTGGGAGAGGGGGGCTGGCCGTCAGGGTTCACCGCGGCTCTGGCACAAACCCGGCGACACGGAGGTGGCACGGGCAGGAGCGGACTGGCCGTCTCGGCTTCTCACTTTTTGGATTTTAGAAGGGCATGACATGCCTATATCTGTGTCTCCCCCTCCTTTTACTCCTCCACCTCTTTTCTTTTCGCATGACTATATGTACTTGTCACTTTTCCATGTGTTAGTTGTGTCTTCTGAGCAGTTTGTCAGCTTTTGGACACCTTTGAAGGTGTTTTCTATGTGTTTCTATGTGTTTTTGTTTGCCTGCCATTGGTTTTAACGGTGTTCGAAGGTGTTCGACGAACAGTTCGACGAACAGTTCGGCGAACACACGGGTGTTCGACGAACCGAACCGAACTCGAACACTACGGGGGTGGCTCAACACTATTAATGGTCACTTGGCTGAACCCTTCAGGATCATGTCAGGGGTGAGGCAGGGCTGTCCTCTCAGCCCATTGTTGTATGTCTTTAGTCTGGATCCTTTCCTCAGAAAAGTGCAGGATCATAGAGGTTTCACAGGGCTGAGGTGTCGCCTGCAGAGTACAGTGGAGGATGTAAAGTTCTGCGCCTATGCGGATGACGTGTCGGTGGTGGTGTCGTCTAGAGATGACTGTGCGGCTCTACAGCAGGAGATCACAGCCTTCTCCAATGTGTCTAACTCCTCTGTGAACATGGAGAAGAGCGAGGCGTTGTGGTTGGGGGGTGACAGTGATGTCTTCTCTGTGCCCTTCAGAACAGTTCAGGGTCAGATAAAGATTTTGGGAGTAGTGTTTGGAGCTGTAGATGATGGGAAGGTGAACTGGGAGGAGAAGCTGGTGGTGTGTGAGCAGAAGGTGCAGAGCTGGAGACACTGGAAGCTGACGTATCTGGAGAAGGTCCGCCTGCTGAAGACCTTCTTGCTCCCGCTCTTCCTCTATATCAGTGTGGTGTTCCCGGTGCCCGATGTGTTACTCCCCAGACTTACCAATGTCTTCTTTCACTTCTTAGGGGGTAACAGAGTGAATGTGGTCAGGAGAAACATTGTCTATCTCCCCCATAAGGAGGGTGGTCTCTCCATGCCCTGTCCTGAGCTCTTCTTTAATCTCATGTTTCTTATGAAGAATTTCTCTTTTTGTAAGAATTCAGAGAAGACGCCATGGTCTTGTTTGTTTAAGGGCCAGATCCAGCAGTTTGTGTCCGTGTGGTCGGTAGGGGACCCCATCAAGAGAATCTCAGGACGACTAAAGAATAATGTTTCTTGGTATGGTGTCCATGTAATAAGTAAGGTTATTAGATGGAGGATCCTGTATGAGGACGTCAGGCAGCTCAGTAGGAAGGAGTTGTATAAGAACGTGCTGTCATCTCACTTTAGTGTCCATGTTCAATTGAGGGGCGCCCCAAGTCTAGATGTAAAACAGGCTGCAAAAAATGTACTAGATCCCAGAATTCCCACTCATATGAGAGATGTGGCGTGGCTGGGGCTCCATGGTAAGGTGTACGTCAGAGATAACCTAAAGTGCAGGAATGTATCAGACAGATCCTGTCCTAGAGAAGAGTGCCCCCATATACAGGAGACTATGGAGCATCTGCTGCTAGAGTGTCCTTTTAGTATGCAGGTATGGGAGTGTGTGTCCTTGTCCCTAAAGTTACCGCACCTGGTGGGACAGTCGTATGGTCAGCTGCTGTACGGAGACTTCCAACCTGAGCTCAGGGCGTATAACCGAAGCTCACTATATGTAATAAATGTGGTGACCATCTATCATCTGTGGTGTGCACGGTGCTGCCTGCTCATCAATAAGGAGGTCCTGTCCTGTGATAGTGTCAGGTATAAGATCCTGGAAAGTCTTAAGACAGTGTATAAGAAAGATATAAAGATTAACTCAGGTAATGTGAACTGGAGGAACATTCATGTGGCGGGATTTATTAATGTTATCTAATATTATTGTGTAAGTGATGTAACAACTAGAGATGAGCGTTGTTCTACTCGAACTGTTCGCCAATCTCAAGTTCGAGCTGTTTTGGGCGGTGTTCGAGCCGTTCGGCGAACACGAACAATTTGAGAAAAATTCGGCTGTTCGAGGTTATGTTCGATAACTGTTCGTGCACCAAAATCATAACTGGATTTTTTCTCAGTAATGATGAAAATTAATGTTAATACGCAGTTTGAGTGTACAGCGGGGTGGGGGGAGGGGCAGGGGATGGATCTCTGCAGGAACAATGAAGATCTCCATTTTTTTTTTCTCTTTCCCGCATTTACAGTGGGGAGGTGCAATCTGTCAGCCTATCAGCAGCGCACACACAGAGCGAAGTGCTTTTTTTCACACAAGCAAGGGCATGTGTCATTGGCAGTGTATGTCACATGTCCTTGCCCTATAAGACCAAGCCATTTTCCCCGTCGCCACCATTTTCTCACTGCTGCAGCTGCGTGTTAGACGGCACCGCTGTTGCTGTGTGCGCTATACCTTGTTAATTTCAAGCCAATTTTCGCACAAATCTACAGATAGCTTGGGAGTAGGGAATAGTTGTGATTGCAGTCCTTTTAAGGACTAGGTTACAGCATTTCCTATGACTTTTATCAGGCAGGTCTGTGCTCTTAAATAGATAGGTTGTGGGAGTAAAGACTAATTGTAATTGGAGTCCTTTTCAGGACTAGGTTACATCAGTTCCTATCAGTTTTTGCCAGGCAGGTCTGTGCCAGTGCTGTGCAAGTTTTTTTCACAGCATTTGGCTGAATCTAGCAAAGCTAATCCTTTTTGGCCTATTGCAGAGTGTGTTAGTCAGTGGAGTAGCCTATCTGTGTTGCAAGATATACCACCTGTGTATAGAATACCAATTTTTTTACTGCACCTAGTGAAGTAAAATCTTTTGGGCATAGCATCATTCTATTAGTCCATCTATACTGACCTCCATCAGGTTGCAAATTGAATATAATTTTTTTCTGCATCTACCTCTGAAAAAATATTGGGCTTCTAGCGGTGTGTGGGACTTGTTGTATTAGTCCATCTATACTGACCTCCATCAGGTTGCAAATTAAAAATAATTTTTATCTGCATCTACAGTACCTCTGAAAAAATATTTGGGCTTCTAGCTGTGTGTGGGACTTGTTCTATTAGTCCATCTATACTGACCTCCATCAGGTTGCAAATTGAATATAATTTTTATCTGCATCTAGCTCTGAAAAAATATTTGGCCTTCTAGCAGTGTGTGGGACTTTCTCTATTAGTCCATCTATACTGACCTCCATCAGGTTGCAAATTAAAAATAATTTTTATCTGCATCTACCTCTGAAAAAATATTTGGGCTTCTAGCTGTGTGTGGGACTTGTTCTATTAATCCATCTATACTGACCTCCATCAGGTTGCAAACTGAATATATTTTTTTCTGCATCTACCTCTGAAAAAATATTGGGCTTCTAGCTGTGTGTGGGACTTGTTGTATTAGTCCATCTATACTGACCTCCATCAGGTTGCAAACTGAATATATTTTTTTCTGCATCTACCTCTGAAAAAATATTGGGCTTCTAGCTGTGTGTGGGACTTGTTCTATTAATCCATCTATACAGACCTCCATCAGGTTGCAAATTGAATATATTTTTTTCTGCATCTACCTCTGAAAAAATATTGGGCTTCTAGCTGTGTGTGGGACTTGTTCTATTAATCCATCTATACAGACCTCCATCAGGTTGCAAACTGAATATATTTTTTTCTGCATCTACCTCTGAAAAAATATTGGGCTTCTAGCTGTGTGTGGAACTTGTTGTATTAGTCCATCTATACTGACCTCCATCAGGTTGCAAACTGAATATATTTTTTTCTGCATCTACCTCTGAAAAAATATTGGGCTTCTAGCTGTGTGTGGGACTTGTTGTATTAGTCCATCTATACTGACCTCCATCAGGTTGCAAATTAAAAATAATTTTTATCTGCATCTACAGTACCTCTGAAAAAATATTTGGGCTTCTAGCTGTGTGTGGGACTTGTTCTATTAGTCCATCTATACTGACCTCCATCAGGTTGCAAATTGAATATAATTTTTATCTGCATCTAGCTCTGAAAAAAATATTTGGCCTTCTAGCAGTGTGTGGGACTTTCTCTATTAGTCCATCTATACTGACCTCCATCAGGTTGCAAACTGAATATATTTTTTTCTGCATCTACCTCTGAAAAAATATTGGGCTTCTAGCTGTGTGTGGGACTTGTTGTATTAGTCCATCTATACTGACCTCCATCAGGTTGCAAATTAAAAATAATTTTTATCTGCATCTACAGTACCTCTGAAAAAATATTTGGGCTTCTAGCTGTGTGTGGGACTTGTTCTATTAGTCCATCTATACTGACCTCCATCAGGTTGCAAATTGAATATAATTTTTATCTGCATCTAGCTCTGAAAAAATATTTGGCCTTCTAGCAGTGTGTGGGACTTTCTCTATTAGTCCATCTATACTGACCTCCATCAGGTTGCAAATTGAATATAATTTTTATCTGCATCTAGCTCTGAAAAAATATTTGGCCTTCTAGCAGTGTGTGGGACTTTCTCTATTAGTCCATCTATACTGACCTCCATCAGGTTGCAAATTGAATATAATTTTTATCTGCATCTAGCTCTGAAAAAAATATTTGGCCTTCTAGCAGTGTGTGGGACTTTCTCTATTAGTCCATCTATACTGACCTCCATCAGGTTGCAAATTAAAAATAATTTTTATCTGCATCTACCTCTGAAAAAATATTTGGGCTTCTAGCAGTGTGTGGGACTCATTGTATTAGGCCATCTATACCAAGCTCCACCAGCTTTGAAATTAATAATAATTTTTAGCTGCATCTAGCCCTGAAAATAATTTTTCCCAATAGTGGTAGCAATAGAAATATGGGGCGCGCGCCTGGCTAACAAAAATATACGCTTCATAACACAAAACACCAGCCTAGCGCACTGCATTAATAAGATGGCATCATCGTCTCTCCCAGTGCTAGGCCTACTACGCAGGCTAGTATTCCTGTGCCTAAAACAAAATGTATGGGTCCGCGCTAGCCACTATGCTGAGGGGTATAAAGCCGCTGCTAACGCTTTATAACAATTCAATTGGCAGATTTTCACAGAGCTCTTCCACAACGCCCACCCATCGGGCAACAGTTGCCCACCCTCCCTATGGGATCTAGTGGCGAATAGTTGATGCCATTAATCAGAGCGTCAGTTGCCCCGTCAACGTGGCAAGCATACGGTAAGGCATGGGAAGAGTGGACACGACTAGTAGCAGGCAGACGGGTTGACCAATGTGAACAAGCCAGATCACAAGTCACCATAGAATTTCTCCACCAGCTAATGATGAGGGGCATATCAGGGGCGTCAGCGCAGCGGTGTCTGACCGGAGTAGCATTTCACTTCCAACTACTGAATTGGGGAGATGTGACAAAGATTCATCATCAGACAATCCATAAAAGGGTGGAAAAGGGGTCAGCCAAGTCAGGAATGTAGACGTCCCGTCCCGTGTCACTAAAACTGATTTCTCACATCTTATCCCTAACACCATTAACATGACACTCACAATTTGAAGCAACACTAATGTCTACTGCATTTGTGATCGCCTTCTTCGGGGCGCTATGTATAAGCGAATTAGTCCCTCAATCCAAAATTACCAACAGTGGACGCTTATTACACCAGGAAGTAGTCATAGCCAATAATGCAATACGTGTACGCATACACCAATCGAAAACGGTTCCAGCGGGCAGGGGTACTTGGGTACTTCTACAACCCACAAACGGTACACTGAGTCGGGTAACAATAGTAAAAACATATCTAACCATCAGATCACAAAGTAATTTCTTCGTATCACACATTGATGGAACGCCATTATCAAGATACCTGTTCCAAGCTATATTTAATAAATGCATAACATCGGCAGGGAACCACCCCAAAGATTACGGGACACACTCATTCCGCATAGGTGCGGCCACGGAAGCAGCAAGAGCAGGACTGTCAGAAACGGAAGTTCAGAGGATAGGGAGATGGCGATCCACATGTTTGGCGAGATACATAAGACCGGACTTGTTATCCTAACGTGGTTTGTTTCTTTTACAGGTGACGCTAAGCCAACAGTGTGAGTGATAGGCCACTCGTATATATATTGGGCACAAAAAAGGGCGAAAGTCCGCCCAGGCGGGAGGAAATTAGAGTTTCATAACACATATTTCAACTGGAGAGGTATTAGAGGCCTGCTATGGCCACAGGTACTAATGGAGGTAATCAAGGTAGGGAGAGAGGCAAGAGGTCCGGTCATCTTAGTTATACAGGCCGGGGGAAACAACCTAGGTCATCACAAGAGTGCATAACTAATGGCAATAATGAAACTAGACACTGAGCGCTTCAGAGAATTTTTCACAAAATTAGCTATAGTATGGTCAGAGATTGTGCCGATAGCGGTATGGCAAGGTGCGCGAGACATCACGGCCATCGAATAGACAAGGCGGGTAATAAATATTCGGATGGCAAAATTTAGAAGAGACAGAGGCGGTGTAGTGATACGACACCGACAACTGGAAGGAGATAAAGCAGGCCTCATACGGCCCGACGGTGTTCACTTAATAGATATTGGACTGGACATATTCCTGTCAAGACTCCAGGACGGAGTGGAACAAGCGTTAAGAGTGATGGGTGGGGGTCAGAGTCCTGCATACGAGTACGCTGGATCCTCCGTGGCCTGGAAATAGAAAGGACATGTTGGAGAGTTACACTTGTTGGCCAACTTGCCGGAGTGGGGACCCAGGGCATGCTGCAACAAGCTGAATTATTTTAGAAATAAAATGCCTTTCTAATGGAATGAGTATAAAGAGTTAATAAAGCTGTGACCGATCCTCACCCATCCAGTTGTAAGAGTTACATTATTGGGTTGTCCATGAAAGGGGGGCAGTAGGGGGGCTGAGCATCTGGGTTTGGTTGGGGGTCCCCACAGTCTGCCTAGGCTAGATTAATTTAAAAATTCTTATTAGATACACAGGCGGTGCAGCTTGCTTCGCAGCTGGGCTACTACGCCCAAAGTATTGCCTAGGCTAGATGCAGTTAAAAATTCTACGCTGACTAGCAGACACTGAAGATTTGGAGCAGACCTCTGAGTAAACAGCTCTTCAGACTCAACCATCTGTGTTACCCCAAGCCATAGTGTATGTAGTTTCTTACAGTTAAAAGGGGGGGGTGCGACCCAACCCACCTGGAATTGACGATGCCAACGTCACGTAAGACACAGCAAGGGGACTCCCAAAATTGTGGCACAGACACCACTTAACCCTAGAACGCATACCTGTGGCCTTGCAGGCCCGCCCAGTTAATTGTTTTCTATTTTCTGCAAGATTGCTTTAGTTAGAATTTTGAAACTCTAGGTATTCTTCATGTATATAGTTGTTTGTCATTTGAGTTTGAGTTATTCCATGTTATTTGCACACGGGCCTAAAGGGCCCCAGGTATGTGAAAGTGTAGATTTTTATGGTCATGCGTGCTAGGGTTAAGTGGCATCAATTGCCCCACTGTTGCTTAAAATGGTTGGTGAGGTGATTTTACCAAATCCCCAAGCTTTTAGTCTCCCAAGGATGACACAGGGGTAGAAATGTCCTTGCGAATCCATGATTTGTTCATCTTTATGAACGTGAGTCTGTCTACATTATCAGTGGAGAGCCGCGTGCGCTTATCTGTCAGCACACCACCAGCAGCGCTGAACACACGTTCAGAGAGAACGCTGGCTGCATGGCATGACAAGATCTCCAAGGCGTGAGTGGCGAGCTCCGGCGATTTTTCAAGATTGGAATACCAAAATGAGCAAGGGTCCAGTAACACAGTCATGGCTTCGATGTTCACTTGGAGATTCTCCTGTACCATCCTCTCTAGGCATTGACTATGTGTCAGACTTCTTGTCTCCTGTGGCCTTGCAAAGGATGGTCTAAAAAAGTGGTGAAACGATTCCACAAAATTGCTGTTACCAGCAGATACTGTGTTACTGTTACTGTTTGAGTGATGAAGACTCGACAGTCCCACCGTTGGCAAGTTAGAACTGTGAGATTCACTACGTGCACCACTGGTGTTTTGTGGAAAAGCACATGTAAGATTCTGCAACAGATACTCCTGCATTCGTGAATACCTTTTTATGGCAGGAATTATTTCGGCAAATATACTTTTGTACCGGGGATCTAAGAGTGTGGCAACCCAGCAGTCGGGATTACTTCGAATTCTGACATTCCGGGGGTCATGTTGCAGGTAGTGCAGCAAGAAGGCACTCATGTGTCTTGCGCATCCAGAAGGACCAAGTCCTTGTTGTGTTGATAGAGAGGTAAGAATCATGCTTCCTTCCTCTGCCCTCTCCCTCCAACCTCGCACAACAGAAATGTGATCAAGGTCTCCCTCATCTGATGAGTCTTCCATGCCCATTGCCAGTTCGTCCTCCACTTCTTCCTCGGCTCCTGCACCTTCCTCAACAGTTTGGCTGCTACCATGCGCCCTGGTTAAACCTTCTCCCCCACCCTCCCATGCCTGCCGCCTTGGTGCTGCCAACCGTCTGGACCTTGGAGATGTTATCCCTTCCGCATACGACTCCTCCTCTACTTCCTCCACCTCCTCTTGTCCCACCACCTGACTCCGAATTCTGTTTAACATGTGCTCCAGCATGTAAATCACCGTAATAGTCATGCTGATAATGGCATCGTCAGCACTAAACATCTTCGTCGCCATTTCAAGACTGTGCAGAAGGGTGCATAGGTCCCTGATCTGAGACCACTCCTCCAGCGTGATTTGCCCCACCTCTGGATCTCGTTGGCCCAGGCTATACGTCAGAACGTATTGCACCAGGGCTTGTCGGTGCTGCCACAGTCGCTGCAACATGTGCAGAGTTGAATTCCACCGTGTCGGCACATCGCATTTCAGCCGGTGAACTGGCAGGCCCAACGACTTCTGTAGAGATGTAAGTCGTTGAACTGCGGGATGCGAACGGCGGAAGTGAGCACACAGCGACCGTGCACTCTGCAGAAGGCCATCTAGTCCGGGATAGTGGGCTAAAAATTGCTGGACAACCAGGTTCAACACGTGAGCCATACAAGGCACGTGTGTGACATTGCCCCGGCGAAGTGCCGCACCCAGGTTTGCAGCATTGTCGCACATGGCCTTCCCTGGTTGCAGGTCCAGTGGAGACAACCTTTCATGAAACTGGGTCTCCAGAGCTGACCAAAACTCCTCAGCTGTGTGACTCACATTTCCCAGACATTTCAAAGTAAACACTGATGCGTTGAGCCCTGCTGTCAGCATAGTAAGGAGGTGTGCAGGATTCCTTCTGCGCAGTTAGAAAGCAGGTGGCATTACCATACAGGCTTTGGGTGCAGGTGGAGGACCGAGAGGAGGTTGAGGAGGCAGAAGCAGTGGAGGAAGTTCGAGATAAAGAGGATTAACACACAACTCGTGGGGACGGTAAGACTTGGACAGCAGCCCCTTGTCCTGCTGTCACCATAGTTACCCAGTGCCCAGTCAGCGACATGTAACGCCCCTGTCCATGCCTTCTCGTCCAAGTGTCTGTGGTGAAGTGCACCCTGTCACACACAGAGTTTCTCAAAGAAGCGGTGATGTTGTGTGCGACATGCTAGTGGAGCGCAGGCACACCTTTCTTTGAGAAGTAGTGCCGACTGGGCATCTGGTACTGGGGCACTGTGACGGACATAAGGTCTTGAAAATCCTCTGTGTCCTCCAGGTGGAAAGGCAGCATTTCTGTAGCCAACAGCTTGCAGATGGTGAAATTCAACCTCTTAGCTTTCTCATGGCTAGGAGGAAATGGTCTTTTACTTTTCCACATCTGAGGGACCGAGGGCTGGCTGTTGTGCTTAGACGGTGTTGAGTAGGGTGTCCCCGGCAACTGCCGGTCTGTGAGGAAGATGCAGGCGGACATGTTAGGTTGCCTTGATCCAAAGGTGGTGCTCTCGATGTCGGAGAGCGCTCAACATTAGTGTAGCGCCGGCGTCCCTGCCCTCTGCTAGGCAGGGACGCTGTTCCCCTCACCTCTCTGCTCCGTGCCCGGCGTCCTCCTCCCGCTCTGCTGGCAGCGCGCACTCCTTCCCGGCCACTGTGCTTAGGGCGCGCGCGCGCGCTCTCCCTCCCTCTTAAAGGGGCCGCGCGCGCCGTCCTAAGGAGTCCCCGGCCAATGGCCGGAGGACTTCACCATTTATAAGGCACCTCCTCCAAAATGGAGGTGCCCGAGCAATGTTGTTGCACTGTTCACTACTCTGCTTCAGCCCTCAGGTCCCGTTGCCAGTTACCTGCCAGATACCTGCTAGATTCCTGCCAGCTTGCTGTCTTATTCCTGCCTGATATTCTGCTACCTGCCTGCTAGCCTGAGGTCCAACGGTCTGCCTTACTACTCCTGTCAGTCTGTCTAAGGACCAGCTTGCCCGCTCACCTGGGAGCGCACATCAACTACCTGCCTGCTTGCCTGAGGTCCGACGGTCTGCCTTCCAACTCTTGTCAGTCTGTCTATGGACCAGCTTGCCCGCTCACCTGGGAGCGCACATCTGCTACCTGCCTGCTAGCCTACCTGGAGGCTCTGCCGTCACGTGCTGTGGCCACCTGCCTGTCCAGTGACTCCTGCCCGCTCACCTGGGAGCGCTCATCTGCTGCCTGTCTGCTAGCCTACCTGGAGGCTCTGCCGTCACGTGCTGTGACCACCCGCCTGTCCAGAGACTTCTGCCCGCTCACCTGGGAGCGCTCATCTGCCGCCTGTCTGTTGGTCTTCCTGGAGGCTCCGCCGTCACATGCTGTGACCACCCGTTTATCCAGAGACTCTCGCCTGCTCACCTGGGAGCTCACGTCTACCATCAGCC
Organism: Phyllobates terribilis; assembly: GCF_046119375.1. Classification (NCBI taxonomy): domain Eukaryota; kingdom Metazoa; phylum Chordata; class Amphibia; order Anura; family Dendrobatidae; genus Phyllobates; species Phyllobates terribilis. Next base: position 697,317,620 of record NW_027362763.1, on the reverse strand, counting down.
GCCACAGGTCGTACCAACCCTTTACCCAGAGACTGCCCCGGTCACTTGCCGTGACCATCTGCCCGTTCACCCAGAGACTGCCCCGGTCACTTGCCGTGACCATCTGCCCGTTCATCCAGAGACTGCCCCGGTCACTTGCCGTGACCTCCTGCCCGTTCTTCTAGAGACTGTCCCGGTCACCTGCTGTGACTGCCTGCCTGGTCGCCACCCGCTCCCTTACAAGGACCGCCCCCTTGTATAGTAGCTCAGAGGTTCCGCCTCCCAGACCCGTTACAACTAGCAGGTGTTTCCACTTCCCAATGAACTGACGACCTGCCAATCACACTGGCTGTTGCGGGTAAAGAGGTGGCAGGTCTGCGTCCAAAAACATGTGTGACTGCTGTCCCCCCAGTCACAGAGGATGAAGAGGCTGCGGATGCACAAGATGGGGCAGGCGGTGGTTGACCCAGCCGGCTAGGCCGCATTGTAGCACAGTGAGCTTCCCACTGCAACTTATGCTTCATATCCATGTGACGGTACATGCATGAAGTACTCAAACTATGTATTTTTTGGCCTCTACTTAGCTTTTGCTGACAAATATTACAGATAACACGAGTTGGGTCATCCTTATCGATCTGAATAAATGCCCAGGCTATGCAAGGCTTAGAGCCCATGTGACCTGAAGAGCCACTACGACTTGTGGTCAGAGGCAGAGTTGTGGTTGAGGATGCAGTTGTTGACGTGCTTCCAGTACTCCGTCTCTGTTCAGGAAGGCGCAACCTAACCTCGTCGTCAATAGCATCTGTGATGCCCCGCTGCGCTTGGTATCACAGATCCTACAAGAGTGCATTGATGGAATCCTCCACAAGAGGCCCCCATAAACATTCACACATCTCCACCTTCCACCTCAGACCAGCAGAGGGAGCCCGTTAGGGATATAAATAGGGAAGGTGGAGCTAGGCAGTTCAGTTCCTCTGAAGAGTTCCTGCAGTAGAGAAGCCTAAGAGAGGTCAGTCTGCAGTGGAGCTCAGTCTAGTCTAGAGAACGCAGTTAATAGTTCAGCAGTGGAGCACGAGGCTCCTGCTTGCTAGATTCAGGGAGCCCAGATAGAACTTAAGGTGTGCCGGTGCCGTAAGATCAGTGAAGCGCGGCAAGCTGCCGTTAGTGTGTATAGCCTAGTGAGGGCCCGAGTAGGCCGAAGGCGAGTGGCGAGTTAGTACATAAGGGGCAGAGGAGCTTAACCAGCTCACCCCGAAGTATTTACCGGACACAGGATCCGAGCTTACCGGTATCTCTATGACCCAGTAAGGCATAACCGGAATCCCTGGAGAACTACAAGTCCCAGGATCGCTAAGGTGCTGATATGTAACAGAGCCAGGAGACGCTTAGGCCCCGCATACTGGGAGCGTGAACTCCAAGAGAAGGCCCTACCACAAGGTCAGCCAGCGCAGGACAGAGACAAAGTTAGGCCTAGCTCCAGGCAGGTCAGAAACTTACTACGCAGAGGCAAGAAACAGGAGGCCCTACACCCGCTCATTGGGGAGGATCCTGATATGCACCCTTCACCCTACAGTGCTCCGGGATGTGCCTGAATTTCCACCAGTAAAAGGTACTGAAGTGACTACCGTGTCCATTCCCGTTCTTGCTCTGACCCAGCTGGGTCTCGCCTGTCCTGCATTCCCCCTGCATACGCTGCCTTGAGACCTAGCTCCACCTGTGGGGAGCTATACCATCGAGCTGCCTTATCACCGGCCTCAGTGGACTGCTGCAGCGCTGGTGCTTGTCACCAGATACCACAGGTGGCGTCATGAACTCTTAAAAAATTAACAATTATCCACCCTTTTAAAGAGAGACCCCAGGGTACGGGCCAGGGAGCCGACCACCGCGACATCCCCAAGGCCAGGCAAATGCCCGGGTACCGAGTCATCCCCATCCCCAGGGCTAGTCACATCCTCCTCCACCTCCTCTGCTGACCTCATCGACTGTCTGACTGTGTGTTGACAGTAAGTGGGATCTCCAACCTCGTCATCATCACCCTGTGTGTTATCACACCCGTCGCCCTCAGAGCCAACCTCTTCCTGCCCTGACCGAAAAGTCAAGTTGTCGCTCCAATCAGGTATTTGAGTCTCATCATCGTCTTCATCATTGTCTCCACCAGCAGGAGTTACAGTTTGGGAACAAGGGTCTACATTATGCTCAGAACCTTCTTCATCTGGTCCTGGATCCAACTTATAAAGATTCTGGGCATCGGATCAGATCATTTCCTCATCTGGATTAACAGAAGCTCTGGAGCAGACCTCCGTTTCCCAGGCTATAGTATGAGTAAACAGCTGGGCAGACTCAGCCATCTGTGTTACCCCATACTCAGACGGGCAGCTGGAGACTTGGGAGCTGTGAGGAAGCAAGTGCGATTGGGGTGACACCTCTGAGGACTGGAGTATTTGTGATGTTGAAATTGAGGTGATGGAGAGCCCACTTGAAGGAGCACTTGATATCCGTTGAAGCACCTGCTGTTTTTGTGCCTCATCTAGAATTTCTAGCGATGGGCGTGTCCGTAAGAATGGGATCGTATCACATTGTCCACGAAAAGAAGTCGACATCTTAGTTTGGCTGGAAGATGGTCTTTCTTCTGCAGATGTTACTCCCCCCCCACCGTGGGGGGCCTCGACCCACCGGCGGACAGGCACCAGTATTGGGATAGGGGGGCTGGCCGTCAGGGTCCACCGCGGCTCTGGCACAAACCCGGCGACACAGAGGTGGCACAGGCAGGAACGGACTGGCCGTGTTGGCTTCTCACTTTTTGGATTTTAGAAGGGCATGACATGCCTATTAGGGTCACCTTGCCGCTGGTGGGACGGCTTGTATACTTTTTTTGATCAAAAATAGTTCACTAAGTACCCTATATTTATTATGCAACTTTGCTTTACATTTATATATAATGATGGTAGGGTATGAGATATATTTTTGTCTTTTGTCTTTTGTAGGTTTTGTTTCTTTTTTGCTAGTGTGAACATGCTCCTATTTCTTGCATGTCTGCCATCTTAGACCTCAGTTCACATTGCCTGTTTTTTTGTCTTGTTTGCATTCTGTGCAATTTAGGGGTGTGGCATCCCCTTTGTTGAGCTGACTGGTATATATGTAGCTTACCACGGGCCTGGGTGGTCTGGAGTTGGGACCCGGTCCTATTTGTCTACCCTTTTATATGCATTACTTCAACTTTGATATACAGTAAGGTTTTTAATATAGGCAGTATAGGTACCGTCCCAATTTAGGGTCACCTTGCCGCTGGTGGGACGGCTTGTATACTTTTTTTGATCAAAAATAGTTCACTAAGTACCCTATATTTATTATGCAACTTTGCTTTACATTTATATATAATGATGTTAGGGTATGAGATATATTTTTGTCTTTTGTAGGTTTTGTTTCTTTTTTGCTAGTGTGAACATGCTCCTATTTCTTGCATGTCTGCCATCTTAGACCTCAGTTCACATTGCCTGTTTTTTTGTCTTGTTTGCATTCTGTGCAATTTAAGGGTGTGGCATCCCCTTTGTTAAGCTGACTGGTATATATGTAGCTTACCACGGGCCTGGGTGGTCTGGAGTTGGGACCCGGTCCTATTTGTCTACCCTTTTATATGCATTACTTCAACTTTGATATACAGTAAGGTTTTTAATATAGGCAGTATAGGTACCATCCCAATTTAGGGTCACCTTGCCGCTGGTGGAACGGCTTGAATACTTTTTTTGATCAAAAATAGTTCACTAAGTACCCTATATTTATTATGCAACTTTGCTTTACATTTATATATAATGATGGTAGGGTATGAGATATATTTTTGTCTTTTGTCTTTTGTAGGTTTTGTTTCTTTTTTGCTAGTGTGAACATGCTCCTATTTCTTGCATGTCTGCCATCTTAGACCTCAGTTCACATTGCCTGGTTTTTTGTCTTGTTTGCATTCTGTGCAATTTAAGGGTGTGGCATCCCCTTTGTTGAGCTGACTGGTATATATGTAGCTTACCACGGGCCTGGGTGGTCTGGAGTTGGGACCCGGTCCTATTTGTCTACCCTTTTATATGCATTACTTCAACTTTGATATACAGTAAGGTTTTTAATATAGGCAGTATAGGTACCGTCCCAATTTAGGGTCACCTTGCCGCTGGTGGGACGGCTTGTATACTTTTTTTGATCAAAAATAGTTCACTAAGTACCCTATATTTATTATGCAACTTTGCTTTACATTTATATATAATGATGGTAGGGTATGAGATATATTTTTGTCTTTTGTCTTTTGTAGGTTTTGTTTCTTTTTTGCTAGTGTGAACATGCTCCTATTTCTTGCATGTCTGCCATCTTAGACCTCAGTTCACATTGCCTGTTTTTTTGTCTTGTTTGCATTCTGTGCAATTTAAGGGTGTGGCATCCCCTTTGTTGAGCTGACTGGTATATATGTAGCTTACCACGGGCCTGCGTGGCCTGGAGTTGGGACCCGGTCCTATTTGTCTACCCTTTTATATGCATTACTTCAACTTTGATATACAGTAAGGTTTTTAATATAGGCAGTATAGGTACCGTCCCAATTTAGGGTGACCTTGCCGCTGGTGGGACGGCTTGTATACTTTTTTTGATCAAAAATAGTTCACTAAGTACCCTATATTTATTATGCAACTTTGCTTTACATTTATATATAATGATGGTAGGGTATGAGATATATTTTTGTCTTTTGTAGGTTTTGTTTCTTTTTTGCTAGTGTGAACATGCTCCTATTTCTTGCATGTCTGCCATCTTAGACCTCAGTTCACATTGCCTGTTTTTTTGTCTTGTTTGCATTCTGTGCAATTTAAGGGTGTGGCATCCCCTTTGTTGAGCTGACTGGTATATATGTAGCTTACCACGGGCCTGGGTGGTCTGGAGTTGGGACCCGGTCCTATTTGTCTACCCTTTTATATGCATTACTTCAACTTTGATATACAGTAAGGTTTTTAATATAGGCAGTATAGGTACCGTCCCAATTTAGGGTCACCTTGCCGCTGGTGGGACGGCTTGTATACTTTTTTTGATCAAAAATAGTTCACTAAGTACCCTATATTTATTATGCAACTTTGCTTTACATTTATATATAATGATGGTAGGGTATGAGATATATTTTTGTCTTTTGTCTTTTGTAGGTTTTGTTTCTTTTTTGCTAGTGTGAACATGCTCCTATTTCTTGCATGTCTGCCATCTTAGACCTCAGTTCACATTGCCTGGTTTTTTGTCTTGTTTGCATTCTGTGCAATTTAAGGGTGTGGCATCCCCTTTGTTGAGCTGACTGGTATATATGTAGCTTACCACGGGTCTGGGTGGTCTGGAGTTGGGACCCGGTCCTATTTGACTACCCTTTTATATGCATTACTTCAACTTTGATATACAGTAAGGTTTTTAATATAGGCAGTATAGGTACCGTCCCAATTTAGGGTCACCTTGCCGCTGGTGGGACGGCTTGTATACTTTTTTTGATCAAAAATAGTTCACTAAGTACCCTATATTTATTATGCAACTTTGCTTTACATTTATATATAATGATGGTAGGGTATGAGATATATTTTTGTCTTTTGTCTTTTGTAGGTTTTGTTTCTTTTTTGCTAGTGTGAACATGCTCCTATTTCTTGCATGTCTGCCATCTTAGACCTCAGTTCACATTGCCTGTTTTTTTGTCTTGTTTGCATTCTGTGCAATTTAAGGGTGTGGCATCCCCTTTGTTGAGCTGACTGGTATATATGTAGCTTACCACGGGCCTGGGTGGTCTGGAGTTGGGACCCGGTCCTATTTGTCTACCCTTTTATATGCATTACTTCAACTTTGATATACAGTAAGGTTTTTAATATAGGCAGTATAGGTACCGTCCCAATTTAGGGTCACCTTGCCGCTGGTGGGACGGCTTGTATACTTTTTTTGATCAAAAATAGTTCACTAAGTACCCTATATTTATTATGCAACTTTGCTTTACATTTATATATAATGATGGTAGGGTATGAGATATATTTTTGTCTTTTGTCTTTTGTAGGTTTTGTTTCTTTTTTGCTAGTGTGAACATGCTCCTATTTCTTGCATGTCTGCCATCTTAGACCTCAGTTCACATTGCCTGGTTTTTTGTCTTGTTTGCATTCTGTGCAATTTAAGGGTGTGGCATCCCCTTTGTTGAGCTGACTGGTATATATGTAGCTTACCACGGGTCTGGGTGGTCTGGAGTTGGGACCCGGTCCTATTTGACTACCCTTTTATATGCATTACTTCAACTTTGATATACAGTAAGGTTTTTAATATAGGCAGTATAGGTACCGTCCCAATTTAGGGTCACCTTGCCGCTGGTGGGACGGCTTGTATACTTTTTTTGATCAAAAATAGTTCACTAAGTACCCTATATTTATTATGCAACTTTGCTTTACATTTATATATAATGATGGTAGGGTATGAGATATATTTTTGTCTTTTGTCTTTTGTAGGTTTTGTTTCTTTTTTGCTAGTGTGAACATGCTCCTATTTCTTGCATGTCTGCCATCTTAGACCTCAGTTCACATTGCCTGTTTTTTTGTCTTGTTTGCATTCTGTGCAATTTAAGGGTGTGGCATCCCCTTTGTTGAGCTGACTGGTATATATGTAGCTTACCACGGGCCTGGGTGGTCTGGAGTTGGGACCCGGTCCTATTTGTCTACCCTTTTATATGCATTACTTCAACTTTGATATACAGTAAGGTTTTTAATATAGGCAGTATAGGTACCGTCCCAATTTAGGGTCACCTTGCCGCTGGTGGGACGGCTTGTATACTTTTTTTGATCAAAAATAGTTCACTAAGTACCCTATATTTATTATGCAACTTTGCTTTACATTTATATATAATGATGGTAGGGTATGAGATATATTTTTGTCTTTTGTCTTTTGTAGGTTTAATATTTATTATGTTGTGATTTTAATGTAATTATTCTGTAATATTTGGTTGTCAGTTTTAAATAAAAAGATCATTATAGTAGTTATATTATTGTACATATGAGCAGTATTATAGTAGTTATATTATTGTACATATGAGCAGTATTATAGTAGTTATATTCTTGTACATATGAGCAGTATTATAGTAGTTATATTCTTGTACATAGGGGGCAGTATTATAGTGGTTATATTCTTATACATAGGAGCAGTATTATAGTAGTTTTATTCTTGTACATAGGGGCAGTATTATAGTTGTTATATTCTTATACATAGGGTGCAGTAATATAGTAGTTATATTCTTGTACATAGGGGGCAGTATTATAGTAGTTATATTCCTGTACATAGGGGGCAGTATTATAGTTGTTATATTCTTATACATAGGAGCAGTATTATAGTAGTTTTATTCTTGTACATAGGGGCAGTATTATAGTTGTTATATTCTTATACATAGGGTGCAGTAATATAGTAGTTATATTCTTGTACATAGGGGGCAGTATTATAGTAGTTATATTCCTGTACATAGGGGGCAGTATTATAGTTGTTATATTCTTGTACATAGGGGCAGTATTATAGTAGTAATGTTCTTGTACATAGGGGCAGTATTATAGTATTTATATTCTTGTGCAAAGGAGCAGTATTATAGTAGTTATATTCTTGTACATAGGGGCAGTATTATAGTAGTTATATTATTGTACATATGAGCAGTATTATAGTAGTTATATTATTGTACATATGAGCAGTATTATAGTAGTTATATTCTTGTACATATGAGCAGTATTATAGTAGTTATATTATTGTACATATGAGCAGTATTATAGTAGTTATATTTTTGTACATAGGGGGCAGTATTATAGTGGTTATATTCTTATACATAGGAGCAGTATTATAGTAGTTTTATTCTTGTACATAGGGGCAGTATTATAGTAGTTATATCCTTATACATAGGATGCAGTATTATAGTAGGTATATTCTTGTACATAGGGGGCAGTATTATAGTAGTTATATTCCTGTACATAGGGGGCAGTATTATAGTTGTTATATTCTTGTACATAGGGGCAGTATTATAGTAGTTATGTTCTTGTACATAGGGGCAGTATTATAGTATTTATATTCTTGTACATAGGGGGCAGTATTATAGTAGTTATATTCTTGTACATAGGGGGCAGTATTAAAGTAGTTATATTATTTTGCATATGAGCAGTATTATAGTAGTTATATTCTTGTGCAAAGGAGCAGTATTATAGTAGTTATATTATTGTACATATGAGCAGTATTATAGTAGTTATATTCTTGTACATAGGGTGCAGTATTATAGTAGTTATATTCTTGCACATAGGGGGCAGTATTATAGTAGTTATATTCTTGTACATAGGAGCAGTATTATAGTAATTATATTATTGTACATATGAGCAGTATTGTAGTAGTTATATTCTTGTACATAGGGGGCAGTATTATAGTGGTTATATTCTTATACATAGGGGGCAGTATTATAGTAGTTATATTCTTGTACATAGGAGCAGTATTATAGTAGTTATATTCTTGTACACAGGGGGCAGTATTATAGTAGTTATATTATTGTACATATGAGCAGTATTATAGTTGTTATATTCTTTTACAAAGGAGCAGTATTATAGTAGTTATATTCTTGTACATATGAGCAGTATTATAGTAGTTATATTATTGTACATATGAGCAGTATTATAGTAGTTATATTCTTGTACATATGAGCAGTATTATAGTAGTTATATTCTTGTACATAGGGGGCAGTATTATAGTGGTTATATTCTTATACATAGGAGCAGTATTATAGTATTTTTATTCTTGTACATAGGGGCAGTATTATAGTAGTTATATTCTTATACATAGGGTGCAGTATTATAGTAGTTATATTCTTGTACATAGCAGGCAGTATTATGGTAGTTATATTCCTGTACATAGGGGGCAGTATTATAGTTGTTATATTCTTGTACATAGGGGCAGTATTATAGTAGTTATGTTCTTGCACATAGGGGCAGTATTATAGTAGTTATGTTCTTGCACATAGGGGCAGTATTATAGTAGTTATATTCTTGTACATAGGGGACAGTATTATAGTAGTTATATTCTTGTACATAGGGGGCAGTATTATAGTAGTTATATTATTTTGCATATGAGCAGTATTATAGTAGTTATATTCTTGTGCAAAGGAGCAGTATTATAGTAGTTATATTCTTGTACATAGGGGCAGTATTATAGTAGTTATATTATTGTACGTATGAGCAGTATTATATTAGTTATATTATTGTACATATGAGCAGTATTATAGTAGCTATATTCTTGTACATATGAGCAGTATTATAGTAGTTATATTATTGTACATATGAGCAGTATTATAGTAGTTATATTCTTGTACATAGGGGCAGTATTATAGTGGTTATATTCTTATACATAGGAGCAGCATTATAGTAGTTTTATTCTTGTACATAGGGGCAGTATTATAGTTGTTATATTCTTATACATAGGGTGCAGTATTATATTAGTTATATTCTTGTACATAGGGGGCAGTATTATAGTAGTTATATTCCTGTACATAGGGGGCAGTATTATAGTTGTTATATTCTTGTACATAGGGGCAGTATTATAGTAGTTATGTTCTTGTACATAGGGGCAGTATTATAGTATTTATATTCTTGCACATAGGGGGCAGTATTATAGTAGTTATATTCTTGTACATAGGGGGCAGTATTAAAGTAGTTATATTATTTTGCATATGAGCAGTATTATAGTAGTTATATTCTTGTGCAAAGGAGCAGTATTATAGTAGTTATATTCTTGTACATAGGGGCAGTATTATAGTAGTTATATTATTGTACATATGAGCAGTATTATAGTAGTTATATTATTGTACATATGAGCAGTATTATAGTAGTTATATTCTTGTACATATGAGAAATTTTATAGTAGTTATATTATTGTACATATGAGCAGTATTATAGTAGTTATATTCCTGTACATAGGGGGCAGTATTATAGTGGTTATATTCTTATACATAGGAGCAGTATTATAGTAGTTTTATTCTTGTACATAGGGGCAGTATTATAGTAGTTATATTCTTGTACATAGGGGGCAGTATTATAATGGTTATATTCTTATACATAGGAGCAGTATTATAGTAGTTTTATTCTTGTACATAGGAGCAGCATTATAGTAGTTATATTCTTGTACATAGGGGCAGTATTATATTATTTATATTATTGTACATAGGAGCAGTATTATAGTAGTTATATTCTTGTACATAGGGGGCAGTATTATAGTAGTAATATTCTTGTACATCGGGGCAGTATTATAGTAGTTATATTCTTGTACATAGGAGCAGTATTATAGTAGTTATATTCTTGTACATAGGGGGCAGTATTATAGTAGTTATATTATTGTACATATGAGCAGTATTATATTAGTTATATTATTGTACATATGAGCAGTATTATAGTAGCTATATTCTTGTACATATGAGCAGTATTATAGTAGTTATATTATTGTACATATGAGCAGTATTATAGTAGTTATATTCTTGTACATAGGGGGCAGTATTATAGTGGTTATATTCTTATACATAGGAGCAGCATTATAGTAGTTTTATTCTTGTACATAGGGGCAGTATTATAGTTGTTATATTCTTATACATAGGGTGCAGTATTATATTAGTTATATTCTTGTACATAGGGGGCAGTATTATAGTAGTTATATTCCTGTACATAGGGGGCAGTATTATAGTTGTTATATTCTTGTACATAGGGGCAGTATTATAGTAGTTATGTTCTTGTACATAGGGGCAGTATTATAGTATTTATATTCTTGCACATAGGGGGCAGTATTATAGTAGTTATATTCTTGTACATAGGGGGCAGTATTAAAGTAGTTATATTATTTTGCATATGAGCAGTATTATAGTAGTTATATTCTTGTGCAAAGGAGCAGTATTATAGTAGTTATATTCTTGTACATAGGGGCAGTATTATAGTAGTTATATTATTGTACATATGAGCAGTATTATAGTAGTTATATTATTGTACATATGAGCAGTATTATAGTAGTTATATTCTTGTACATATGAGAAATTTTATAGTAGTTATATTATTGTACATATGAGCAGTATTATAGTAGTTATATTCCTGTACATAGGGGGCAGTATTATAGTGGTTATATTCTTATACATAGGAGCAGTATTATAGTAGTTTTATTCTTGTACATAGGGGCAGTATTATAGTAGTTATATTCTTGTACATAGGGGGCAGTATTATAATGGTTATATTCTTATACATAGGAGCAGTATTATAGTAGTTTTATTCTTGTACATAGGAGCAGCATTATAGTAGTTATATTCTTGTACATAGGGGCAGTATTATATTATTTATATTATTGTACATAGGAGCAGTATTATAGTAGTTATATTCTTGTACATAGGGGGCAGTATTATAGTAGTAATATTCTTGTACATCGGGGCAGTATTATAGTAGTTATATTCTTGTACATAGGAGCAGTATTATAGTAGTTATATTCTTGTACATAGGGGGCAGTATTATAGTAGTTATATTATTGTACATATGAGCAGTATTATATTAGTTATATTATTGTACATATGAGCAGTATTATAGTAGCTATATTCTTGTACATATGAGCAGTATTATAGTAGTTATATTATTGTACATATGAGCAGTATTATAGTAGTTATATTCTTGTACATAGGGGGCAGTATTATAGTGGTTATATTCTTATACATAGGAGCAGCATTATAGTAGTTTTATTCTTGTACATAGGGGCAGTATTATAGTTGTTATATTCTTATACATAGGGTGCAGTATTATATTAGTTATATTCTTCTACATAGGGGGCAGTATTATAGTAGTTATATTCCTGTACATAGGGGGCAGTATTATAGTTGTTATATTCTTGTACATAGGGGCAGTATTATAGTAGTTATGTTCTTGTACATAGGGGCAGTATTATAGTATTTATATTCTTGCACATAGGGGGCAGTATTATAGTAGTTATATTCTTGTACATAGGGGGCAGTATTAAAGTAGTTATATTATTTTGCATATGAGCAGTATTATAGTAGTTATATTCTTGTGCAAAGGAGCAGTATTATAGTAGTTATATTCTTGTACATAGGGGCAGTATTATAGTAGTTATATTATTGTACATATGAGCAGTATTATAGTAGTTATATTATTGTACATATGAGCAGTATTATAGTAGTTATATTCTTGTACATATGAGAAATTTTATAGTAGTTATATTATTGTACATATGAGCAGTATTATAGTAGTTATATTCCTGTACATAGGGGGCAGTATTATAGTGGTTATATTCTTATACATAGGAGCAGTATTATAGTAGTTTTATTCTTGTACATAGGGGCAGTATTATAGTAGTTATATTCTTGTACATAGGGGGCAGTATTATAATGGTTATATTCTTATACATAGGAGCAGTATTATAGTAGTTTTATTCTTGTACATAGGAGCAGCATTATAGTAGTTATATTGTTGTACATAGGGGCAGTATTATATTATTTATATTATTGTACATAGGAGCAGTATTATAGTAGTTATATTCTTGTACATAGGGGGCAGTATTATAGTAGTAATATTCTTGTACATCGGGGCAGTATTATAGTAGTTATATTCTTGTACATAGGAGCAGTATTATAGTAGTTATATTCTTGTACATAGGGGGCAGTATTATAGTAGTTATATTATTGTACATATGAGCAGTATTATAGTTGTTATATTCTTGTACAAAGGAGCAGTATTATAGTAGTTATATTCTTGTACATATGAGTAGTATTATAGTAGTTATATTATTGTACATATGAGCAGTATTATAGTAGTTCTATTATTGTACATATGAGCAGTATTATAGTAGTTATATTCTTGTACATAGGGGGCAGTATTATAGTGGTTATATTCTTATACATAGGAGCAGTATTATAGTAGTTTTATTCTTGTACATAGGGACAGTATTATAGTAGTTATATTCTTATACATAGGGTGCAGTATTATAGTAGTTATATTCTAGTACATAGGGGGCAGTATTATAGTAGTTATATTCCTGTACATAGGGGGCAGTATTATAGTTGTTATATTCTTGTACATAGGGGCAGTATTATAGTAGTTATGTTCTTGTACATAGGGGCAGTATTATAGTATTTATATTCTTGTTCATAGGGGGCAGTATTATAGTAGTTATATTCCTGCACATAGGGGCAGAATTAAAGAAGTTATATTATTTTGCATATGAGCAGTATTATAGTAGTTATATTCTTCTGCAAAGGAGCAGTATTATAGTAGTTATATTCTTGTACATAGGGGCAGTATTATAATAGCTATATTATTGTACATATGAGCAGTATTATAGTAGTTATATTCTTGTACATATGAGCAGTATTATAGTAGTTATATTCTTGTACATAGGGTGCAGTATTATATTAGTTATATTCTTGTACATAGGGGGCAGTATTATAGTAGTTATATTCTTGTACATAGGAGCAGTATTATATTAATTATATTATTGTACATATGAGCAGTATTGTAGTAATTATATTCTTGTACATAGGGGGCAGTATTATAGTGGTTATATTCTTACACATAGGGGGCAGTATTATAATAGTTATATTCTTGTACATAGGAGCAGTATTATAGTAGTTATATTCTTGTACACAGGGGGCAGTATTATAGTAGTTATATTATTGTACATATGAGCAGTATTATAGTTGTTATATTCTTGTACAAAGGAGCAGTATTATAGTAGTTATATTCTTGTACATATGAGCAGTATTATAGTAGTTATATTATTGTACATATGAGCAGTATTATAGTAGTTATATTCTTGTACATATGAGCAGTATTATAGTAGTTATATTATTGTACGTATGAGCAGTATTATAGTAGTTATATTCTTGTACATAGGGGGCAGTATTATACTGGTTATATTCTTATATATAGGAGCAGTATTATAGTAGCTTTATTCTTGTACATAGGGGCAGTATTATAGTAGTTATATTCTTGTACATAGGGGGCAGTATTATAGTAGTTATATTCCTGTACATAGGGGGCAGTATTATAGTTGTTATATTCTTGTACATAGGGGCAGTATTATAGTAGTTATGTTCTTGTACATAGGGCCAGTATTATAGTAGTTATATTCTTGTACATAGGTGGCAGTATTATAGTAGTTATATTCTTGTACATAGGGGGCAGTATTATAGTAGTTATATTCTTGTACATAGGGGCAGTATTATAGTAGTTATATTCCTGTACATAGGGGGCAGTATTATAGTTGTTATATTCTTGTACATAGGGGCAGTATTATAGTAGTTATGTTCTTGTACATAGGGGCAGTATTATAGTAGTTATATTCTTGTACATAGGTGGCAGTATTATAGTAGTTATATTCTTATACATAGGGTGCAGTATTATAGTAGTTATATTCTTGTACATAGGGGGCAGTATTATAGTAGTTATATTCCTGTACATAGGGGGCAGTATTATAGTTGTTATATTCTTGTACATAGGGGCAGTATTATAGTAGTTATGTTCTTGTACATAGGGGCAGTATTATAGTAGTTATATTCTTGTACATAGGTGGCAGTATTATAGTAGTTATATTCTTGTACATAGGGGGCAGTATTATAGTATTTATATTATTTTGCATATGAGCAGTATTATAGTAGTTATATTCTTGTGCAAAGGAGCAGTATTATAGTAGTTATATTCTTGTACATAGGGGCAGTATTATAGTAGTTATATTATTGTACATATGAGCAGTATTATAGTAGTTATATTCTTGTACATATGAGCAGTATTATAGTAGTTATATTCTTGTACATATGAGCAGTATTATAGTAGTTATATTCTTGTACATAGGGGGCAGTATTATAGTGGTTATATTCTTATACATAGGAGCAGTATTATAGTAGTTTTATTCTTGTACATAGGGGCAGTATTATAGTAGTTATATTCTTGTACATAGGGGGCAATATTATAGTGGTTATATTCTTATACATAGGAGCAGTATTATAGTAGTTACGTTCCTGCACATAGGAGCAGCATTATAGTAGTTATATTCTTGTACATAGGGGCAGTATTATATTATTTATATTATTGTACATAGGAGCAGTATTATAGTAGTTTTATTCTTGTACATAGGGGGCAGTATTATAGTAGTAATATTCTTGTACATCGGGGCAGTATTATAGTAGTTATATTCTTGTACATAGGAGCAGTATTATAGTAGTTATATTCTTGTACATAGGGGGCAGTATTATAGTAGTTATATTATTGTACATATGAGCAGTATTATAGTTGTTATATTCTTGTACAAAGGAGCAGTATTATAATAGTTATATTCTTGTACATATGAGTAGTATTATAGTAGTTATATTATTGTACATATGAGCAGTATTATATTAGTTATATTCTTGTACATATGAGCAGTATTATAGTAGTTCTATTATTGTACATATGAGCAGTATTATAGTAGTTATATTCTTGTACATAGGGGGCAGTATTATAGTGGTTATATTCTTATACATAGGAGCAGTATTATAGTAGTTTTATTCTTGTACATAGGGACAGTATTATAGTAGTTATATTCTTATACATAGGGTGCAGTATTATAGTAGTTATATTCTAGTACATAGGGGGCAGTATTATAGTAGTTATATTCCTGTACATAGGGGGCAGTATTATAGTTGTTATATTCTTGTACATAGGGGCAGTATTATAGTAGTTATGTTCTTGTACATAGGGGCAGTATTATAGTATTTATATTCTTGTTCATAGGGGGCAGTATTATAGTAGTTATATTCCTGCACATAGGGGGCAGAATTAAAGAAGTTATATTATTTTGCATATGAGCAGTATTATAGTAGTTATATTCTTGTGCAAAGGAGCAGTATTATAGTAGTTATATTCTTGTACATAGGGGCAGTATTATAATAGCTATATTATTGTACATATGAGCAGTATTATAGTAGTTATATTCTTGTACATAGGAGCAGTATTATAGTAGTTATATTCTTGTACACAGGGGGCAGTATTATAGTAGTTATATTATTGTACATATGAGCAGTATTATAGTTGTTATATTCTTGTACAAAGGAGCAGTATTATAGTAGTTATATTCTTGTACATATGAGCAGTATTATAGTAGTTATATTATTGTACATATGAGCAGTATTATAGTAGTTATATTCTTGTACATATGAGCAGTATTATAGTAGTTATATTATTGTACGTATGAGCAGTATTATAGTAGTTATATTCTTGTACATAGGGGGCAGTATTATACTGGTTATATTCTTATATATAGGAGCAGTATTATAGTAGCTTTATTCTTGTACATAGGGGCAGTATTATAGTAGTTATATTCTTGTACATAGGGGGCAGTATTATAGTAGTTATATTCCTGTACATAGGGGGCAGTATTATAGTTGTTATATTCTTGTACATAGGGGCAGTATTATAGTAGTTATGTTCTTGTACATAGGGCCAGTATTATAGTAGTTATATTCTTGTACATAGGTGGCAGTATTATAGTAGTTATATTCTTGTACATAGGGGGCAGTATTATAGTAGTTATATTCTTGTACATAGGGGGCAGTATTATAGTAGTTATATTCCTGTACATAGGGGGCAGTATTATAGTTGTTATATTCTTGTACATAGGGGCAGTATTATAGTAGTTATGTTCTTGTACATAGGGGCAGTATTATAGTAGTTATATTCTTGTACATAGGTGGCAGTATTATAGTAGTTATATTCTTATACATAGGGTGCAGTATTATAGTAGTTATATTCTTGTACATAGGGGGCAGTATTATAGTAGTTATATTCCTGTACATAGGGGGCAGTATTATAGTTGTTATATTCTTGTACATAGGGGCAGTATTATAGTAGTTATGTTCTTGTACATAGGGGCAGTATTATAGTAGTTATATTCTTGTACATAGGTGGCAGTATTATAGTAGTTATATTCTTGTACATAGGGGGCAGTATTATAGTATTTATATTATTTTGCATATGAGCAGTATTATAGTAGTTATATTCTTGTGCAAAGGAGCAGTATTATAGTAGTTATATTCTTGTACATAGGGGCAGTATTATAGTAGTTATATTATTGTACATATGAGCAGTATTATAGTAGTTATATTATTGTACATATGAGCAGTATTATAGTAGTTATATTCTTGTACATATGAGCAGTATTATAGTAGTTATATTCTTGTACATAGGGGGCAGTATTATAGTGGTTATATTCTTATACATAGGAGCAGTATTATAGTAGTTTTATTCTTGTACATAGGGGCAGTATTATAGTAGTTATATTCTTGTACATAGGGGGCAATATTATAGTGGTTATATTCTTATACATAGGAGCAGTATTATAGTAGTTACGTTCCTGCACATAGGAGCAGCATTATAGTAGTTATATTCTTGTACATAGGGGCAGTATTATATTATTTATATTATTGTACATAGGAGCAGTATTATAGTAGTTTTATTCTTGTACATAGGGGGCAGTATTATAGTAGTAATATTCTTGTACATCGGGGCAGTATTATAGTAGTTATATTCTTGTACATAGGAGCAGTAATATAGTAGTTATATTCTTGTACATAGGGGGCAGTATTATAGTAGTTATATTATTGTACATATGAGCAGTATTATAGTTGTTATATTCTTGTACAAAGGAGCAGTATTATAATAGTTATATTCTTGTACATATGAGTAGTATTATAGTAGTTATATTATTGTACATATGAGCAGTATTATATTAGTTATATTCTTGTACATATGAGCAGTATTATAGTAGTTCTATTATTGTACATATGAGCAGTATTATAGTAGTTATATTCTTGTACATAGGGGGCAGTATTATAGTGGTTATATTCTTATACATAGGAGCAGTATTATAGTAGTTTTATTCTTGTACATAGGGACAGTATTATAGTAGTTATATTCTTATACATAGGGTGCAGTATTATAGTAGTTATATTCTAGTACATAGGGGGCAGTATTATAGTAGTTATATTCCTGTACATAGGGGGCAGTATTATAGTTGTTATATTCTTGTACATAGGGGCAGTATTATAGTAGTTATGTTCTTGTACATAGGGGCAGTATTATAGTATTTATATTCTTGTTCATAGGGGGCAGTATTATAGTAGTTATATTCCTGCACATAGGGGGCAGAATTAAAGAAGTTATATTATTTTGCATATGAGCAGTATTATAGTAGTTATATTCTTGTGCAAAGGAGCAGTATTATAGTAGTTATATTCTTGTACATAGGGGCAGTATTATAATAGCTATATTATTGTACATATGAGCAGTATTATAGTAGTTATATTCTTGTACATATGAGCAGTATTATAGTAGTTATATTCTTGTACATAGGGTGCAGTATTATATTAGTTATATTCTTGTACATAGGGGGCAGTATTATAGTAGTTATATTCTTGTACATAGGAGCAGTATTATATTAATTATATTATTGTACATATGAGCAGTATTGTAGTAGTTATATTCTTGTACATAGGGGGCAGTATTATAGTGGTTATATTCTTATACATAGGGGGCAGTATTATAATAGTTATATTCTTGTACATAGGAGCAGTATTATAGTAGTTATATTCTTGTACACAGGGGGCAGTATTATAGTAGTTATATTATTGTACATATGAGCAGTATTATAGTTGTTATATTCTTGTACAAAGGAGCAGTATTATAGTAGTTATATTCTTGTACATATGAGCAGTATTATAGTAGTTATATTATTGTACATATGAGCAGTATTATAGTAGTTATATTCTTGTACATATGAGCAGTATTATAGTAGTTATATTATTGTACGTATGAGCAGTATTATAGTAGTTATATTCTTGTACATAGGGGCAGTATTATAGTGGTTATATTCTTATACATAGGAGCAGTATTATAGTAGCTTTATTCTTGTACATAGGGGCAGTATTATAGTAGTTATATTCTTGTACATAGGGGGCAGTATTATAGTAGTTATATTCCTGTACATAGGGGGCAGTATTATAGTTGTTATATTCTTGTACATAGGGGCAGTATTATAGTAGTTATGTTCTTGTACATAGGGGCAGTATTATAGTAGTTATATTCTTGTACATAGGTGGCAGTATTATAGTAGTTATATTCTTGTACATAGGGGGCAGTATTATAGTAGTTATATACTTGTACATAGGGGGCAGTATTATAGTAGTTATGTTCCTGTACATAGGGGGCAGTATTATAGTTGTTATATTCTTGTACATAGGGGCAGTATTATAGTAGTTATGTTCTTGTACATAGGGGCAGTATTATAGTAGTTATATTCTTGTACATAGGTGGCAGTATTATAGTAGTTATATTCTTATACATAGGGTGCAGTATTATAGTAGTTATATTCTTGTACATAGGGGGCAGTATTATAGTAGTTATATTCCTGTACATAGGGGGCAGTATTATAGTTGTTATATTCTTGTACATAGGGGCAGTATTATAGTAGTTATGTTCTTGTACATAGGGGCAGTATTATAGTAGTTATATTCTTGTACATAGGTGGCAGTATTATAGTAGTTATATTCTTGTACATAGGGGGCAGTATTATAGTATTTATATTATTTTGCATATGAGCAGTATTATAGTAGTTATATTCTTGTGCAAAGGAGCAGTATTATAGTAGTTATATTCTTGTACATAGGGGCAGTATTATAGTAGTTATATTATTGTACATAGGGGGCAGTATTATAGTGGTTATATTCTTGTACATATGAGCAGTATTATAGTAGTTATATTATTGTACATATGAGCAGTATTATAGTAGTTATATTCTTGTACATAGGGGGCAGTATTATAGTGGTTATATTCTTATACATAGGAGCAGTATTATAGTAGTTTTATTCTTGTACATAGGGGGAGTATTATAGTAGTTATATTCTTATACATAGGGTGCAGTATTATAGTAGTTATATTCTTGTACATAGGGGGCAGTATTATAGTAGCTATATTCCTGTACATAGGGGGCAGCATTATAGTTGTTATATTCTTGTACATAGGGGCAGTATTATAGTAGTTATGTTCTTGTACATAGGGGCAGTATTATAGTAGTTATATTCTTGTACATAGGGGGCAATTTTAAAGTAGTTATATTATTTTGCATATGAGCAGTATTATAGTAGTTATATTCGTGTGCAAAGGAGCAGTATTATAGTAGTTATATTCTTGTACATAGGGGCAGTATTATAGTAGTTATATTCTTGTACATATGAGCAGTATTATAGTAGTTATATTATTGTACATATGAGCAGTATTATAGTAGTTATATTCTTGTACATAGGGGGCAGTATTATAGTGGTTATATTCTTATACATAGGAGCAGTATTATAGTAGTTTTTTTCTTGTACATAGGAGCAGTATTATAGTAATTATATTATTGTACATATGAGCAGTATTGTAGTAGTTATATTCTTGTACATAGGAGCAGTATTATAGTAGTTATATTCTTGTACGTAGGGGGCAGTATTATAGTAGTTATATTATTGTACATATGAGCAGTATTATAGTAGTGATATTCTTGTACATATGAGCAGTATTATAGTAGTTATATTCTTGTACATAGGGGGCAGTATTATAGTGGTTATATTCTTATACATAGGAGCAGCATTATAGTAGTTTTATTCTTGTACATAAGGGCAGTATTATAGTAGTTATATTCTTATACATAGGGTGCAGAATTATAGTAGTTATATTCTTGGACATAGGGGGCAGTATTATAGTAGTTATATTCCTGTACATAGGGGACAGTATTATAGTTGTTATATTCTTGTACATAGGGGCAGTATTATAGTAGTTATGTTCTTGTACATAGGGGCAGTATTATAGTAGTTATATTCTTGTACATAGGGGGCAGTATTATAGTAGTTATATTCTTGTACATAGGGGGCAGTATTATAGTAGTTATATTATTTTGCATATGAGCAGTATTATAGTAGTTATATTCTTGTGCAAAGGAGCAGTATTATAGTAGTTATATTCTTGTACATAGGGGCAGTATTATAGTAGTTATATTATTGTACATATGAGCAGTATTATAGTAGTTATATTCTTGTACATATGAGCAGTATTATAGTAGTTATATTCTTGTACATAGGGTGCAGTATTATAGTAGTTATATTCTTGTACATAGGGGGCAGTATTATAGTAGTTATATTCTTGTACATAGGAGCAGTATTATAGTAATTATATTATTGTACATATGAGCAGTATTGTAGCAGTTATATTCTTGTACATAGGGGGCAGTATTATAGTGGTTATATTCTTATACATAGGAGCAGTATTATAGTAGTTATGTTCTTGTACATAGGAGCAGTATTATAGTAGTTATATTCTTGTACATAGGGGCAGTATTATAGTAGTTATATTCTTGTACATAGGGGCAGTATTATAGTAGTTATATTCTTGTACATAGGGAGCAGTATTATAGTAGTTATATTCTTGTACATAGGGGGCAGTATTATGGTATATTCTTGTACATAGGGAGCAGTATTATAGTAGTTATATTCTTGTACATAGGGGGCAGTATTATGGTAGTTATATTATAGTAGTTATATTCTTGTACATATGAGCAGTATTATTGTAGTTATATTTTTGGATACTGGGGAAAATTTATAGTAGTTATATTTTTGCCCATAGGGGGCAGTATAGTATTACAATATTTACTTTGATATACTAGTGTGCATAGGAGGCAGCATTATAGTAGTAGGACGTTTTACTGCTCTTGGGTAGAAAAACTAAATAACTTTGTTTAGTAAGAGTTGATAGTTATAGAGTCAATAATGATTTTTAAGGAAATCTGTCAGCAGTTTTTTTCTATGTTATCTGACAACAGCATAATGTAGGGAGAGAGACCATGATTCCAGCGATGTATCACTTAGTTTACTGGGTACAACAGTTGTGATATACAATCACAATTTGTTTGACTACAGATCTAGCAGAGCTCTAAATGCTGAGCTGTGTATAACCCTGCCCACATCACTGATTGGCAGTTTTCTCTGTACACTGTATATTGACGAAAAGCTGCTAATCTGCTATTTAGTGGTGGGTTGTGGTTGGACTAAGACACACGAGACACCTGGTCCTGTAAAGAAAATCTGCTTCTGATAAAACAATGATTGTATTGAAACAGCAAAACACAGACCAGTATGTGATACATCCCTGGAATCAAGGTCTCTGACCCTACAACATGGTGTTCTCAGATTACATAGCAAAAGCTTGCGGACTGGATTTTGCTTGGCTTTCTGAATAGATGAGAGTAAAATGAAATAAATGTAATTTTTATGGATCCGTATGATGTACATCTATTGATCAATAGAATATTCTGACAAGCCACTAAGATATTTCAAAAGTTTTTTAAAACAGTAATTATTTCATAACAACAAAAACCGCCACAGATAACAAGCAGTTCCTTTATTTTCTTTACAAAATAATTACATTTTCCAGACAGAGTTTAACCTGTGGCCCTGGGCTCCGCTCGTCTACTCATGTTTTATTATACACTTTTATGACATTTATATCTTCCATACATTTTTTAATTCATCTAACAGATTGACCCCCTACTTATCCAAAGAAGAACAATCTAATATTTTTCCCATCAGACTTTAATATCCAGGACAGAAAAAGTCTGTTTTTTATCCTTCTCATGGCCAATGGGGCCAATCCAATACATCACGCCCTGCTTACTGGATCTACAGTTCTTCTGGAGAAGGGGGTCTTCTTCAAGTTCTTGTTACTAGACATAAAAAAAATTCCCTAAAATATTTTGGACAAAGTCGTTTTAATTAGTCGGCAGATTTGATTTGACCCGTACAAAAATTCAGTCTAAATCGAAAGTATCCCAATTGCCATGTGCTCTGATATCACTCCAAACCCCAAAGCCTGATAGACAGAGGAGAGGGATTAGGTTATGAAATATAAAACTTATTTAATTTCCCAGAGGAGCATTTCATGGTTTATAAGTCTCCTTACACTAGCATGCCAGGCATGTCACTCTCCACATGGAAAAATGTTACGCCTTGGACCACAGTCAGAGGTCTCTCATACAGCCAAATAAGATCTCATGCTTTGCATTGATGAGGGACAACAATCCGAAACACTTTTCTGCAAATTGGCTTGTTAAAGGGTCGATATTGACTTTTAGGATTGCTACTTCCAATAGG